>NC_056586.1:27236995-27596995 GCF_018340385.1 Cyprinus carpio | reverse complement strand
AGTGCAAGAAATGCATAGCTTCAATGCAATGTAAGTCACTTTAGTGTTGTAAACTTGTCTAACACTGTGCATATAAAAGTCACACAACAGTGATGACACTTTTCTGCTTCAGAGGAAAAATGAGTGATATCAAAGATCTGGTATATGTGTTTAATGTACTGGTGCAATACTTTACAGTCCCTGCAAAGCACAGTGTGGCAGATATCAGCTGCATCTATCTAGCATTCACAACCAACCTGCAAGATGGGAGATACTGCCATGTAAATTTTATTCTGCACAAATGTTGGTGGTCATTTCGGTGATGTTACCTGATTTGCATAATTACTGTAGTGAATCTACTACAAAAACAATGAAGACAGCGGGTGCAAATTTACAGCAGTAACAGTGGGTGCATTTAATTTGTAGTGAATTGCACTCACAAATAAACAGACAAAACTTCCTTCTCGCAGCATCTGTTCAGCAAACCATCTGTGTCTTATTCAGTAAAGCCCAAGGCATATAGTGTTGCTTCCTACACTGTCCATTCAGCAGGAGAGGCCATTCAATCAACATTTGAGTTGACTACTTGAGTTTTGTGAAACTATGCTACATAAAACATCTGCACAAAACTAAATCAGCAGACGGCTGAATGAGAGCGCAGATTGCCTCTGACAGTAAGTGGGTGTTTATGGAACAGCAGCTATAGGGTATTCTATAGTCTTTGGTATTATGAAAATGAAAATAAATTACCATCTAAACTTTTCTAAAGACAGTCAAAGCCAGTTTCCCTCATAGATACATTCATATAAATGGCCACCCCCAAATGTACTGCAATTCTTTTAAAATCTCAAATGATCTCAATCTATTTTTATAGAGAGAGAGAGAGAGAGAGAGAGAGAGAGAGAGAGAGAGAGAGAGAGAGAGAGAGAGAGAGAGAGAGAGAGAGAGATTTTTAACTCAGGGTGCATTGTTACATTCATACCTTTGATTGAAGCTTTAAGGATAATAAATGAAAAATAAACTTTCTGAGGACTTCTAACATTAGAGACCTTGCCGATACTTGTCAAAGAACTTATTCTACTGATGGCCATTTTAAGATTTACAGCTACTTTAAATCAGATGAAGGACAGCACAGGAAAGAATAGGGGAGAGTGAGGAAGTGAGGAACTCAAAGTAAGAAAGACAGAGATACATTTTCTGACAGACAGGACAGTCTGAGCTTGTTTCAAAAAGACTCTGCCACAGGTTGAAAATGGCTTAGTAATCCCTGCGTGGAGCTCTCCCATCATGGGAAACATCCATTTTCATTTCCATCAGATGTGTGGAGCACCTCAGGCAACATCAGCTGCTGGCCGATGCCTCTGGCATGTGGAGATTTGAGGCTGATAAATTCTCTCACCTATAGTCCAAGCACTTTTAGCTGCTCAGATCAGCACACTCTCTCCATGCTCAGCAAGAAGTCCTCAGCTTTCTTGATTTACGCTGGTGTTCAATTCAAATGCATATCACTGTAGGCTTATTTATTTCCACACACTTAAAAAAAAAAAAAAAAAAAAAAAAAAGCCTTTCATGATGTAGTATTAGAGGAGAAGTAGCAGCTGCAGGGACAAAGAAAAACAGCAAAACAAAACAACAAAGCATAGTAGTTGTAGTGATAGTTATTTAGTTATTTAAAATTCATGTATGTTCCACTGCTATAAAGAGCACTGGTAAATTACTTAAAGAAAAATATGTATGATGCAAGAAAAAGGCAAATGTCAGGACTAAAAAAAAATAATAATTAAAAAAAAGGTTTCTAAAGCTCTGCATTAAACATATACATATACAGCCTTTAAAAAAATAAAGCATACACTGTAACAGTCAAAATGCTCTTTGTTGTTCAATGTTGAATTAAATCGTGGTAATGTTTACACCTGCTTGTTCATTCTGGGTCAGAAATAAATGTGCATATAATCAATTTAAAAAGGTAGACAAATTGAGGGCAAGATACTTTTTTTACAAAAAAAAAAAAAAAAAAAGCGATATGTGTCATGATATGGGGTTTATCAAGGGGTTTATTAATCTGTCAAGGGGTATATTAACAATTTGGTATGGTTTGGCAGAGAAAGAGGCAAAAACAGATTTGTGGGTGTGGAGTTATGGATGTTAGATTGGACCTGACTGTGACAAAGCATGGTGTGTGTTTCACTCACAGATCACAACCTATACTCCTCTGTGCCACTGCA
The DNA here is from genome assembly GCF_018340385.1 of Cyprinus carpio. Lineage (NCBI taxonomy): Eukaryota > Metazoa > Chordata > Actinopteri > Cypriniformes > Cyprinidae > Cyprinus > Cyprinus carpio. The sequence goes on along the minus strand of NC_056586.1, from coordinate 27,594,791 downwards.
GCTATAGCATGTTATTATGGTTTTACAAACATTTATTGAATTGTGTGTCACAACTGCAAAAAGGATTCAGCAAAATGTATTTGGTTCAATTCTATAGCAGCCTTTAAATATCACTAAGCATATTTTCCTTTGATCTCTACTGAAGTCCAGCATCAAAATGAATTTATTTTATATAAAAATACATTGTTTAAGTTATGAGTTCCAGTAATGTAGAGAGGACCAGTATGTGTTGTAACCGTTTTTTTTTTTTTTTTTTTTTTTTTTTTTGCTGTAGCACCTGTCTAATGACTGTAGGGCTTTTTTTGTCTCAAATTTTCTCTCAATTAAAAACATAAAGAATTTACTAGTGTATCGTACATGTACATGCGTTTGTTAAAGGAACAGTTCACCCAAATATGAAAAGTTGATGAAAATTCAATCACCATCAACCCATTGAAGATGCGGATGAGTTTGTTTCTTCTTCAGAACAGATAAGTTATACAATATATGTATGTCCGCTAAGTCCATGAGACCGTAGGGCGTCCCATTCATCATTTTAGCATTCAAACAGGTGCTCGCGAGCACCCCCTATTGCTTCTGCCGAGCCCACACAGGGGCGAGCTCCGCAGCAGATTTCTACCCGACAGTCAATTCGTCATTACGTCACGAAAGTGCGGACTCAGAGGAAGACAGGGCCAATATGTTAAAGTGATGGACATGAGTTGCATCGATAACTTTTGGATTATCTAAGGTTTTATTATTATTATTATTATTATTATTATTATTATTATTATTATTATTATTATCATCATCATCAGCTGTTTGGACTCATTCTGACGACACCGCAGAGGATCCACTGGTGAGAAAGTGATGTAATACTAAATTTATCTTTAGTGCATTCTCAGGACCAGTACTGGTGTTCAGAATGTGCGAGCTCATCAGATTTATCAAAATTTCCCTGTATGAGTGAGATAAACTGTGTGCAGCAGCAGAATAAAACATTTACACTTTACGGCATATGGTGCTCAGTCAATGACTCTGTTATGTAATATCCACAGTATTATATAACAACATCACATCTGCAATGGATAAAGATAAGCTGACTGTACATAATCCCAATTTTTTACACAGCTTCTTATGAAAACAAATTAATCAATTTTAAAATATTGATTATGAATATGTTAAGATACAGACCACAGAGGTACAATGGTAATAGCACAGCTATTTAGGACATTTGTTGTTTGATAACTGACAATGGACAGTTACACAATGTAGTGGTAATTTTACAAAAAAATCTGACCACAGAATGAAGTGATTGACCAACTGGTATCAAGCATATCATAATAGCTGAAGACTCTCTTTACTATGTGGTAGCAGTCTACACTTTGTCCCTTCTTATACTGTATTTGTTCTAAAGTTGGGATGTTGGGTTGATCTTGCTCTCTCTGTAAGGTCTGGAAACATACACACACACAGTATAGTGGTCTGTGAGTGAGATTGTGTGTGTTGTGTGCCACTCTTCAGAACCCATTGCAGTAGAGTCAATAAACATGCTGGGTCGTATTCCTTATCTCCAATCCAGTTTCATATGGGTGTGTTTTTATTTTTATTTCTTTTCCGTGCTTGGGGCCCAAAGCTCTGCCTCAGACGTGGTCCTCATACTTATTACATCTCCACACACGCTTATCTCACATCATTTGTCAGATCACAGCCACACTAACCGCCATACTGTATTTTCACTGGACAAATGGAAGTAGACACAAATGAGACATGATAAATATTTGAGAAAATAAGAGACAAAACAGAGAATGTGTTGGAAGAAACATAGAATATCTCTTTATTGTCTTACTGCAGGAGTAGAGACGGGAAACAATTGGACAGGGGAGAATTGAACAGGAGCAGGAAAGCACCTTTAGCTTGGATTCAAACACATGTTGTCTGAGGTTCAGGTGTGTCTTCTCATTGATGCACTGCCCACAAGGCTATGGCTCTGACAGAGGTTACTCTATGCTCAGGATACTAAGGGTGATTCTCTTATATGTCTCATTGAGATATCAGCTTTGTCTTAAGATGTCTTTAGTTTTACTTTAGGAGAAACGTTAAACTTTTACTAATATTTCAAATACTAAAACTATCATTTAAATAGCATTGAACATTTCAGAATATCAAAAGTGAAAGTGAAAGTGAAAGTGACGTGACATACAGCCAAGTATGGTAACCCATACTTGGAATTCGTGCTCTGCTTTTAACCCATCCAAAGTGCACACACACAGCAGTGAACACACACACCACTGTGAACACACACCCGGAGCAGTGGGCAGCCATTTATGCTGCGGCGCCCGGGGAGCAGTTGGGGGTTCGGTGCCTTGCTTAAGGGGCACCTCAGTCGTAGTATTGAGAGATATATATATATATATTATATATATATATATATATATATTATATATATATATATATATATATATATATATATATATATATATCGTACAATATATATATATATATATTTTTTTTTTTTTTTTTTTTTTTTTTTTGCTTTGTTTAGTATTAAAATTTTGTCTTGTACAGCTCATTTTTGCATGTATGTAAATATATGTTATGGTTTTATCTGTTAAATCACTGTGCAATAAAACACTGTCTACATAAAACAGCTTCAAATATGACAATGCATGTATTGTCTTTGATTGAAATGGTGTAGATAAATTACACTGAAGCTAACCAGAGGGAAGGAAAATAAAATAAAAAAGAGATCTCATTACTGTTTCAAATATTTCTCCTAGACAGAAATGAGGTTACCTTAAGATTGAATGGAAACTTTTGCTTGAGTCTCCTTCTTCTAATACTTGTCTCCTGAGACAAAAACTCTAACACTCTCACAATGGTCTTCTTTAAAGCATTAGAAGAGATCTCAACAACTTTACACACTGTGCTCAGATATCTCCTTAACTAGAGACTCTGGGTCTCTCACATTTGTCTCCTAAAAAGTTTAGAAGAGGTCTCAACAACATCACACACTGTGCTCAGATATTTATCCTACACTAGACTCGAGAGCTCTCACATTTGTCTCTTCTAAATTTTAGAAGTGATCTCAATAATTTTACAATGTGCACAAAGTTAAATGCCTCAATATTAGCTCAAACATTTCTTTCATGTATTGATAATCAAATTAGTCAATTAATAATCAAGACATGTATGTCCATTTTGTGAATTTAAGCTAAGGGGTTTCATTTTTTGAATTTTAGTTTTGATTAAGGCATCCAGTACATTACTATTTCCAACAACAAATTATGTGCCCAAGTACATAAACACTGTCCTATAAAAAGTAGCATTACCCTTATTTCTGCATAATTTCTCTCTCACTATAGCCTTTAACTCTGAATGAATGATTTCCCCCCTTTTATTTAGTGCCTTGACTCGATGCACACTTTGTAAAGTTGTTGGGATCTCTTCTAAAGCTTTACAGGGGACAGATATGAGACCCCCAGATTATTTAGCTAAAGAGAAAAATCTAAGCACAGTGTGTGATGTTGTTGAGATCTCTAATATAAACTTTTGAGAAGACAAATGTGAGAGATCCAGAGTCTATAGCTAAGGAGAAATACCTGAGCACAGTGTGTGATTTTGTTGTGATCTCTTCTGAAGCTTTAAAGTAGAGAAATGTGAGAGATCCAGAGTCTCTAGCTAAGAAGAAAAATCGGAGCACAGTGTGTGATTTTGTTGTGATCTCTCTTAAACTTTTGAGGAGACAAATGTGAGAGATCCAGTGTCTCTAGCTAAGAAGAAAAATCTGAGCACAGTGTGATGTTGTTGAGATCTTGTTTGAAACTTTGGAGGAGAAAAATGTGAGACCACCAGAGTCTCTCGACTAGGAGAAATATCTGAGCACAGTGTGTGATGTTGTTGAGATCTCTTTTAAAGCTTTAAAGGAGACCACTGTAAGAATGTTAGAGTTTTTGTCTCAGTAGACAAGTTTGAGAAGCAGGAGACTCAAGCAAAAACCTCATTTCTGTCTTGGAGAAATATTTGAGATGTTAAAGAGATCTCACTTTTGATTTTTCTTTCCTACGGGTAATGTGGTTGGTGGATGTTTGGTTATGTTCACAGAATAACCTATATTGCCTCAAAAAGAGCTGCATATTGTGTTGTGGAGAATATTTGTATTTCTCTTTAAATAAGCAAGAATCCTAACAGAGTGACATGATGCAAAGCTTTGTTATGAGTGCTCCCAAAAAAAACTGAAAAACACCTTCTCGATCTAGTAAGATTTAATCTGACTGGCTGGTTTTATACAGCTTCTAAGAGTAATGAAGGTTTTCTGTTAGTCCATCTGGAAATAAAGTTGTTTACAAGCAACGAGAAAAAAAAAAAAATGCTGGATATGCAAAAGTTTGCAAGGTTAGCAACATCAAAAAAAATATAGAAGATATTCAGAGTTTTGTTTGAAACTGCCACACCATTATTTATTTATTTTTCCACTAGTGTGGTATGAGAAAAACTCTGTGTTAAATGACAGGAATGCACCAAAAACAACTAACTAATTATTTTACATGTCATTCAAGTTGATTTTTCTAAGTGATTGTTCTTGATTAGAATATGCTCTAAAAAAAAAAAAAAATGCTATAAATGTAAAACATAAATGTGAAGTAAATATATAGAATATATGATGTGTGTGTATATAGATAATAGAATATATGAATAAGAAATAGATGTAATATGAAATATGAAAATAGAATTATATATGAGGGGCCCCTCATAATAAATGTTATTATGTAGTGAAAGTTTGGGAAACTGTTGGGGAAAAACATCTGATGTGTAACATTATATTAGATCTGTGCATTAAAGTAGATCTTAATATTGTCAGGATATACTCAGGAGACAGAGGTAAGGTGAATTCAGAACAGTGATTTATTGAGTGATATATGTACAAGTGTGGTGAATCCGTGTCCTCAAGTGCTCGTTGAATCTCCAATGAAGATATACGTGCTCTGAGTGTCACATGGAATGGAATGGAATATCCAGGCAGGTAAGTTCGCTAGGTTCTTGTAACGTCAAAGACGCAATCAAGATCGTTCACTGGCATTCTCTCCATCCTTAGATGCCGAAGACAGTAACTACATCAGGGGAAATCACAGGAGATTTCAGCGACCATAGAATTACCGGTACAGACCTGATGATCAGCGGTCCTGAGGGCAGCAGAGCAAAGACACAGGTTAGTGTAATACCAGTAGGTGAGTATACGTTACGTCAGGCAAGGAGTGCTTCAGGAGACGAGAGTGAAGAGTCTGTTTCTGTTGGAGGCTTGACAGGGATCTGTGGTGCGGGTGAGTGCTCTTATACTGGCTGTGATTGGATTACGTAATGCGTGGCAGGTGTGGCTGGTTAATACTCAGGTGACGTGGATCGTGGCTAATTTGCAGGAACCGGATCTGCCCGATCCCTGACAAATACAGGCCGTCTGTCTCATTAATGTTAATCTAACAATAAAAGAAAAGAGGGAATCACTCGTTGCTCTTGATTGAACTGCTTTTGTAGTTTTAATAGTCAATTTATTTGTAATGTACAGACTAAAAGGATATTTACATTTTATGTTTCTTTCTTATATTTGTTCTACTGTTTTGTTGTTGTTGTTTTTGCATCTGTTCTTATTTATAATAACAATGATAAAACAAAATAAAAATCGCTATATTGGGATTATTAATATAGAAATTATTATTAAGTGACAAGTGAAAGTGACGTGACATTCAGCCAAGTATGGTGACCCATACTCAGAATTTGTGCTCTGCATTTAACCCATCCGAAGTGCACACACACAGAGCAGTGAACACAACACACACACTGTGACACACACACCCGGAGCAGTGGGCAGCCATATGCTGCGGCGCCCGGGGAGCAGTTGGGGGTTCAGTGCCTTGCTCAAGGGCACCTAAGTCATGGTATTGAGGGTGGAGAGAGCGCTGTACATTCACTCCCCCCACCCACAATTCCTGCCGGCCCGAGACTCGAACTCACAACCCTTCGATTGGGAGTCCGACTCTCTAACCATTAGGCCACGACTTCCCCAAATTTTTTTTTAATTAAAGAAGTGGAGTAAAAGATGCAACATGGTACTGTGATTTTGTTTTTGATTTTGTGATTTTGCTTTTGATTTTTCTCAAAATTGACTTTGCTGACTCTATCGACTTCAAATACGTGTAGCTCAGTAATTTTTCTTTCGATTCCAACAAATCATACATCAATCTATTTTACTGGAGAATGTGAACATAAAAATAACTCTTTTTTTTTATTTAATTTGCTCATTGTGACTAATTTTGCCAGCACGTCACATATATTTTTTTAGGTTCTGAAATTTCTGACCGTTACTGACACCAGTGGCCGTTAGAGGAACTGCAGCCAGTCTCATGCTCGTTCTCAGTGCGCACGCTCTCTCTTTTTGCCACACTAGATACGTTTTTTTTTTTTTTTTTTTTTACTTACGAGGAGTGTCCGTGGGTGTCTGAATTGTGCTGCCGGAGGCTGGTCGCTTCTTTCCATCCACAGAGTCCATCTGAAAACAATATTGCCGCTGCTTACTATAATGGCTGGCGTGCCGTACGGTTGTAAGCCCAAGTAGACAAGAACGCGCATGACGTCACATTTTGTGAATTTTCGCGCCAATTCGGGCCCGACTCCTCCACACACAATTGAGCCTACAGGCTGATAGAGGCAACCGTGGTGGACAGTCGAGGTCCCATTCTTTTTTTTACATCATGGTTGACTCATACATGTACAAATGAAAACTCTATCTTAAAGATTTTTTTAAGTAAAAACCTCCACATAGCTCCTTTAAAAGTGTGAACAAAGAAAAAAAAAACTTGCTTTTCCGTAAGATAACTGTAAAAATTACCTTGCATTCTGTATCACTTAGCCTTGTATAGAATCATTTTCCTCACAGTCGATCCACTCAACCTCCGCTTGTGAGACCCATTTGCTATTCAGTGCAGCTAAATGATTGGGTGTATGAATTTTATTGTGGCTGCTGCTCTCCAGTCACTAACTAAGACTTCTGTAAAGATATCTGGGCCCGAGTAAAGAAATCTTTGATGAAGCACGGTAGAAATGAAATGTGGTTCACAACAATCTACAGTGCCTTTGTAAAGGTTTTGTTGTTGTTGTTGTTGTTGTTGTTTTTTACCACAGTGTACCACAATGCCAAAGCGGAACCTGATTAGTGCACTATAATAACCTGAACTCTTGTTCATGCATTGACTTGCCATCTTCATTTTACTTGTGTTTTTCTTATAAAGGGAGCTCCCAGAGGCACTTTATTGCCAATCTACCATGTCTCCATCACCACAAGACTGTAATCAAGCCTCTTTGAATTTACAGGTAACTCTGTCAAGACAGTTTCCAAGTTCCATTTGTTAAAAGGCCGTTAAAAAACACAACAGCTCATTACACATACTTCACTGCGGTAATGAAAACAATGAATGGCAGCTTGTTTTTTAACATTTTTATTATTTGCACTAAAGATGTGATGGGCAGTGTGGGCCACTTCCTTATGCTGACATGCCTTATATTCTAGCTCAGGTTTGCTAATGTTAATTAGCACAGAGAGCCCCATCAATCAGCCCCACCATCAATCTCTCTCTTTCTCTCTCTCTCACTTTTTCTTTCCAGGAGAAGATTGGAATTGTTATGTGTAGCAATTGCGACGCAACAATCCACACTCAAGTGTAGCTATATGTGGAGCTAGATATGTTTGTGTGAGAACAAGAAATAATGAGAAAGACGGATATATAGAGAAATACAGGGTAAAGGAGGTAAAGTGAAAGATGGGGGTCTTAATTTGAGGACTAAAAGAAAGTCAGTGACTCAGAGACTAAAAAGGCATACTATTCATATTATCTTTTGAAAAGTCTCTAAGTTTAAGAGCTTCCAAATTGGTTGAATTTACTGAAATCTAGCATGCTTCATTGATTAAAATATAACTTACTGTATATTGTCAAAACTAATAATGTTAAGAAATAAAGAGTAAGACAGAACAAATTTAGCTGATTTGTGTGAAATTTTCCCTAAGAAACCTCATTTATTGTGCAGCCTTCTTCTCATGCTCTCCCTCTCACATACACACACAGAAAGAAAATGAGGTAAAGCACTTTTTCTCTTCAAGAACTTTTCTCCTCTTTCCTGAGGCAAACCCTGATGATTTATCACACAATTCAGCGAAAGTGCTACATAAGATGTTTAGGCCATCAAACATCACATTCGTTTTTCATGGTCAGCAGCCATGTCACTGTACTCACTAGATCCAACCCATCCACCAACCCTAAAAACCCTCCCTTCACCCACTCTTCAGAAAGCCCTGCTAAGGTTCAATGATAAGGTTTTAATGTAAAATGGGTAAAATGTATGTGTTGTGAGCTGACTGTCACACACTACAGCTGGTGCCAGACTGTAAATTAGACTTCCTTCACTGCAGGGAGACTAAATAATTTGCCATTCATACCATCTGAGCAACTTTTTTAAGTAATTATTGTTCAGTTGGACCAATTTATATAGTGCCGAGTGGACTGGGAGTTACACAGACCTGGGAATACTGACAGCACGAGTAAATGAGAGAACTGGACAAGCGAATCAAAGGGTGATGAATGGAACATTTGCTTTTTAAATGACCTGTTAGTGTGGCAACTCTATCCATTTGCTGCAATTACGTAAGCCATAAAGATCTACAAATGAGATCTGGTCAATAGCTATATTGATTTGACTCTCTCTTTGTCCTTAGATATTCTGCCTCACATAACCTCCTCCAAAGTTTTCTCTTTTTTTTCCTCCATATTTTTCTAGTTAGGCTACGTTCCTTGCCACTTCTAATGCAGTTTGGTTCCCACGGGACCAGAGAGAGATTTATGTGAAGTATTAGTGCATTAATATATTAGTTTTGTTCATTTTTCAGTAGTTCAATTGACTGTGTATTGGTCGCACCTTTAACAGAATGGCTGAATTAGGCCTGTGAATTTGCATACTGGCCCTTAGAGAGACTGTAAATGTCTTCTCTACTCAAATAAAGTAGGAGGAGAAGAAGAAGAGAGAGGAGAGGATTTCATGTATGTCTCGGAGGTACTAAAAGTTCATCCAGCAAGCAAATTTTGTCAAAGTTTAAGGATGCTTCTTTGTTTCCTCCAAGGCAGAATGATCTCAGATCAAGGTCTGCTTTTGTTCTTCACCTTTGCTCATCTGTGTTAGGTGCACATCAGTTGTGTTTTATTGGGGATTCTAAAAATTAACAACTCTATCAGCATAATTTCATATGGAGTGAAACGCTTTCCACCATTGTAATAGTGCCCCTTAACTTTCACCCCCCATTTTTTTTTTTTTTTAAATAGGCATTAAAGTGCACTATCCGAACTTAAATTGTTATAACTGAACACTTTGGAATACAGAGGAAAGGTTTGTCTCTTTTTAAAGAAGACAGTCAGCAGATTATTGCAGAAGTGGAATAATTAAAAAATTAAAATATCAAAAAGTTATAGACATTTAAATTTACTGTAAAGAGAATGCACTGTACAATTTTTATCATATTTTATTTTACTTAACAGGTTTTACTCTAAAATACTATTAAAAAAAAAAGAAAGCTTAATGTCTAAATAATTTATGTTCCAAATTTGAAGTTGATATTTTTGTTTTATTTTATTTTTATTTAATTTTTTTGTCACAAATGTCTAGATTTCTATGTCAATATTACTTCTATCACAAAAAAAGGAATCCTGAGACTCCAATGATATGTTTTATGTCAAAATTATAAAAAGTTTTGATTGTAAAAGACCGTAATGCACTTTGTAATATGACAGTTGACACCGCCTGCTAAGGGGGAGGGGAACAGCAAAAGATTATAAAGTATAATTTCCATGGTAAGGCAATGTCCGATTTCAAAATGGTTTGCACAGGATGAATTTTGGGCTTCTACGCTTTTAAACGAAATGTAATTTATGACGATTAATAAATATTTTATTGAGAAAAGGACAACAAAATAAAAGCTCGCCAAGCGTTCCACAGGTGGGACGGTGACAGTTAAGACTCTGCTGTTTGGTCACGTCCAATTCTTTGATCTGTATCACAGATCTTGTGCTTCGATGTACGCTGCGCTAGCATCTTGATACCTGGTTCGTGGCTCACCTGCATCCCCTGATCTACATTTTCTTGACTGTGCTGAACCATTGTTGCCATCCAAAGCCTGATCCAGTGTCTCATCTCTCCCTGCCAAAGATACTGCCACCATAATACACCGTGGGAACACTTCTTCATTCATTTACATAAAAGTCTGGGACAGGGGACAGTTCCAGGATTGCAGTCTTAAGAGGAGCTGTGACTTATGGACTGAGGATGGCCTGTCATCATTTACTCACTTTTTTGGGGCTCCAAACCCAAATGAATTCTTCTGTGTAAAAAAAAAAAAAAAAAAAAAAAGATTTTTAGAAAAGTTTTCTACAGTGGAATAAGTCTTACAAGCTGCAAAATGCAAAATAAATAAGCACACACTTGAGTTTGTAATGACATGAGGGTGAGTAAAGGACAGAACTGCTTCAAGTGTGATTTATTGGTGTTGGTCTGCCTGAGCTGAATCTGTTCTAACATTATGTAAATCCCTCGGCTGCACTAGTGATCCAGACAGGAAAAGAGTTTGTCGTTCAGGCCCCAAGAGGCAAGTACCACAATTTAAACTCCATAGTTAGGCAAAAAGGGTCTGTGCCTGCATAAATAAGCACACACATATGGATACAACCTCGATTCACAAACTACTATTATCCTTGTCTTTTCTAGTTACATCTCTTTTCCAACTTCATAAAGTCAATCTAACAGCACATGTGCCGTGGTGAGTGAAATTCTTGTGGACAGTGCAGAATACAATTTACTCACAGACACTATACAATTTTACATACTTACAGACAATATTCACAATGGAAACTGCACAATAACTGGAAATAACCAATATACATAGTAGATAGTACAATTAGACGTAATTTACAGTTAAGAATACACATTATACACAATATGTACACAATATAAACAATAAATATATGAAAGTACACATTACTCATAACATACACTTAGTACACATAATGCAGTATGGATGTTTGTATAAAAATTAGAGTTTCATGTATGTTATTTTTAAATTCATATAGTATATATGGAATGTATTATAGTTTAAAAGGAATTAATATCGATAAAATACTTTTCTTTACATATATATTATCAAATCATAAATCAACACTTGAAATCCTTAATACTTAGTGAGAGGCACAAATGAGGACCATGGCTAAAATTTAGTACCATTACCACAATGTACCTAAAAAAAATAAAAAAAATAAAAATTATGGAAAAGGTGTTGGTAAATTTCTACTAGGACATTATCTGTTACATTTACAGATATTTCATTTAAACCTACAACAAAATGCAGTGCAATGTATAATTTAAAATATGAGTAAAACACCTGTGAAAAATCAATAAGGAAAATTCCTTCATATTCACATAGTACATTGTGCCCTATTTTCACATCCTTTTTTAGAGTACACAAGCAAAAGCCACTTTGAATATGGGTGTGTCCAACCTATTTGCATGTGCAGTTATTTGCATAATTATTCAAGGTACATGTAGAATTTTCCTAGTAAACAGCCCATATAGCGAACTTGGAATGTACAAGCAAATTTGCTCCCTTTATTTGGGACCTTAGTAAATCAGTGCCTTTTGACAGTAATACTTCTATTTTAACAGCTGATTCTGATCATTTTAGGTTTACTGGGAAATGAAAAGATCAATGAACAATGTAGACAGAAAATAAAATTAATTGTCGATATCCCCTCCCTTTTTAGCACTGTTTCCCACCCTACCTCTTTTCTGCCATCTGGTTGCATCTTGAGTTATGATCAGCACGATGGAATCAAATTAAATTAATCAACATTGTTAGCCTGAGCGTTCAAATTGATTTACAAGCCTCGCTCTGAAATATAAATGTAGCTGTGTCAATAGAGACATCTTTCTCCTTGTGTCTGAGTCGGTATGGCGGTACTCCTCCCACGTTCTCCCCCACCTCTCTCTCCCTACTCCTTCACTTTGTTTGCTCATTGACAGGGCTATTAATTAACAAAGTTCATCAATGGTAGCTGCCTTCATTTGTTTTCCTGTCATGAGTCCTGCCATACTGTACAGGCTCTGGGAACAGAAATTGGCATTAATAATACCATCTGATCTGCATGCAAAGGCCGTTTTTAATTATTATAAATTACCTCTGCAGCTTAAAAGGACAGGAGTCAAAAAACCTAGCAGAAGAAAGAAAAGACTTGTCTAACAGTACCAGAAAGCCAACAGAAAAACAATGCAGCAGTACATCCCAATCACAGATAATAAATCCATTCTCCACATCCGACAAGGCTAATGTCAGCCAGAACGTATTAGCACAATTATCACTAAAACCAACAGATGTTTGTTGACACCTCAGGCAAATTATTAGAAATTATGATGAGAGAAAAAAATAAATAAAAAGATATACACAGAATGTACTGTGGGGGGGGGGGGGACATTATTATTTGTTTTATATTATATTTATTTGCACTATAGTTTTTAACATAATAAGAAGAAATGTTTCTTAAGCAGCAAATCAGCATAAATAAATAATTTAATAATTTCTGAAGGAACATAAGACACTGAAAACTGGATTAATGGCCGCTGAAAATTCAGCTTTTCCATTACAGAAATAAAATACATTAAACAGAATACTGTTGGAGTAGACCCTAACGCGACCACTGAGCTTTCAGTTGCAATCCTGCCTCTGTGAATCTTTGATAGCACAAAAGCTACATTGGTGACCCTGATGCAGAACAAATTGTTTTTTTGTGATGTCGGCAAACACTGTATCTCTAAAGCTGCTGGAGTTTTGGGAGCAGCAAGCGGTCATGTGGTTCGCTCAAGCTGAGCTAGGTTCACATTACGGGACATCACCGCAGATAATAATATTTCGTGTTATGTCGTGGCAGTTCTCAGCAGCTCCACAGCCACGCAAGTGATCAGCATACTGAAAAATCCCTCCACTCGGGATAAATATTTTACACTGAATTCATATTTGTTAAAGACTTTCAGTTTATCGGTGACTGAAAGAGCACGTCATTTACTTTCCCTGCCCCGCCTCGGAGATTCACATCCATCTGAGTTAGTAGATCAAATGCTAGCACTCCTTGGTGAGCATAAGCCATGCTTTCTGTTTAAGTAGTTGTTCTTACAACACCAGAACCAGAACACGTTCGTACAGCTCTTGTAAATACTACAGTGAATGTTTACAGGGAACTGGCGCAGTTGGCAGATGAATACCAGGCAGGATCGCATTAATTTCTGGCAACTGAGTCAGTGGCTACCTCTGTGTACCCTGTCACGACACTGCTTACCTGCTGTTCATCATGACTCGTTATCAGGGAGATATTTCCTGTGTGATATGGGAGCACTGGTTGGTGCCCTGCCTGCGTCACTAGAGGACAAACACTTGGGTGAGGTTGGCCCACCACTTGAGGCAGTCAATCAGGAAAAAAATACATACATATGGGAATAGGCTAGTACCACTGTGTTTCAACGGACAATCTTTTACATGGGAGTTTGTGTTAGCAGATGTGAGTAGACTTCCTGTGCGCTAATGGATTTCAAGATTCAAGATTTTTTATTTGTCACATACACAATTATATAGAGCATATATGTGAAATGTGAGTCAGGTCCGCTCCATGGACAGTGCAATTATTAAAGAATACAACACAGATGAAAATATACATAAATATACCTATGAAAGAATGAAATAAAAGTAAACAATAAAAATATAAGAATAAAATATAAAATATATAAAGAGATGTATACTGTAGAATTAAATATATAGTGGAAAATAATGTGCATGAAAGTAAACTGTAGTCTTAAATAATAAGATACACAGGAATGTACAAGAGGCAAATGTGCAAAACAGGTTGACACTTACAGTATGTCAATGTGAGGTAGTGAATGATGAATGTCTTACTGATAAAGTGAATATTAAGTGGAGACATGAAGATGTTAAGAGGCTGGTTTTGAGTTTAGGAGCCTGATGGCCTGGGGGGGTAGAAACTCCTCCTAAGTCTCTCAGTTTTTGACATCAGGCTACGGAAACGCTTACCAGATGGCAGCAAAGTGAAAAGATGGTTACTGGGGTGAATGGGAGTCCTTGATTATTTTGACAGCTCTGCTTTTGCAGCGTTTGAGGTAGATGTCCTGCAGAGAGGGGAGAGCAGACCCTGAGATGCGCTCAGCTAAGCGCACAACTCTCTGCAGGGCTTTGCAGTCATGACTGGAGCTGTTCCCATACCACACTGATATACACTGAGTCAATACGCTTTCTATGGCCCCTGAATAGAAAGTTTTCAGGATTGCAGGTGAAACCCTGAATTTTCTCAGCTTTCTCAGATGGTACAGTCTTTGCCTGGCTTTATTAACCTGAGTTTGAATGTGTGTAGTCCAAGTCAGGTCCTCGGAGATGTTTACACCGAGGTACTTGAAGCTGCTCACCCTCTCCACAGGGGTCCCGCTGATCATTAGAGGAGTATAGGGCTGCTGCTGTCTCTTCCTGAAGTCAACAATCAGCTCTTTGGTTTTGCTCACATTCAGAGAGAGACAATTGTCCTGGCACCATGATGTTAATTTCTCTACCTCATCCAAGTATGCGGTCTCATAATTGTTGGAAATGAGGCCCAGAACCACAGTATCATCAGCAAATTTAATAATAGATGTGGAGCTGTGGGAAGACACGCAGTCATGTGTGTAGAGAGAGTAGAGCAGGGGACTCAGGACACAGCCCTGTGGAGCTCCTATGTTCAGGGTGATGGAGTTAGAGGTGAACTGGCCTACTTTCACCACTTGAGGTCTGCCAGTGAGGAAATCAAGAATCCAGTTGCATAGTGAAGAATTCAGGCCGAGGTCTATGAGTTTAGAAGCTAGCGTGATGGGGACTATAGTATTGAAAGCTGAGCTATAGTCGATAAATAGCAGCCTTACATAGTTCCTGTTATTGCTGTCAATGTGTGTGAGAGAAGAGTGCAGGATGTGAGAGATGGCATCATCAGTGGATCTGTTGGGGCGATAAGCAAACTGAAGAGGGTCCAAAGTATCCGGGATGGAGGAGCTGATGAAGTTTTTAACCAGTCCCTCAAAGACCTTCATGACTATTGATGTGAGGGCAACTGGACGATAGTCATTCAGGCAAGAGGGGTTATTGTTTTTAGGCACAGGGATGATGACAGATTTTTTGAAGGAGGTGGGAACCACCGATGTAGCAAGAGACTCATTAAAAATGGATGTAAACAAACCAGCGAGCTGATCAGCACAGGACCGCAGAATACGGCCAGAAATCCCATCAGGTCCGGCTGCTTTCCTGACATTCACTCGCTTTAGAGCCCTCCGAACCTCGTCCTCAGACACGGTGATTACATGATTATCGCTGCTCTGAATGCTGCTTCCTGACGCGCTGATCGGCAGACTCGCGCTGCTCAGATTGCTTTCAAAGCGGCCGTAGAAAGTGTTTAGCTCGTCAGCCAGCGACGGATCTGCTCTCACCTCTGCAGAGGATTTATTTCCAAAGGCACAGATGGTTCTTAGTCCTTGCCACATGCGTCGGGAGTCATTGAGCTGGAAATGTGACTCTATTCGTTCCCTGTATCGGAGTTTGGCGGCTCTTACTGCGCGTCGGAGAGCATAGCACGATGCTTTGTACTCACTCATGTTTCCCGACAAAAGACCGGCGTTGTAAGCAGGAGTGCGTTTGTTTACTGCTGCACGGATTGCTTTGTCCACCCAAGGTTTCTGATTAGAGAAGGTCCTTATAGATATTGTATCCGTAGCTTGTTCGGCTAGTGTGTTTACAAAGCTTAATGCTACATCCGTGAACTCGCTGATGTCAGATGAACTTGCCCGAAACATGTCCCAGTCTACGTCATCAAGAGCCGCCTGTAGCATGGCTTCTGAGTGGGCGGACCAGCGCGTCACCACCCTCTGCACCGGGGGTTCTTGAACGAGCCTTTGTTTATATTCCGGTGTGAGGAAAATGGCGGCATGGTCCGATTTGCCGAAAGCCGGTAGTGAGCGAGCTTTGTAGGCATGCTTAAACTGAGTGTAGCAGTGATCCAGTGTATTCGGTCCTCTGGTTGGACAGGATACATGTTGATAATAATTAGGCATAACCTGCCTGAGGTTGGCTTTGTTAAAGTCCCCAGCGATGATAACAGCAGCGTCAGGATGTTTGTTGATGTTGCCGCTGAGCGCATCGTGAAGCTCGGACAAAGCCAAACCGGTGTCAGCTTGTGGTGGGATGTAGACAGCAGTAACGATGATCGATGAAAACTCCCGGGGAAGATAGAATGGGTGGCAAATAATAGATAAATGTTCCAGATGAGGCGAGCAGGAGCGCGACAGAGTGGAGATATTCCTGGGGTCACACCATTTCTTGTTAATCATGAAACACACTCCTCCACCCTTGGATTTACCGGCCTCGGCTGTCCTGTCCATCCGTAAAACAGAGAAGTTTTCAGACGGCGTTACAGCAGCGTCCGGGACCGAGGGCGTGAGCCATGTTTCAGACAAACAAAGGATGTTACAGTCCCTAATGTCCCGTTGGAAACTTATCCTGGCTCTAAGATCGTCCATCTTATTCTCCAGAGACTGGACATTGGCGAGCAGAATGCTCGGTAGAGGAGGACTGTGAGCTCTTTTTCTCAGTCTGTTGCAGACCCCAGCACGTTTCCCGCGGTGTTTCTTGATCCGTCGCCTCGGGTGGTTATTCAGGTGGCCATTGTTCATCTCGGTGTTCCGGAGAATCTCAGATGGCCACGATGGGTTGGAGGATAAAGTGTCCTGGAACAGGTTAGTGAAGCGGTATCCAATGTCCAAAAGTGTTCCTTTGTCGTAAGTGATCAGTGCAGAGGTTATGTGTGCAAAAAGAGAAAGCAAAAGTAGGTAAAAAAGTAAATAAAAACACAATCTAAGCGGAGCGACCTGGACGGCGACCGAACTCAGCGGCGCCATCTTTCAAGGACTGTTGGTCGATGTGAAAAACTGCTGTATAGTTACTGCGAAAGGCTTCAATGTTTTACACACTTCAAAGAGCATATTTGCCATGACTACACTGTCCAGCGCAGTGACAGAAGGGTGTTCACTCGCCAGCTGGATGAATTTCCCAATCTCACTTTCTCCTCAGCAGTTGCCAGCCATGGCATAGAAAATCACATCTCTACATTAGGGCCACCAGTGTATGCCCAGGCTTGTCAACTTAATCTGAAACTGCCAATTGCTAAGGCCGAGTTCACTAACATGGAAAAACTGGGTATAATGTGACCCTCCAACAATCGTTGGGCATTACCGCTCCACATGGTCGCCAAAACGGTCGGCGGCTGCCGCCCCTGTGGGGATTATTATCGATTTAATGATATCACTATGTCAGACCGATACCCAGTCCCACACATTCAGGATTTTTCCGCCGCCTGACTGGGAAAATGATTTTCTTGAAAATGGACCTGATTCTAGGATACCGTCAGGTGTCAGTCTACCACCTGGACACCCCAAAGACTGCTGTAATAATGCCGTTCTGCCTTTTCAAATTCTTAAAGATGCCCTTTTCCCTCAAAAATGCAGTACAAACTTTTCAGCAAATGATGGACTCAATCCTACGACGCCTTGATTTTTTATTTGTATACTTGGATGACTTCTTGGTTGCTGGCATCTCAATGGAAGAACACCTAGCCCATCTGAAATCTCTGTTCAGTTACCTCAGCCAGCATGGCTTAATAATTAACCCTGATAAGTGCTAATTTCCCTTGACCGCAATAGACTTTCTTGGCCATCAGATTTCCAGCAAGGGGGCGGTTCCCCTACCATCCAAAGTTGATGCCATTACCGAATTTATTACAGATGACCCGACGGTAGTTGCTCGCATTTCAGCCTGTCTGAGTGACATTTCTAGCTGGATGAATGACCATCACCTTCAGCTCAACCTTACTAAGACTGAACTGCTGGTGGTTCCAGCTAACCCATCGTTTCATCACAACTTCTCTATACAGCTGGGTTCGTCAACCATAACTCCTTCCAGGATAGCCAGAAACCTAGGAGTTGTGATGGATCATCAGTTAAGCTTCACAGACCATATTGCTACAATGACCCGGTCCTGCAGATTTGCCTTATACAACATTAGGAAGATTAGACCCTTCCTGTCAGAGCAAGCCACCCAACTTCTTGTCCAAGCTCTTGTTCTCTCCAGACTGGACTATTGTAATGCTTTCCTGGCGGGCCTTCCTGCATGTACTATCAAGCCTCTGCAACTGATCCAGAATGCAGCAGCGAAGGTTGTCTTCAATGAGCCAAAAACAGCTCACGTTACTTCTCTCCTCATCAGGCTACACTGGCTACCAGTAGCCACTCACATAAAATTCAAGGTACTGATGCTTGCCTACAAGATGACCACTGGCATGGCACCAACATACCTAAGCTCATTAGTTCAATCTTATGTGCCCTCCAGAGGTTTGCACTCTGCAAGTGAACGACGCCTTGGGGTGCCATCCCAAAGAGGTTCAAAATCACTCTCACGGACCTTTTCCTGCACTGCGCCCAGCTGGTGGAATGATCTCCCGATCTCAATTCGAACAGCTGCCTCTTCTCATTTTCAAAAAAACATCTAAAGACTCATCTTTTTCGCCTGCACTTAACCAACTAATACTAGTACTTACCTTTTCTTTTCTTGTCTATCATATTATAAAAAAAAAAAACCTGGCTACGTGTTCTGTACTAGACTAACTGAGACTTGTCATAGCACTTGTATACCGTTGTTGAGCTCTTGTTGATCTGATTGCTTCTATTGTTCTCATTTGTAATGACTAAATCATTTGAAAATGCTAAAATTTCCCTTAGCATAAGCAACCATGCTGATTTATCCGATTCCCGATGCCACCATTGCTATCATTACTGATGTCTCAGACTGTACATGAAAAGTTTGAAAATGGTGTTTGGAAACCCCTTGTATTTTGTAGTCGACAGCTATGCCCTAATGATCAGAAGTACAGTGCATTTGACAGGGAGTTGCTTGTGCTGTACCTATTGCCTTTCCAGGGCCACTATGCAAGCCGTGCACTTGGGTAATGACTTTGCCTGTTTAGCATCTGACCAACAATCTGACTCAGAGGTGCAAGCATACAGAACAGCTACCTCAGGTTTGAAAACAGGGTATGTTCACTTTACGGAGACAGGAGCTACATTTATGTGTGATATCTCAGGGGCCACCTGCATCCAGTGGTTCGGCTATGAGTGAAATGGTGGTCTGAAGATTGCAGTTCCCCACCGAACAGAATTCCAGCTTGGGCACAAGAACCAGCGCCCTTTACGTTGGAAACAGGATAACAGAGACTTACGGAGCCCCGCACATGACATGCAAGAAAAAAATAAATAAATCATGCACACGATTTACTAATTCGTTCCCTCAATGTACTAAAACGTGCACACGATTACTACTGCGTTCCCTCGATTTGCTAAACTGTGCGCACGATTTAGAAAAATTTGAGGGAACAAATTAATAAATCGTGCGCACAATTTATAAATCGAGTGAACGAAATAGTAAATCGAGGGAACGCAATAGTAATTGTGTGCACGTTTTACTAAATTGAGGGAACGAGTTAGTAAATCATGCGCACGATTTAGCCTACTATTTTTTCCTGCATGCCATGTGCGGGGCTCCGTAGAGACTGGTTGATTTAGTGTGATTTTTTTTTATGTGTGTAATTTTTGGTTCTAATTTTTGTTTTGAAAGTTTAAATATGTATGAACTACATTTAAAAAAAATATAATATAAAATATGCTAAACTGCAAATATGATATAAATGAAGGAAAATAAAGGAAGTTATTATAAAAGGAAGTTATTATAGAATATTTTAGGGATTTAAGTAAAGTAAGTTTATAGGATTTAAGCAAAAAATTAAAGGGGTCATATGATGTGATTTAAATTTTTCCTTTCTCTTTGGAGTGTTACGAGCTCTTGGTGCATAAAGAAGATCTGTGAAGTTGCAAAGACTAAAGACTCAAATCAAAAGAGATATTCTTTATAAAAGTTAAGACTCGTCCACACCCCCCTAAAATGGCTCGTTCTAACACGCCCCCACAAATCTACGTCAGCATGTGGGAAGATTTGTATAACGCTGCCCAGATGTTCACACAAAGATAGAAGGCGTACCTTTTATTCTCGTTGTAGTATTGTTGTTGCCACTGCCACCATGTTGTATAGACGCTGTGTGTTTAGTTGTGAAAGCGAAACTACTTTGTATTGCTTTCCAAAAGAGGACGATATCTGCTTCATCATGCCTGGAGCTGATCCGTGCTGGTCACTGAGGAAATACATCAACTTTGCACTGTGGATCACCAGATCGGCTTTCACCGTGGACGAAGTGGAGTCCAGCTCGGGGTTGTCACATGTGGTTGCCGCCGGACGCCCCTTCACAGAATACACCACTCGCGCCGTTCTCAAGCCTACCAGCCTCTGCTCACTCAAGCCGGCCTCCGCTCACTCAAGGCCGCAGCTCACTCTAGGCCTCCGGCCTCCGCTCACTCAAGGCCCCGGTGTGTGATGCTGTTTTGTTGAGGAAGCGAAACTACTTTGTTTGGCCTTCCAAAAGAGGACACGACTAGAAATCATGTTTATACAGTATCACGTTTATAATGAGTTTTATGTTTATGTCTCATCGCTCCGGCTGGACAGGGCATCGCAATGTGTTAAGGGGCGTAACATTTCCGTCACACGTTTGAGGTATTCGGCCAATCATAATGCACTGGATAGCTGGCCAATCACAGCACATCTTTCTTTTCAGACGATGAGCTTTTTAAAAATCGACGCGTTTCAGAAGGCGGGGCATAGAGGAGAAACAATAATGTACAGTATGTGGAAAATAATGTGTTTTTTAACCTTAAACCGCATAAACACATTTCATTACACCAAATACACAAAATAATGTTCTTTTTAGCAGCATCATATGAGGCAGTATTGGCAGTATTATAGTAAAAATCAATCAACCCACTATGCTGGGTTAAATAGACAACTCAGATTGCTGGGTAAAATTAACCCAGTGTTTTTTAGCGTGTACAGACCACAAATCTTTGAGAAAATTGCTGAAATTATATACAATATGCATTTTAAATATTATATTTAAATTTAATATATTTATCATTTCAACCCTTGTTTCCATTTCCTACATTTAATTTTTATTTAGTTATATTTGTGGTGAAGTGACTTATCCAGTCATTCTCAGCACATGGCTGTGAATGAAAGGCTTGGTGTGGCTTAATAAAGCATTTCCATCAGCAGGGATCGAGGAGTGTGCTCTCTGGTCTCTGCACATGCCACCGCTCAGGTCAAGGCTGCTATTTCACTTCATTCTACCTCCTGGGGCTCAACACACTCTTAGCTGGAGCTTTCACCTGTCTGCTGTGGCTAGCCATGGCCTCAAATGGGAAATTCATGCAAATTAGATGATGAATTAAAGGTGACCGATTTAACCCATTCCGTTTAATTTTTGCCTCCTCATTCTCCCTATCTTTTCCATCTAGTTCTCTCCCTTCCTGACTCTCACACTCTTTTTTTCTCTTCCTCACTCACTCAGTATTTGTGTCCAATAGGCATACTGTATACAAGCAACTGATTTAGAACAAAAAGGCATGCCTCGTTAGCCCTGCAGCCTGCCCTCCCTCAGTAAATTGCCCAATTCTGGTGATGGAAAGGAAATGATTGATAGATTGAACAAATTAGAGCTGAGCACGATTTCTGAATGGAAATAGAGGAAGGGACAAAGAAAGAGAAACAGAACAGGAGACAGCTGAGGGAGAGATAAAAATGAGGGAAACATAGCAACAGTGTTTTCTCCATGAGGAATAGGAGGCACTGCCTTTTTTAAACAAGGAGAAAGTAATTGACAGTAGAAAAATAAAACTAAACATATTGCAAAATATAAGTTCCAATGCTGTATATATTAAAAATAAATAAATAAAATTAAGTAACAGTGTTTATCAACCAGAGGATGAAGTGTCTAGGGGAGTCTGGCTGGCAATGTCTTGAGCTCAGAGGGTTCACACTGAAGCACAAAATTCAGGTAAAAAGTCATGTGAGTAGAGGTAATGGCTCCATGTCACTGTGATTAGCTAATTACCTTGTCATCAGGATAATATCCACCTGTGATGTTTGTAACAGTTCTCCAAATCAGCCATAAAGGCACAATATGTAAGATTTTTATTCAAAAAATCCAAAAACCACTTGAACAGTGTTATATGTAGTGTTGTTTTTGGCGGCCTGTTTTAATTTTAGTCTTAGTCTAGTCTTTGTGTGAAGCTGTCATTTTAGTTTTTATTAGTTTTAGTCACGTTCATACTGTTTTTAGTCTAGTCTAGTTTTAGTCGACGAAAACTGATGACATTTTAGTCTAGTTTTAGTCAACGAAAACTGATGACATTTTAGTCTAGTTTTAGTCAATGAAAATGGTATTTTATTGAAAGTGAAAGTGACGTGACATACAGCCAAGTATGGTGACCCATACTCGGAATTCATGCTCTGCATTTAACCCATCCAAAGTGCACACACACAGCAGTAAACACACACACACCATGAACACACACCCCAAGCAGTGGGCAGCCATTTATGCTGCGGCGCCCGGGGAGCAGTTGGGGGTTCGGTGCCTTGCTTAGTCTCTTTTTAGTAATGCAATTCTATTTAACCCAGTCAATATAGTACAAGTATCTAGAAGTATAGACGAAACCAAAATTTTCTTTTAGCCAAACCTATTTCTAACAAGGTTATCTGATTATATTATTGTTACCATAGACTCAAGAATACATCTATTCCAGACATGGAAGATGCTCTGATTTAAATTTACAACATTTATTTTACCAACCAAACATGTTGGAAGTACACACACATAAATTTAAATAAAATAAATAAAAACAATTAAAAAATAATAATAAATAATAATAATAATAATCTGCTAATTTTTCTCCCAAAGACGAACCCCGGCTGGCCGGCCATCGGTCCCTTTCTCTGTGTCAAGGCTGATTTATACTCGACATGTCCGCAATTTCACTTGGGTGAGCGTGAAAAATATGACGCCATCGCGGTGTTGCCAGAAGTTCGCTTTGAGTGCATTTTTTGTAACTTTCCTCACAGCTCCGCATCCGAACATGCACGAGTTCAGGGCGATTCTAGCCGAACATGCACGTCTGTGTCGGCGTTTGTGTGAAACAGAAGCAGCTTAAATGTGAAGTTCAAACTCCATCAGGTGCTTTTTGACGGAAAACGCTTTTTTTGGAAAAAAAAAATGTTTACATAGTTTGTCCAAAGCTTCTTATTTGAAGTACGTTTTATTTTTATTGTATAAAATAGAAATAGAATTCATTTAGATATTAATAATACACTATTTGCTTAAAGTTGTCTTGTGTTTGATGCGAAATACAGCCAATAGTTTAAGATTGTTTTAAGTTTGTACATAAAGAAATGATTAATTCATCAACTCATTCATCACAAGACTTGTACTGGCAAATGACTTCTCACCGGTGATTCTCGACAGTTTTATAGGACAATTACTCCTCGTCGCTCCCCTGTCGTTTCAAAGAATAGTACATCGGCTAACGCGACAAGTATAAAAGCCTCGTCCATTTGGGAAGGAGCGCTGGCAGTCAGCGGAGCCAGGCGAAAGTATAAATCCAACTTAACTTTGTTTGTTGTCGTCTTCTAAATAATGCCGCGAGTGGGACTTGAGGAAGTGACGTCGGTCGCATCTGTGCAGTGAGACACAGGAAACAGAAATACTGCAAAATAATAATAATAACGACTAAACGAGACGAAATAAGGTTAAAACATTTTGTTTCATCTCGTTATGATCAATGAAAATGAAGAGACATTTTAGAATAGTTTTTATTTTGTAAACCACATTAAGTAGTCTCGTTTTTATTCGTCAACGATATTGCATTATACATTTAATTACAGTCATCGTCACATGACCAGCATTTACATTTTGTCTCGTCTCGTTTTCGTCACATGATAAAAGTTCGTTGACGACGATATTTAGTCATAATTTTCATTGACGAAAGCAACACTAGTTATATGTTTTGCTGACTTGTATACTTACATTATCCCAAATGTTTCAAAAAATGTTTAAATTCAGAGAAATAAGCAGTTTTAACTAGTGACACGGACCGTGTCTTTCGGTGCATTCCAAACGGGTAATATCATCCTCCGAGGTGCACTTCTGAGTGAAAACAATTCATGGTCGTCATATTGATGGGTCGTTCCAAACCAAATACTCAAAACTGGCCACTTCAAAGGGCCCTTCGGAATAAAGGATGTCGAAGGGTACAACTGATGGTCATTCGGGCTCCCATGATCATTTGCGCAGATTCTTTGCATGATGACGGCGCCTCCGTGTGGGCACATGATGATGACGCAGAAGGGCACTTCAAGAAACAGTTGTTTGGTCTCCTACAACCTTCAACCCTTCGAAGCTCTCACTCCGGAGGGTAAACCCTTTGAAGGGATTAGGGCATAGGGATGAGCCCTTCCGAATGGAACACAGGGATTGTGTTGCCTGCCAATGACGTCATAACCCCTCAATTTCCAGTTTTGTTTAGTAGAAAACATGGAACAGCAAAGACGCTTTAATATGTTAAACTTTTATTAGACAGGGTGACGACCACACAGAGTAGCATTGTAACAGCACTGCTTTTTTCCCACGCACGCACGACCGGAGGGAGGAGAAGTGGTCGACTGTGGCATAATAAAAGCTCCACTGCTTTTGAGCCGCGTGTCATGCTCGTTCAGTGGCCTCGTTTCGCTTTGACAGCTTTCAGCCTCACCCTGCTTCATTCTACTACATTAATAAATCATTAGCTCATCCATCAACATGATTTCTAGCTGAGTCCCATCAGATTGCATCGACTGTGGGGATGAAGACCACAACGCCCATGATTCCACACTCAGTCATGGTGTCATCAAACTATGCTCTCTGGTCTTTGTTTATTTTGAATAAGCACCCTCTAGCGGCGATAAATGTAATTAAATTTAATGCCTTTAATGCATCAGTGAACTAATGGTTACATACAAAACTAAATTAAAGTAGTTCACCCTAATATGAAAATTTTGTCGGCAGGTGTTTTGAAGAATGTTGATAACCAAACAGCTGATATAGTTGCCATCAGGGTCGGCGCCAGAAAATTTTGAATGCAGGTGCTGAGGAGGTGCTAGATCATTGACGGGGGAGCTGGGCAATTAATAGTAAATATAACCAAAACAGGTTGTTATTATTATTTTATGTGAATAATAAAATAAATATAAGTAAAAGTCGCCCACTCGATTTGGTAATATTCTCTAATTATGTAGTCCGTATGTAAAAGCGCATTTCTATTAAAGACATGCCCATGTGGAGATGGCAAGTGTCAAGTGTCGGCATTTGGCAACTTCATCTTTGCAGCAGATACTGACTAACAAAGCACTAGTTTATTAATAAATAATTAAAATGACTTTTTTCCCCCCTGACACATTAATAATCACCTTGTCTGTGCTTTTAGGCAATTGTATAATGCGCGAGCTTGAGCGAGGAATAGGCTTTAATACACCTGTCTGTATATTAAATGATAGTTTAGTATATTATTATATTAATCAATTTAATAGAACATGCAACTAATTGGCTAGAAAAATCTTTAGTCGGGGGCAAGCCTAATTAGCACAGGGAAGTGCTCCATTTTTAAAATAAAATGAAAAAAATAATAATAAAGAATAAAGAATAAAAAATACAAAAAAATACAAATAAGTAGTTAAGAAATGACAATATACAAATTGAAAATTGTATGGCAGGTATATTACAATGAGCAGTAGTGTATGTACAGGTATATTATGTGCAAAATAATTTAAGGTACACTAAGTATGTGTGTTAGATAAATAAGTGTGTGTGTGTGTATGTAAATATAAATAGTGTAGTGTGTTCCACAGTTATTATCAAGTGTTCATTAGATGGATTGCTGAGGGAAGAAACTGTTCCTGCGTCTGGTCGTTCTGGTGCTCAGTGCTCTGTATCGTCGACCAGATGGCAACAGTTCAAAGAGGGAGTGTGCTGGATGTGAGGGGTCCAGAGTGATTTTGCCAGCCTTTTTGCTCATTCTGGATAAGTACAGTTCTTGAATAGAAGGCAGGGTTGTACCGATGATTCTCTCAGCAGTCCGGACTACCCTCTGTAGTCTTCTGAGGTCAGATTTAGAAGCTGAGCTGAACCAGACAGTTACTGAAGTGCTGAGGATGGATTCAGTGATGGTGGAGTAGAACTGTCAATGTGAATGTCCCACTTCAGGTCCTGAGAGATGGTGGTTCCCAGGAACCTGAATGACTCCACTGCAGTCACAGTGCTGTTCATGATGGTGAGTGGGGGGAGTGCAGGGGGGTTTCTCCTGAAATCCACGATCATCTCCACTGTTTTGAGCGTGTTAAGCTCCAGGCTGTTGAGAGTGCACCATACAGCCAGCTCTTTAAACAAGAGTATGAAGTAATAAATGAAAGATATAACTAATTATTATTTTTAATTAAAATGTATGTTACTATAAATATACAGTTTGTGCAGTATATAATAAAATATATATTATTGTTTTCATTTCTCATTGATAATGTGAGGCACCATTTTAACCCTGAAAAAATTCCTTGTGAGAGCAGAAACACAGTGAACGTATCTTGCACAGAGAATCAGGAACATATCATCTTGCTAGGCAGTACTTTGCATCAGCGGGCTGGTCATTTGTCAGCAACACTGCTAGCAGTTGCAACCACCATCAATATATACTGTTTCGTTCTTCCACAGTCCATTTATCCTCTTTCATAATATTTAATCCTCACTGTTTTGCTCTACAGATGTATGTAATTATGCCATCAATTCCCTAGAAACAAATAACGCCAACTCAGGTTACATAAGAATAGAAAAAAAAAAAACAGACAGTGATCTTCTTAAACCTATTTGTAAAGCACTGCATTTTTATGAGCAAACATTTGAACAAAAAGCTCACAAGAAATGATCAAAATGGATTTCTATGGCTTTGCTGTAAAATGATTTTAGTTAACAAATCTGTCAACTGAGTAAACTTGTATAATGAATGTCTTGTAAATAATTGAATGCATTAGTTCACCCCCAAAAAAAATAATAATAATAATAATAATAATAATAATAATAATAATAATTGACAATTCTGTCATTATTTACTCACGCTCATGTCATTGTATGGAAATGAAATGAAATGAAAAAAATAAGGAACAACATAATTTTTTACAAATATAATTTTTGGGTGAACTATCCCTTTAAGAGCAAATGGTAATTTAGTAACTGAATAGTTCTGGTCCTTAGATATATAATTCGCTGAGCCTAATTTGAGGTTGCTAAACACTTTTGAAGAAAAACAGTACATTGCTTAGCAGAAGAATTATTATTTGTCATAATAAATTATTTGATTTTTCTATATCGAGACTCCAAAAAAGTGTTTGACATGGATGCCTTAGCTGTAATTGTCATTCTTTGTTAACATTTCTTAATATCATAATTTAATTATGAGAAGCCTTTTCATTTCCTAAAATAAGTTTATAGTGAATAGTGAATTCTGAAATAAGAAGTTATTGTAGCATTAAGTCTAAGTGTTGCATCAGAAGTAGATAAACACAAGGTAATCCAACAGGTGATGCCCATGAGATTTCCATCTGAGAAACAGCTTTCCTTCCCCTCTAAACAATTTCTTACACACACAAGCAAACAGAAAATCATTTTCTACACAACACGAGAGGGCAAACACTCTCAATACACTGCAGACACTGCTGTCCTTTTCAGTTAGGCCCCCCTGCTCTGCCTGGTACAGGGGCAGCCAAGCGCAGCCAATGCTGCGAAGATTACTACAGCAATCGCACTGCATCTTAATATCTCTACTCACCCACAGCCCAACCAGAGAGGGCCAAACAAAACAACACCACGCAGAACCCAATAATTGCCACAGCAATATCTGTGCGGGCAGCGAGGCGTGATGACGAAGCGAGAGAAAATAAAAGAAAGAGAGGCAGGCAAAGACAGAGAGAGACCATTGTGTGCAGTAGGGGAACTGATGGCCAATGAGCTGTGATGGATGATGGTAAATGTGGTCAAATCTAATAAATCTGAATAATTTGACCATTTGTATGAGGGGGAGGTGAAGGGGAAAGAATGA
This sequence comes from Cyprinus carpio, assembly GCF_018340385.1. NCBI lineage: Eukaryota > Metazoa > Chordata > Actinopteri > Cypriniformes > Cyprinidae > Cyprinus > Cyprinus carpio. The sequence goes on along the minus strand of NC_056586.1, from coordinate 27,566,546 downwards.
AGTCTGACATTGAGGCTCATAGTGGTGACTTCCTGTTCGATAGACAGAGCTGAAGCGGTGATAAAGCGCTTCTTTACTGCCAGGAAAGGAGCTGCCCTATGGACTGATGTGAATGTTTGTGGGTTATGTCAACCTAACCTAAGGACACACTTTTTCCCACTGCTCTTTCTGTGAACATTACATTGCCTTCCATGCCTTGGTGAATATTCAAAGACTACCACATAATGGAAAATATAAGGGCTCTCTAGTTCTTCCCATAAAGGCGGCTGCTTGATTATAATACTTGACTGTGGTGTTAGCTAGGTGTGTAGTTTCAGCTCAGCGTGTCTTCTTTGTCACACCGACAATGTTGACAGAGGCACAAAAGAGCCTTATCTCAGGCAAATATTTTACAATCCCTACTCCCTTTTCTGTTTAAGCATCAGATAGCTTAAATGAAAGAGCCTGGGCGCTGAGGTGGCAGGGCTTAGCAAGATACAGTAATGTTCCATAATCAGGATGCTTTTTTTTTTTCATTATTAGCCTTTTGCTTCATGATTAATATCACACCCCTCATTAAAGCGGATTAAATATTGCCTCTGTAGCTCTAAAAACTGACTTTCCCTAAACCAGTGAAGTGGGAGAGAAAATGAAAAAGAAAGAGGGAGAGAGTCTTTATAGCCAGTTCTTTCACTTACTCACAACCACCCAGTACAGGTCAGAGGGCTCTGCCCAACTTTCTATGCCATACATTTACATAAATAGCTGAAGTACCTGGCTGAATTGGTTTGTCATAACCTTTATAAGAAGCATTTGCAATGCAAAGCTCTCTATGTTTTATTATTTGAAAAAGTCAACATATTTTATTGTCTAGAAAAGGAGTAAATAACTACTGTGTTATTTTTCTGGGGACACTGCCCTTTGATAATTAGCCATGTGTACTGTTGGTTGTTTAATCGAAGTCTAGGATATGAATACAAAGACTGTCAAAATGACACAGAGCATGAATGAGACAAATGAGATTTCCATTCCCTGTTGCTATGCTTTTAAATAAAAAAATAAAAAAAAAATATATGCAAATGTCTCCCAAAGCTTCATAACCTCACTGAACTTACTTATAACCTGAACTTATTATACAGAGTTGTGTAGTGTTCTGCATAGAGGTTCACCATGGTTGTCTGGCTTTTTTCTTTTTGTTTATGACTAGTCTCTTTTAGGTGAACAGAAAACGGGTCAGAAACTTTTGGGGTCATAAGAAATTTAGAAGTCTCCTAGAGGCAGTTTAATAAGAACTGAGATGGTTCCTTTACTGTGGTGTTTTTCTGTTGTGTAACTTAAAATGCACATTTTTTTAATGCTGAGTAGTACTTGATCTAAATCCTAAGGGAACTGGATATTTTGTAACAAGACATATATTATATATACACTAAGTAAGATTTTCTTTAAAAAATATAATTGTTTTTATATGCAGCAATGATGCATTAAATTGATCTAAAGTGATAAAGACTTTACATTGACAGACTTCAGTTTCAAAAACATAATAATAATAATAATAATAAAATCTTACCATATCAAAATAAAAATAAAAAAGTTATATAATGCCTGTAGCATTGTGGATTCTTATTTGAGAGGAAGACTGATATTTTACCAAAAAAAAAAAAAAAACCTGATATTTCACTGTTCAGTGAGGAATCCTTTTTGTTTGGTACAAATCGTCAAATATTTGTGGATCTCTCTTTGAGTATGAAAGACTAAAATATAAAATCTGCAATTCAGTTCACAGAGAAGACTCTTAACTGTAGTTTTACCATTAAATGAACACATACTCACAGGCTCTTCACTAAGTACTGGCACTACATTTTAGCACAGTTATTGCCATTCAAAAAAAAGTTTCAAAGGCCAATTTAAAGTATTGGTACCAGTCAAAAAATTGCACAAAATCAGTATTTTGTTGGGACAGTATTTGTAGCAGTCGAGAATACATGCTGCAAAATTGGTCCAAAAGGTGTGCGTTTTTGCACTAATGCATTGTTAAAGGATCAGTGTGTTGTGTAATATTCACATATAAAACTTTAACGGCCAATTAAAAAAAAATACTGGTATAGTAAAATTTGCTAATTCACAAGATCAATACATCCTTTATTAAACTACTTACTTACAGAGATGTCGAAATGCTGAATCAATTCATTCACTTATAACAGCAACTTAATGGGATCAGCATCATACACAGAGGGCAGAGTGTCGCATTACAAGTAGTCTCACATAGGCAGACCTTCAGATTGACAGCTGAAGGTATGGAATACATGGCAGCTTTCATTTTCTTAGGCCCGCCTTGAGGCTGTTTGACCTATATGTCAAAAAAACAATCACAGTTCGTTTCGTTCAGCGTCATGTTTCAGGACTTGAGATGTTGCCACAATAACAGACTCTTGGACATATTTTAAAGATTCTATGTCGCAAACTTTACATTTTTCACATACTTTTGAGAATCCAGTGTTTAGTTGTTCCTGATAAGTGCTCATTGGCTCAGTTGTAACACTATGGCTTTCTTATTTCATGAGGGGGTTTGGCATCATGGCATCTTTGTTTCCAGGTGGAACGTTAAAGAACGCGACACACACGTCTCCCAGAAATCCTGTACAATTCAACCAATCCGATGATGACTTTGAAACTCCTGGGGTGTTTCCACTTTTGTGTGATGCATGCATCAGACGTCTAGCCAGCAGGTCCGTGGGCGTGATGTCTGAGGCTGAGACCGGTGTTACGAGTAAACGAGCGAATAAGTAGCTGCATTCTGATTATTTTATGTGACTGATTAAACTTTTATATGTTGTTTGGGGTAACAAAAGGGTTTTATAGATTTGATTGATTATAATAATGCAAAAACTTACATGTAAATCAATGTTTCAAACAACAACTAAACAAAATACAGATAAAAAAACAAGCCATTGATAATATCTAAACATGTACCCAAATCCAAATGTAATAAAATTAATTTTTTTGTGATTTCTTAACAACTTTTGAAAGTGTATCAGTGTTGCTATTTAAGATTTGAGTGCTTCATAATCGGTTTCTGGTTATTTTGTATATAATTTTATACAATTTTCTTTTGTTCTCTCACATCAAACTCCACTGACATATTTGTTTAGAACAGTTTTGGACTGTTTTCACTTGCAAACCAGGCTTCATCTGTGCATATTTCTCTCCTCATTCAGACAAGGTGACTCTTTTGCTGTAGAAAGCATTATTATGGATAGAGAACTTGTTTGAAGTTAAAAAATTTTTAATGATTCATCATCTATCACACTGACAGTACCCATTCACAGCAGAGGATCCACTGTTGAGCAATCTCTCATTCTGGCAGAACCCATTCACATCCGAGGATCCTCTATTGGTGGGCTGATGGTGCATACATTTTCAACAAATTAAATTTTTTGGGTGAAACATTCCTGTTTGATTGTGTTTAGGGAAAAAAAAAAAGCCTTTATGTCTATTTGGGAGAAATAGATTATGGGGCAATACTTAATTTGTCTTAAAAGAACATTTCCATATTTAGAGAGAACAAAAGGAAAATTGACTTTTACTTACTTCTCAGCAGAAATTACCTAATGACATTAACAGTTTTAATCGTTTTCCATCCAAGGAACTTCAAGTAAGGAAACTGTGGCAGGATGTGCAGAAAGTTTATTCTTTGCTGTCACCAGTTGAGTGTCTTCTAAATTATTCAACATCCTAAAATGACAGCAAATCATTTATTTAAAATATATGAAGGGGATAAACAATCAGAAATTGCAGGGTGCCTGCAGTGACTGTCTTTACCAGCTCTGAGGCTGCATCTCTAAAATAGGACAGTGACTATATACAGTAGTTAGACTGAACGTCAGGCATCATGTGGATGATAGAAACTGATATGGCTAAAAAACCGATATTAAAGATATCGGAGTGAAAGTGTTCCACAAATGGCCAAAAGACCACACCAAAGACAATTCAAAGGGACTTATTTATTAATTGAAATGAGAAACATTTTAATAGGCGTTCAAACAATCTTCACATATTTTAATTACATTTCAGAGACTTAAAATGCAATGCCATTGATATAAAAAACTGAAACACAAAACTTATTTCAAGCTTAATCAAATATTTTGAGCCATCATTCCAAGTGGGTAGAGCTATAGTAATGGGTTTTATTATAGTTTTTTATTTTGCATAACTCTTTCGTCTTATAGCAGAAAAAAAAAAAATAAAAAAAAAAAAAAAAAAAAATTACCTGCTATATGATTACGCTATTTATCATGTCGTTCCCCCTCATTGTGCTACACCATCTTTTTTCATTTGCATTTAAACTATCCAAGCCAAAACTCGTCAGTTAACAAAAAATGATTTTAAAAAAGCTTAAAACAGCAAAAATGGACTTGATGACCAGTGGACCAGGACACCACAAAGGCCGGAGAAAAGGGAGGCCAGGTAATTGAAAAAGAAAAAAACACTGATTTCACTCATATACAAGCACACACACAACCTGTTTTTATTCGCAAGGGGATGAACTGATGCTTGCACATAGACACCAAAGGTCTTTATAGCGGCATAAACCAGTATCCTGTTTCAACTAGAAACTTTTTTATAGTATTTCACTACAAACTTAAAATATTCATTCAGTATCATTCTGTTTCACCAATGTTCAGATCATTTTGCTGGGTAAAATGCACACACATTTCGTCCCCTGGAATTATAAGGTTCTATCTGACATTTTTTTGTCGTCAAATTTTTGAATTCACATATTCTTAGTCTGTGTCAACGTATTTACATTATGTGATAGATTTTTTTAATGTTGTGTACATTATGGGACTTTTTATTTAAAAAACAATAAGGCTCTATCTACACAGTCGAATGGAACACAAAAACTTGAAGCTCAATATCTCCAAAAACTACTCGGAATGCAGATAGAACCTTATAATTCCAAGGGGACGATTTGTAATTTTGTATGTTTGTTTCTAAAAAACGTATATGCATATACATTACACATTTAATCCCATGCATTTAATTTGTTGTAACAGAAACAGAATAGAATAATGTATAGAACTAAATGCTTAATGACAAACACAGGGGGGTGTTTGATTACAACTTGAATAATTCTTTTAGTGGTAAATGTTTCTTAAAAGGTTTTCCTCTACTGCTGTGTTTTTTTTTTTTTTTTTTAATTTGGCCAAATAAAGCACAAAACTTACTTTAGTCAATGCCTAGTATACGCCATGCTTTCTGCTATATTGTACTCAGGCAACCAAATGGCCAAATATTTAACCTTGGGAAAGAAGTGCCTATTGAAATTTGGGTAGTTTTTAATTTGTATTTTTTATTATTTTTTTTTTTTATTTTTTTTATTTTTTCACAGAGTAGACATGTGAGTAGTGTGAGTCTTTAAAATCATCTTCACAGAAAATTCAGATCCTTTAATCCTAAACCCAAAAAATCCAATATCACAGATGCTATCTGTTTTTTCTTTTTCTGTCCACAGTGTGATGTTTGCAGCTCAAAAGTTGTAGCACTACTATCTAGTTGAAGTATAATATCTAATAAAAATCTGTTCATTGTACAGCAATTCATCTACCAATATTCCAGTCAGTAGATATTAGCGACACCAGACATCACTGCAGAGCTCTATCTCTTCTCATGTTTATTTGGATGAGGAGAGATAGAGACCCATTATGACAAAATGGAAAATTGGGGGGGGGGGGGGGGGGGGGGACAGAGGTGTGTGAGGTTGCATTTTCGGGGGGGGTTAAGGGGGGTTTTATCTCACCTGCATCTCATAGCATCATCTGTGAAGACTGGAACAGACTGAAAAACAGGGAATAAAAAAATCAATAAGAAAGGCAAAGGGTGGAATAAATGCTGGTAAAAGTTGTAGGGCCTTTCAAAAATCACCCAATTATATGAAGAATAAAACACCTACAACCTTAATGCATTTACTGTCAATTCTTTCTCTTCCTCATAAAAAAGCTACTGTCTAGCGGTTCAAAAACATTTGGAATATACCACTTGTCATATGGACAACTACTTTTACACTGCATCATTCTTCAAAATGTTCTCCTTTTGTGATCCACAGAAGAAAGAAAGCGTGTGGGTTGACATAAAATGAGGGTGAGTAAGTTTTCAGTTGTGGTTGGACTATCCTTTAACATTTGCATCAGTTCAGGTTTAGCACACTTGACAGAGCTGATCATATGCTCGCTGAAATACTCTACCAATCTAGGGCAGTCATAAAAATGATAAAAATTTAAAAATATACATTTATGCCTTTAAAAGCATCAGTTTTACCTTTCAGGTTTTCTTGCCATCTCTTTTTCTCTGATTTATGCCCTCAGAAGAGGGTTATAACTATATAAAACACTATGAGGCACTCTTCATAAAGCCAGAGAATGACCCGTGGCCCTACTGTTCTGCGCCTGAATGTCTGTTGGAGAGCACAGTTTTATCCACTTTGGCAATCAAGTCTAGACTGAAGTGACTCTGACTCCAGCAGAAAAGCGGCTGGGGCAGGGACATCATCACTACCCTGGCTCTCTCGTATGCTCCTGAGAAGCCTGTTTCCTTTTTATCAACTTTATTGTTGCACTGTGAAGAAATATACCAGAGAAAATTAAGATGGGAGGTTGTGTTAGAAATCCGAACGAGAAGACTGTAGATAATGGTTTAAAAATATAGATGGATATAGATATGGGTATGGATATAAATATAGATTCAATAATTCAGTGATATACGTATACGAGGAGAATGCACAGTCACAGATTTATAGCAATACAAATGGATATTCTATCATGAATAACTTGTGTTTCTGAGAATGGAGCAAATTCTCTATGATTCACTATTTTTATTTATTTATTTATTTTATTATTTAATAAATAAATAATTCAATGAAAAATACGTGATGCACATTGCAAATCTATTTTTGAATAACACAATCCGTTTTGGATGTTTAATATCATAAAGCAGCGCGTGCATATGACAGGATGTTTCTTAAACCACATGGATAGACCACATTAATGTATAAATAACCAAATGGAAGGAGGAGGAATATGAAATAGACTTTAATAGAAGAATGAAAAACAAGCACAAATACTGTACATCCCCAGTACAATGTGTAAATGGATGTTTGGGAGTGGGGGGTGTGAGCCAGACGTACTGACAAATGAGCCACTCTGCCAAAACTTACACTGCAACCTTAACCTAAAATAATGGAGGTTGACCTGTGGGCTGTCACCCTCATCCTTATATTGATTACACCACGCACTGTGGCCACACTCACCTGGCCCTATCTCATGCATACCAAAACACATCATACCGCTGCTGTCAAAAATGGCTGTAAAGGGAACATCTACCTCCTGCTTGACTGCACCAGAAGCACAACCCATGTTTCATATGGTACTCGTTCTGCCTGCAATAACAAAACATGTAACTGTGGAGTCCAGCCATTACCAAACAACTGGCTGCCACACTTATTTTTATTGACAAGAAGAGAACTCATTGAGTCACAGTAGCTGTCTATACAAGACAAGCTCTATTTGGCCACTGGCCCACAGAGTGGAAGATAAGGTGTACGGCATTTTTCATTAAACATACAAGATAAATTAAGCGCAAATCACATTTTCTCTGTGTATAGGTCTGTCTGTTTACAGCATAACTAAGTGAATGTAATATAGACATGATCAATTAATACAAAAAGAGCTAGCTAGTCAAGGTAACTTCAGAAGAAGGTCTTTATTTTGTATTTTAAGTCCACAAATTTCAGAAAGAGCAAACAGTATTCAACAGCACAATGGCCCCTGTAATCCATAATTCCCAGTCCATTAAAATGAAATAATTGTAAAGGGAAGCAGGATTGGAATAGTGTTTGAGACCTGAAAACTATCGATACTTCACCTCAACCGCATCTGCCCTTTGACGCTTTGGGGAAAACTTTTTCTCTGTATACTGAAGCCTTTTTGAATCATGCAGTGTAAACTGCACGGCCATTGGTTCGTGCAGTTTTTTAAAAAAATGAACCAATGGCAGCACAGCCCACCAACATGGGCGGGGCATCTGAATATATAAGTGTGCACTTCACCATAGGATCCTTAGATTTCTTCTCCTTCGCGATGAGTCTGATCTACTCCCACTATGACTCTGAGCTCAAAGTCTTCGCTGTTAACAAACCTCGCAGCAGATCAAGACCCCTCTCTGCTCGGCTGACTTTGCCGCTCTTCAGTCTGCCTTCAGCATCTGCAGTAGTGTGGCTTTCCGGTTCCCTGCTGCTTTCCGGCAACTATAAGAGCAATTCTAAGAACAAATTGTCGGCGTTGTTGCAAATGCCACGCCACTACTGTCACTCATGCAGGGCTCCCCTGCATGCCGCTGAAGGTCATGGTGAGTGCATTTCATGCTTAGGCACTGCCCACGCTGAAGCTGCACTGACCGAGATGGAATGTCCTTATCACGAGGATATGAGGTCTTCCTCTCTACGCTCGTGGATAGCTTTCTTTTCAGAAAGCGACTCCCGCCCCTCACGCACCTCCTGCTTTCCTCCTCCCAAGAGCCTATGAGGAAAAAGCAGGGGCAGAGGATCTCAGTGGCCTGGTGACGAGTGCGTCCATGCCAGGCTGAGCCCCCACGTGCCTCACTCTCTCCACATAGAGAGGTTTCTCCCATCCTCTTCTTTCACCCGAACCAGCATCTCTCTGCGCCTGGGAGCGATCTGGTTTCATACACAGTGGGAGAGAGTGTGATTGCATGGATGACAGTTGTTGTCTCTGGCTGCATAAGATTGCGGAGGGAGCGTTGGGCTCGTCTTTCAACCCCCGCCCCCCTGCAGTCTGGCAGAGCCCAGCCACTGCCAGCACAGGCATGGAGGCCAAACTTTCTGTGTCCTGTCTAAGGGCTGATTCCAAGAGCTGGGTTTTGATTGGTCTCCGCCGGATGGAGCCCAGCCACAGCCACCTGGATGAGTGGTTATTGCCACGGGCACCAACAAGCCCCTCGACAGCGAGCTTCTCCATTTCTTTCCAGAAGTCCATGAAAGAGATCACCAGATCACTGCGTGCCTCCCTCTTCATTTGCCCTCACTACAGTTGACAGTAACCAAAGAAAAAGGGGTATGATAAATTGCCTCTCCTGGATGAGTCAATGGCCGCACTTCTCTGCCACTGGCTAGAAGGTAAAGTCCGCGCCACCTGTCCGAGCTGTGCTGGATTGGCTTCATTGCTCACTGGAAGGGCGTAATTGTCTGCTGGACAAGCGGCCTCTGTGCTTCACCCATGGTCGGTCCTCCATGTCCTTCAGGCCAAACTTCTCCAGAAAATGGACGAGTCAGGACCATATACCTTGGCTTTTCAGCCGCGACCAACCTGCTTACGTGCCACAAAGAGACGTCTCAGGCGAATCGGTAGATCCATGGCCAGCCTTGTGGTGCTGGAGACACTACCTATGGTTGACCTGTCACAGGATCAAGGATGCGGATAAGGTCCCCTTCCTCGACTCTCCGGTCTCCCACTGTGGCCTGTCTGGACCTGCTGTTGAAGGGTTTGCAGAGTGCTTCACTGCTTGCAAAGAAGTTGTCCCAAAAGACTGCGCCAACTCTGCATGCCGTAAAGCTCGCCTAATCAAGCTCGTTCCCCAGAAATTGGTTCCCCCAACTCAGAACGAATCAGACGGCTTCTACAGCCGTTATTTCCTCATCCCAAAAAGCATGGCGGAGCTAAGGCCCATCCTCAATTTCAGACACCTGAAACCTCATGAGGCGGCTCTTTTCAGGATGATTACATTGAAGCAGAGATCTTCGCGCAAGGGTTGTGCCCAGCGGGATGCTGGTTCTTTCTCTCTGTGAGGCAGCTTCTATGCTCTTTAGTGGTCTGTCTTCTCCACTTGGTGTACGGCCCCCAGCGCAGACCCAACTTCCTGCAGCATATCCTCAGATATTGTCCTTACCTGCAGGAGCTGGCTGGACAAGAGTCGCATTCCCTTTCCACGCTCAAGGTCTATGTAGCAGCCATAGCAGCTGGCTCCTATATAGCTGGGAAGGTCAGTGGTAGGAACAAACTAGTTTGTCTCGCTTTTTTGAAAGGGACTAGGAGGCTCACAACCCACCTTGCCCTGCCACGGTCCCGAGACATGGGACCTGCCCACAGTGTCGAAGCTGTCGGATCAGCTTTTTGTATGCCTTCGGTGACCAGGACACCAGGGGTCTCTGGTCATGAAGCAGAAACTTTCCATAAAGGATAATTGACGCTATCAAGCTAGCATAAATCTTCTTTTGGTCCCAAAGCCCCATGGGAGTAAATAATGCCCACTCAACAAGAGGGCATTGCTTCTCCTGGGCTTGGTCTAGAAGAGGTTTCCACTGCAGAAATTTGTGCGGCGGCTGGCTGGGCCTCACCATTATACATTTAACCAGGATTGTATAATCTGGATGTCCCAGCCTTACAAGCTCGGGTCCTTTCTGCGTAAATGGGATTTACTCTCGGCAAAACCAGTACTAAAATCAGGCATTTGCCTTTTCTGTATGCTCTTGGCCCCCACTGGGTTTCGAGGAGAGGGTACAATCTTTTCTTGGTAGATGACTTAGCGCCGGGCCCACCTCCTGTGGAGTTTGGCCCTATCATTTCTTGTGGGGCTTCCCTGCAATTACTGGGTCCTTCTGGGGCCCTCAGATCGCAAGGCAAGTTCTAGCATAGGCGTTCCCTCTAGCCTAGAGACGACTGTATTGGTTCTGTAAGTGTCTTAAGCAGATCAAGTGAAGTATCGACGGTAGGGAATGTACTCAGTTAGTAATGTGGAACCTCGGGTTCCCCGAGATACGGGAACAAGTACTGTGTTGCTGGCGTGCCAAGTAGCTGCATGATTTAGTCGTGTTGCTTCAGTCGAAGTAACCTGAAGATCCTATGGTTGAAAAGTACGCTTATATAGCCAGATGCACCGCTCATAATTGGCAGGCTCTGGTGGGCTGTGCCTCCATAGACTCGTGCAGCTCCGCTGCCAAGCCCACTGGTTCATTTGTAATACACGCACGAACCAATGGCAGTGCAGTTACACTGTGTGATTGAAAAAAGCTTCAATATTCTGAGAAAAAAGGAGTTTTCCCTAAAGCGTCTTAAGCAGACGCAATACTCATTCCTGTATCTCAGGCAACCCAGGTTACGTTAGTAATTACTGAGTACGTTCTTCATAACTGTTACATTAATGAAATATATAAATAAATATAATCACGGGTACATTCTTACACTGGGTGGAGAATTACCAGTACGATAAATCAGATTTCTTTCAACTGCTTAAACCTGCAATGTAGTAGATTTACTCTGCCTCTCAAAAGGACTGTGTAAAAGTAAAGGTCTGCATATTAAATTTCTTGGAACATTTAACATTTATTGAGAGTTATTTAATATTAACATATTTCTATATAAGATATATTCTATATATATATTTTTTTTTTTTTGTTTTTTTTTGTAAACAGGTACTTAACGAACCGTTAATGCAAGCGGTTCTCAATTCCATTACTAGTGGCCCGACTACTCTTCACATTTTGTATGTTTTCTCTTATGGCTTCAGACGTCTGCCTCTCTATTCTGCCATCATCGGACGAGGCCTGGCGAAAGCTTGGTGGTGGAGAGAAACATCACAGGAAACTTGATTCCATACCATTGGTTGTGATCCAGTTTTTAGAGGAAGCTAGACGTATAGTTTTCCAATTTAAAAATGCACTGAAGTGTGTGCTAGGTGGAGATTTAATGTTTGATAATACTTTTAAGAAGAGAGGGTATAAATGTCACACTTGTCCGAATGAGTGTTGACGACAGTGCTCAGCGCCAAGTTCTGTGAATGAAAAGTGTCAAGAGGGAGGAGGGAAACTTCAAACAGATATCCCCTACTCAGGGAGTATGGAGCAATGAACACTGTATAGGGCTCATTTCCATGGCAAACACAGTTCATATGCACGGAGCTCACATCTAAGGAGAAGATGATTCTGAATCAGGTGTGTTAACAAAGAAGAAGACATGCAAAATAGGCAGGAGCTGGGGCTGGGAGCAAGGACTGCATGTGAGACGGTGATAAAAAAAAAAAAAAAAAAAAAAAAAACATGTGAATCAGAATTATAAAATACTTCCATATTCCCATCCATACATTACAATTTGCAAAGTTGGGCAGTTATGTAAGCAGTTTACTAACATAAAATTTACCACCACCTCTAATTCATCTGTGAAGCCTATTCCACGATCTATTTAACATCTGCTGTGGGCAGATCCAATATTCAGCAAATGCGTGTCCAGCCTTTCTTGGCTTATATCTCAGAGATATGAGGAGCTTAGGTTTTGAGATCAGCGGTCAAGACCGGAAGTTGTCACTATGATGAGCTTCCTCGAAGCACATTTATGATAAGGAGGGAATGGACAGAAAAAAGACAGAATTATGAAGCAATTAATTCGCTTTACTGCATGACCTCATGAGCGACAATAGACCATCCCGTAACCCTATAAATGTTCCGGTAACGGCCTACTCAAGATTATCAATGTCAAACTGTTCTCAATATGAAGAGGAAAAAAGTGCCCAGTTTAAGGCTTCAAGTGAAAATGTGGGAGAAAATGGGAAAGGTGGTTAAAAAGGCAGGAGAATTAAAAATTAAAGAGAATTTACAGAAAAGTTTCAGCTTTTCTTTTCATCTGCATTCATTTTAAGTGTGTTCCACTGAGGAGTCTTGCAGAGTAAAGACCCTGACCATATGCTGGGAAAGGTGCCATGGAGAACCGCTCTCCACAGTAAACTCCATGTGGACAGGTTCACTAGGGAGGACACTGAAAGGAGAGAAAAAAATGTGATTCAAAGGTCTTTTGATTGTGTCGAACCACGAGGGAAGTTCATCCAGACATTGCTTCTATGAGCCACAATATCAATTTGGTGTATTTTTTTTTCACGGCTGAATAACAATCATTACTGTAATTTCATTATTGTATGGGTAGGTTTAGTGTAACGGGTCGAACTTAAATATAACACAATCTTCACTAGAGTAGAAAGTCATTGAATGTTTATCTTCCGGCGGTAGCTTCAGACCCTTCTCGCCACACACTGCTCACACCAAGGGGCCACTAAGGGCTGCCAGCAAACGTTGTCCGGTTGGTAAGACTTAAAAATTATTAGACAGTGGGTGGAAAATTATGAGAAAATTATCTAATAAAATAAATAAATGCTACAAAATATTGTCTCTGATTAGGTTGAACCTTCTTAGCTCTATCGATTGTAATGAGGGTTTCCGAGGACAACAGAAATCCGTTTGCAGCTTTATTCGAGAGAAGTGTCAAACAGGCGGAGAAATAGGTAACAACCAACAGGGGTATCAGAGACAAATCCAAAATCACTTGAACGGGTGTACCAGGACAGGAGGTCAGGGCAGGCAGCAGAGAATCCAGAGAATCCACAATATCATCCAAGGTCGTACACAAGGAATCAGGAATACAGGGGAGGAAACGCTCAGTAATTAGCTAGGGCAAAACAAGGATTCACAATGACTGAGAGTGAGTTGACTACTGCTTAACTAGGTCACGGAACATGGGGGAACACCGGTGCAGGCAACAGTTTAGGTGTGGGCTGTATTGTGGGAAATGTAGTTTAAACTAATACTCAGGAGAGGGATCCCTCCGGTGGTGTTCAGGGAGTGCCACAGAGGCCGGATTCATGACAGAGCCCCCTCCCTGCGAGCAGCTCCTGAAGCGAGGGGCGGGGTTCGACGCCAGGCCTCCACGGGGTCGAAGCACAGGCCTGTTGGGATGAGCATGGTGAAAGTCCTCCGTGAGTGTGGGGTCCAAGATATCCTGGGCATTAACCCAAGACCTTTCCTCAGGACCGTAACCTCCCAGTCAGTAAGGTACTGTAGCACCCTGCCTCAGCTTGCCTGCCTGAGCTTCTTGCATGGGATATGAAGACAAAGATCCCTGGTAGAGAGCCAAACCCACTGACCCGGAGCGTATGGGTGACCCAGTCTTCGATGGCGGTTGGCCTGGTCTCAGACTTGGTGTACTGCGTGCTGGAGGTGAACATGAGTGGAGTTCCAGGTCTCCTCATTACGATGCAGCCATCATTAACAGCGGGCAGCTCAGAGGGCTCGCGGACCAGGGGAATAGCGGGGCTGGAAGCCAAGCACGCACTGGAAGGGAGTTAGACCACTGGATGGTTTGCGAAAGGAGTTCTGTGCATATTCAGCCATATATATAGCAACTCCAGTTGTTCTGATTGCTGTGAAATTAGGAGCATAGGAACTGAGTTTCGTTCCTGCTTGAGTCTCTCCACCTGGCCATTGGACTGGGGGTGATAGCAAGAGGTTAGGCTGACGTTTATGTTAAGTTGATGACAGAAAGCAGACCAGACTCTGGAAGTGAACTGCGGTCCGCGGTCTGAGACTTTATCATCTGGCAGTCCGTAGAATCTGAAGACCTGCTCCAGTAAAGCCTCAGCGGTCTCAAAGGCAGTGGGAAGTTTCGTAAGGGGAATAAGGCGGCATGCTTTGGAGAAGCGTTCAATGACTGTCAGTATGGTGGTGGATTTCTGAGCAGGAAGGACGGGTTACAAAGTCTATGGCAATGGGAGCCCAGGGCGTTGAGGTATGGTTAAAGGTTGAAGTAAACCGGCTGGACATTGATTAGAGGATTTGGTGATGTCACAGGTAACACAGTTGGAATGAATGGGGTAATGTCTTTTTTGTAATGACGGCCACCAAAACAGTCCTGCCGTAAAGATACCTGTAGCAGGATAACTGGATGACCAGAGTTAGGGGGACTCCGTGAATCATCTGGATGACTCTCTGCTATCGGCGACCTTCAGGTACATATGTTAGGATTATGTGGGCAATCAGGTGGTGCAGGGATCGGGCCAGATTGAGCCTGTAATCTCTGTCATAATGTCCCATTGTACCGAGCAAGGATGAAGTAGCCACGATGGACTCATTGGAGTGAGCTGACTCCAGGAATCAGAATCCAAATAGTTCTGAGAGAGCATTGGCCTTATCACTTCCATTCTGGCACTGGCGGTAAGTTACACGGAATTCGAACTGCGAGAAAAAACAACAACCATCTAGCTTGCTGTGAATTGAGTTTGTCGGCTGATCTTGATGTATTCCAGATTTCTCAGATAAGTAAGAATTATGAATGGTAGCCATGGCTTCCTCTAGTCAGCGTTCCACTTCCTTTCCAAATGCCGCTTTTCATGGCCAGCAGTTCTCGGGTTCCAACATCATACTTTCTCTGCAGCACTCAGTTTCCTGGAGTAGGCGGTTGCTTTTGGAGGGTTGTGACAGAATGGCTCCAATACCTGCTTGGGGATACATCGTGACTCCACAGGCAAATCTAAGCTCAGGACCAGGATGATGGAGAATGGATGTGGTGGTGAACTGTTCCCTTTAATTGTTGAAAAGGCCTCTGTTGCTGCTGTGGACCAGTCAAGAGACGATGCTTGCTCCCCTGAGTAACGATAGTCAACGGGTGCGGGCTATAGTGCTGAAGCTGCGCTATAAACCGCCTAGAAGTTGGCAGACCCCAGGAAACCTGCAGCTCATTATGGTCCAAGGCAGCGGCCAACTGAGAACAGAATTAGTCTTCTCATCCATCGTCACTTGTCTGGACTGATGATGTACCCCTCCCAGATGTCAGGGTTCGAAGAAACTCGCACTTCATGTCAGAGTTTGATGAAACTCACAGTACCAGGTGCTGTAGAACTGATCGTACCTGTTGCACATGAGATCAGCTTGAGACTATAGCGCAGGATGTCGTCGATGTAGACAATCACCCACCGATTTAACATGTCCCGGAACACATCATTGATGAATGCCTGGAAGACAGACGGACTATTGGCGAGCCCGAACGGCATAACAAGATACTCATAGTGCCCAGTGGTGGTAGAAAAGGCAGTCTTCCATTTGAGTGTACTTCCCTTCGCCACGGCAAGCAAGCTCCTGACATGCAACCTGCGTAAGGCCCTTACGGAAACAACAGTTTCAGATGGATCTCCCGGCTCATCCGGTGAGGGAAAGAAGAGGGGGGACAGGCACGGAGTCGTTAGCACCTGCCCAGCTCATCGTGAGTGAGGTGAGGCGCGCAATTGTTGATGGTGGGATGCGTAACATTGGACCTGAGTGGAGGGACTTTGGTGGTGAGTTGATAGAACCGCTGCGGATCTTGGGTGGTGAAAGGTCTTCGTTAATGAGGGTTCAGAGGAAACGGCGATCCATTGAGGCTTTATTCAAGAGAAGATGTAGGTCAGGGCAGGGGGGCAGAGATATAGAGAATCACAATGTCAGGTAAGGTAGCTACACAGGGCACAAGGAAACAGGGGAGAACGCTCCAGAATGTCGCCGGGCAAACACGGACTTCACAATGACTGAGGGAGGTATGGGATACTGCTTAACTTCCTTAACTAGGTCACTGAACAAGGAAACACCTGTGCAGGCAATCAGTCTCCAGGTGGCGGGGTTTGGTTGTGGGGTGTTATTGTGGGAAATGTAGTTAACTAATACTCAGGAGAGGGATCCCTCCGGTGGTGTGTTCAGGGAGTACAGTGCCACCAGAGGCTGGATTCATGACAATATTTCATCATTGTATTTTATCAATGCTATGGACAAGCTGTTTGTGCATTTTACAAATATTTAAACGATTGTTTGTTGTAACAACCATTTAAAAGAGCTTGTGACACTCTACAAAACCTAGTAACTCCCATTGGATCCTCAAACGGTCACATGCAAGTGTTTCATCAGATATAAAGCCACAAACACCAACTCTAAAAAGATGCACGTAAGTTGTTTAATATTTATTTTTAAAAAGTTAAGAGTTATTCATATATAGTAGAGTAATTATATATATTATAATATTTATCTATATATATATATAATATATGAGATATATATGACACACGGCTCTAGCTGCGGGGGTAACATAGACGCTGGGGGTTAGCCGCGAGTTTGTGGAGTCATCTTCACCATCTGGTTCGTTTGCTGGGTTTATAAAGCTTGATGGGGCGCCAAGGTGTGGCCACTCACCCTTGCCGAGCAGTGCAGGGTGAGCTGCTCGGTTCTATGGGTGTGATTTGTGCACTTTTTGCTACTCACTAAGCAAAAACGAGAGGAGAAAACTTAAACGGTATACGCGCCAGACGTCTGTCCAAAATCCCAGTTAGTATTCAGGCGTACAGACGTGAAGTATGAGACGTTAGACGTCATGGTCACGTGTCGGCGCTGGGCATCACAACCGCGCTGGGCGGCATGGCGGCGATGCAAGCAAAGAAAAGATTTTTTACTTTATAGCTTCGATAACGCAGGCCGCTGGATAAGCCGTACTTCGATAACGACGCTGCGGATAAGCCGCGTTTGATAACGTGACGCCATGGATACAAACGCCTGATAACGTGACGCGGTGGATAAGCCAGCCTGGATAACGTGACGCCGCGGGATAAACGCAGACGCAGGAATAAATACATTGATAATCATTTGGCTTTGTCCTATTTTGCCCTTTCAAGGAAGGCTTTAAGGTGGTAATGGTCATGATAACAGTACTCTAAAGTACACATCTGTCTCCCCCAGTGGCATACGGGTGTGTTTTAATACATGAGAATTCTTTTGGTCCCAGCCCATCTGGATACTGCGACTTTTTTTCTCTCTCTCTCCCTATTACGTTTTCTGGCTAAAATAGTTCAGTTTTGTTTTTTTAATAGAAAAGTTGTCATATTTATTTTTTTCTTTATTAAGTCAATTTAGAAATATGTTTGGAACATTTTGTGTTTGGTAAATTGAGTTTTTGTTTTTTTAAAAGGAACGAGCAGGCTGCAGCGGCGGACAGTGAGTTGAGCATTATGTTGATCAATTTAGCCTTCTCAAACCAACGCGACTTGCCTAAAATAAACAGACATAATACACTTCATGCATTCCACAGCATTAATTTAAACATTTAACCTAGATAAATGAGCGCTGTTAGGCGCATATCCAATCGTTTGTGCGGAGAGTGAGCGCTATGCAGGACATGGAGGCGTCAGCTTTTTTTTTTTTTTTTTTTTAATGACAGTAAAAACTTAAAAACGCCGTCATTTTTTTGCTTATAAAGGTTAGAGTGTGCATCATTCGGAAATGCAAAGGGTCTACTTGTATTTGTGTGCACTCACAATATCAACAAAACCTTATGCTTTGTAAAATAAGGAAAACAAACAGGATGCCTTATTTCCTATTGGTCTTGAGCAGGAGCGATTCACCAGACATGATAAATATATCTATAGAATGCTTTCTATAGAATATCTGTAGAATGCTTTTTGCGTTTTAAATTACTATTTTAAAACGAAATAATTCAAATCGAAAACAAAAACTCTTTCATTTAAAATCTAAAGATGCATTTCTCTCAAGGGCCCACCCAATGGGAGTTTGCTGGGTTTCTTTAAATTAATTTTTGCAAAAACATTGATCGAAACATTGTTTAAAAAGACATAATTCAAAATTCCAATGTTTTATTTTTTTTGTTTGTTGTTTTGGGCCCGGGACAAAAATTTGGGGCATCAGTAAGGCGCATTGTGTGCCCTTTGAAAAAAAAATGAAAAATAAGTTTAAACGTCAAAAATTTTTTAAGAATAAAATGAAAAATTAATAAAAAAATTTGGTTATTTTGTAAAGTAAAAAAAAAGTCCGTGGATCCATTTTTTTTAACTTTTTTTAAAACTTGATTGTGTTTCATGAGACTTGTTTTTTTAAATTTGTTCTGTTTTTTTTTTCAATATGCATTAAAAATTTTCATGTTTTTTTTCGTGTGAAAATTTTAAAAAGGGAAAAATATCATTGATTCAAGGGCAGTACTGAACGAATTACCCCAAAAAGTTTTTGACATGGAGCTATCGCTCCCACAGTCTCCCTGACTGTGATCATAAGGTTCATGATATCAAACAAAAAAGTAGGCTACTATGCATTACATTTTGAAAATGAAAATGAAAGGGTCCAGTTTCAAAACTTTTCCAAAATGGGGCCATGTAAAAACGTTTTAAATTATTATCAATTATAGCCTCTTTTTTGAACATGTAGAGAGCCAAAGAAACGCTCTTTAATAAAAAGCGATGGCATAAAAAAAAAAAAAAACCCGAACTCAAAATAATGAATCTGTGATTACAGTTATCTAGTTTCAGAAAGGGGGTTTGTTGTGATTTTTTTTTTTAGAGGTTTGTAAAAATATTCCAGAAAAATTCTTGGCCAGATTAAAAATTTAGCCCTATTTTTATTTTTTATTTCATTTAAGCTGAACTTGAAAAATTTTTGGACCCCCATTTTAGTCACTGAATAGACTTACAGTTTTTAAATAGATTTTAGGGAAATTTTTTGAAAAGTGTTTTATATAGTGCTAAAAAAAAAAAAAAAACTAAATTTATTTTTCAGTTTATTTTTTATCAAAGCAGACCTAGTGATAAATAACCTAAAGTAAAAGCTGTGATATTAAACTGCCCGCAGGAGGCATTTTAAAGGGAATGGCCCCTTTTTAAAAGTTTTTTTAAAAATAAATTTTCCACATTTTTTAAAAGCGAATGCATATAAAAATTTTAGTTTTAATTTGATGTACTGACGTATATTTTTAAATTTTCCGGTGCATGCTTACCCAAAGTTTTTTCCATTTTTTCAATTTTACAAAAAGGCTGTTTAGTTTTTCCCGTTTCTAACACACGTCATGAAACAATTTCCCCTTTTTCACAACTAAAAAACACTTCTCAAAACAAACAAAAGCTCTTCCAGTAAAAATAAAATTCCCCGTAAAAAAACCATTACACTATCAATACAAATTTTTGGCCTCGATGACAAACCCCACAGTACAAATAAACCCCCACTATAAAACCAATAGTTTACCTTACTTAAATAAATAAGTTATTTTATTATTTTTTTATTTACGGGTTTTTATTAAGTTATTTAAATTTTTAAGGCGAATAAAAAAAATTGCTGAAATGAGTATTTTCTTAAAAATATTCAAGTAGCTACAACAAAACCGATGACATTACTTCCCCGTGAGAGGCAGGTCCAATGTGTTGCTAATCCAACAAAACAACAGAAAAAGAAAAAAGGAGGTTAGAGAGCATGCCCAAAGCGATGTTTTAAATTTTCCGCAAATTTGCTGAAACTGGAAAAAGAGAGAACTGTTGCATTTTACCTTGGAAAAAGACTGAATACTTCTACAAAAATAATAATGGGGAAGTTTAAAATAAAAATTTGGGTGGTGTATGTTTCTGTGTGCTGTAATTTGAATGCTAACTTTAGCCCCCTTGTCACACCAGGTTAGCTAACAGACAGAAAATTTTTTCTATTCTGCTTTTGAAAAAAAACTATAGAAAAAAAAGAATTTGGGGACTTTTTGGTAAATTTGAAACTTTAAGACTTTTTTTTTTCTAAAATTGAAAAAATGTGTTGCTATTAAAAAGAAAGCATTAAAATTCGAGGTAAATTCAAGAACTGCCAAAAGTCCCCAAGATGGGTCAGTATTTTTTTTAAGAAAATCTTTATGTCCACTGATAGTATTAATGTTAACAGTAATCTTTTGCAAAATTCCCCTCTAAAATTTTATAACACGTGGGTTTTTGGCCCACTTTTTAGGTTAAAGAATTTTTCATTTTACAATTTTTGTAAAACTTTTTAATAAATCATAGCATTAGCGATCACCATTAAGTTTTAAAATGAATGAGCTGTTGTTTGCAGAAATTATTTTTTGCGGGTTTTTAAAAAACACTGAGTATGTAACAGAAGAAAATTGCTTTTGAATTGGTTTCGAGAGGTCTCAAGTGATATGTATAGAAATTTTTTTTATTGAAAAATATAAAATACAAAAAACAATTGGTCTTTTTTTCTTAAATTTCCCTAACAGTGTGGAACCCCCTTTATTGAAAAATTTATTTTTAATTTTTAGGAAAAAGCTGGGAAACATTTCTTGAACAGCGATTTTGGGAACATGGGTCAGAACAAAAAAGGAAGGGGTTTTGGTTTTGCCCAATCATGTGTGGCTTTTTTGCAATTTCAAAAAATTTTTTGCAGTTCCAAATACCTGTAACGTTTTCGGGTTTTAACGTATTTTTTTTACAACAAAGGGAACTTCACCCCCAACCCGTAAAATTTTGGCTACCTTAAAGTTTTCATATTTTTTTAATTTAATAATATTAAAATAAACGCATCAATGACTTCTTATTGCACTTGACAAAATGTTTCTGAATTTTTGAATTTTTAAACTTTGTTTTTTTTTTTTTTACTTCAGACCCGATCGACAGAATACAACCACGGGCCTACCGTTTTATTCTGATCCCCCCCAGAAATTCTAAAATTTTACCGCTTTGAAGTTTCATAGTTACCCCTTAAAAAACATCATTTTGAAAAAATACCTGTTTTTGTTGGATATTTTGAGATACTTTTTAAAAGATTATTGTTATTACTACCTAGTTCAATTTAAAAATGAAAAAATGGCCCTTTAATCTCCCTCTGTCTTTTTATTCCTAAAAAAATCCATCTGCATGACCGAAGAAGATATATAAAAAATCTCTGAACCCAAGAAACCATCAAAAACGTCTATAGAAAGGGGCTGATAATCTACATTTGGGCCAAAAATGTTTAAGAATTTTAAGGAGAGTTTTGTTTTTTTCCACTTGAACTTGTTGGCTGGTGATGAACTGTTTTTGTCCAGAGCTCTTAGCTGAACCTGAACCCCGGGTGGAACACCTGGGTGATGTGTGCTCAGGGTTTGGGCGTTTTTTTTTTCTGACCCGTTTTTGTAGCTGGGCCAAAAATGATTTGAGTGAAGTAAAAAGTTAATAGTAAAATTAAAAAAAATTTAATCTTTTTTTAAAATGGGTTATTTACATGGTCCCATTTTTTAAATTTGCATTACTAAGGAAAGAGACACATTTAGTTGCATTCAAAAAAGCTTGTTAAAGCCCAACAGTGAAAAAATTTAAAATATATCCTTTCTGTCACAGTGGAATGGTTAAGCTTTAGAATTAAGAATGGTTTTGGTCTGACAGGGAAAAAAAGGGGAAATCTTCAAAGAGAACGATGCTATATGACAACTGTCAAAGTGTTTTGGGATTAGCATTCAGTTAAAGGACAGAAATTTTTCAGATTTCATGAAAATGTCTTTAGGTGTTTGAAAATAAACAAAGTCATGGGTGATAAAAGATGCATGAATTTTAATTTGGGTGAATAAACAAAAAGTCATGGGAGTGTAGGGGGACAGATAACACTGAAATGATATCCAATTTCCTCCTAATATTTTGGTTATTTGGTTTTTACAGGGTTTATGTTGATGCAGTTGGGCACTAGTATCGTTGGTTGCTGACTTCATGAAGATGAAGTATTCTCCAAAACTCTTTTCCTTGACCCGTGCTTCTGCCATCTTGTTCAGTGTGTAGCAAAAAACAGTCCAGGGTCTACCCAACATTTGCTTTGGACCCCCATTTACGTTTGGATTTCTGGTAAGGGGGATTACCCTGATCGTGAAGAAAAACCCAAAATGATTTGACTTGGGAAAAAAAAAAATTGGCAACTTGGGGTGGCCAACTCATTTTTCATTTGCATAAACAAAAGCAGCTGTTTTTTCTTTTTTTCAAAATTTTTTTTAAAAAAAGTTAAAAAAGCATTGAAAATATAAAAAAAAATATCTTTAATTTGAACGTCATACCTTTGATTTATGGGTAATTTTGGTGTGAAAAATAGAAATTGTTGTCTGAATTTTTAATGGAGTTTAGCGTTTAAATTACGGGTCGTAATAGTTTTTTTTTTTAAAGGGAAGGTTAAAACTAGATTGCTGTTCAAGTAAAAACAACTTAGAAATTCAAGTTGCGGAAAAATTACTTTATTTAGCTAAACTTTAAGAGGTTGTTTGAAATAGACATAGTTATATTGGTAACTTAATCAGTTAGTTGTTTGCAAATGCGACTTCTTAGGTACAAGAACTTGTGTGTAAGTTTACAACAGCTAATAAACCTTTGGTAGTACAAATTTCTATTTCTTATCTTCCTTTTACGTGGTTCTTTTTCAAGGTGCAGTTGGTTTGCATCTTTTTTTTTAAAAGTTTGTTTCCTAATGAGAATGACAGTCCAACACTTTTCCTGCCCAGTGAACACTAGTCGAGCTCAATTCAGAACACTGTACGGATAATGATGTTACTATAGTTACTTTACTGTACTTACACTGTGTGGTTCTTTCAGCCTCTCTCCAGTGCTAGGATGCATTTTAAAGCAAGTCACCTGTGCTCCCTGTTATACTGATGCCTGAGATTCTGACGGGATGTCATCAGGTTTTTGTTACTGAATGGTTTGCTTGATTGATAATTGTTGGGTTGTTATTTTGGAGTTCACACACTGTGACAACTAGAGTATAATTTATTTGATGTGTGAGTGTTTTATGAATGAGAACATAAAATATCTGTAAAATTATGCAAACTTTGGAGAAATCATTAAAAAAATTGGAATGTGTGTATAGATTGCATTCCAGTAGACATATATACCCTAGAATATTGTAATTTCTAAACTACTAATGAATTATTAAAACATTACATGTTAAAGTTGTTTACTCATGGTCCCATCATTAATATTTAGAATTTTGGCGCTTTGGAATTTAACTGTGTTTCTGCATTAAAGCCATTTTTTTTTTCGATTAATGTTTTTCTGGGGGACAAAACACTCTCTTATACATCTGATCCAATCAGATTGTCTTCCTCTCAGTTGGTTTTATACGGACATTTATCTGTTGCCATTAGGGATATATGTTGCTTACAAGAAAGCTGTGAATTGGATTGTATTCCTGGTTGGTGTTTTACCAAGTGCACTCTCCTAAATAAAGATGTAAAGTTCATTCATTAGCTATAATTCAGTGTAATTGTAATTTTAACTCGGCATATTTTCGTCAACGTTCTTAAGATTATTCAATGATTCGGGGATTTGGAGGTGCTAAAATTGTTAACATGCAGCGTTTTTTCTTTACAAACAAAACAAAAAAACTAACCTACAGCAATTAAGACATTTGAACAAAATCCACACACCAACTGTGCTTACAGGTATTACCAGGACCGGCGCAAGCTCCAAATGCCGCTCTATGCAGAGCCCGATCGTGGCCGCCCCCCCTCACACTCACGAATTAGGTAGCGCTTAACGATGCATGTAAAACACAACTTAATATTTTCGTTATCTATAAAATTACACTAAGAACACTGTCCTTTAGCCAGATCAGACCGTTCTCCTCAGCTTTCCACAAAAAGTGTACAACCAAAGGCAAAACGATGCGTCCTTTGCTATATAATAAACCACACCATGGTCTGTCAAGTTTCTCTTCTTCTCCCGCTTAGCTTAATGCTGCTACTGGGTAAGAGCCTCTGGAAAACTCCTGTTCCAACTGTCTTTTGGGAAATTTTCGGCCCGGCCCGACAAGTCACATGTTGATTGACAGCTTTTTAAAAGCCCGAACCCCGTTTAACAGGCCCGATATTATTCAATGGTGCGCACACATACACAGCTCCTTTTTCCTTGTGTCACATGAATCATTTATACATGTTTTTAACAATAATTTATTCATAACTAGGACGTTAGACGTAGACCACTTGGAAGTTGGAATAAAGAATAAAATAAGTCCTCTGGTAACATCGTAACTCTCAGCACTACTAAATATAGGCATAGGCTCATGTTAGCCTAGTAAATAGACCAAACGCATCCAATAAAAACCGAGTCTTTTTAACAAATAAGTGTAAGATAAATTTTAAATTAATGGGGTCGTTGGCAATAACGAAGTTAAGATAAGAGCCGACAGATTTGCTTCGCCGCCAGCTGACTTTATAAAAAAATAATGCCAATATTAGCGTAAATACTGCTGTCCACATTATGCATTTTAGACGTCAATGAATAATTATTACAATTTGAATCAAAACCTTTACTCAGGAAGATTAGAGCTAGGAGCCTCCATTTTTTTGTGGAGGAAAAATATTGAATCCACTGTAGAGGTACTTCAGCGAGTTCCTGCGTCATCACTGATGGGGCTCCATTATTCATTTCATGTCTTCGCATTATAAACAGGGTCAGAACTTTTCCACACCTCATGACTTTGCTTTAGTTGCTGGTGGGCAACCAAAACATAATCGCGCGGAGGCAAGCCCTCTGTGTTACACCTACTCAGCATTCCATTTTCGCATCTTTTCGCGCTAATGCGAAACGCTCACATGGGCCCGCGTCGTTTACCTTTGTGCAAACCGGAGCGCAAGCCCGAGCCCGGCCCGAGCCCGCATAAGATGATATAAATTAAGCCCCGAACCCGGACCGAACCCGTCGGGTCCCATCGGGTCCCGTCGGGTTCGGGCAAAGATCTTCATCTCTAGTCTGCCCTCCTCCAGGACATTACTGCCAACGTCCACACCTTCGCTGTCATTAGCATGGTCGCTGCTGATTTTTACTATGCGGTCCTCTTGACTTCCATAGGCGATGAATTGCAAAAAGGACCTCGTTGTTTCTCCTGTGCTTGCTCTTTTAAAAGCCGTCGTCTTTTGGTACTCATGACCAATAATTTTATTCGTTTTGACAATTTTGAATATACATTAACGAATTTTGCACGCAGTATCGATGCCGCTACTAAGTGTGGTGTGTGGGCAGGGCGCAGAGCCGGGGCGGCGGAATTTTTTTTCTAAATTTAAGTTAATTTTAATTGTATACTATGGGATGGGGAAAAATGCTGTTGATATAAGTGCGATAATTGGTAACCTAATGTAAACAAACAAATTATAAAAAAAAAATGCTCTCTCTCTCTCTCCCGCTTTCCTCTCCTCTCGCCCGCCTTCTCTCTCTCTCTTGCCTTCCCTGGCTGAGCTGCCCGCCCTAGGCGGCTGCCTAGTTCGCCTATAAGGCACGCGCCGGCCCTGGGTATTACAGACACAAGGCGTAGACGGTCACTAGCTTCTCACCCGCGAGAAGGGGGCGTGGAGCTGAAAGTGTCGCGGCTTCCTCATCACACGTCCGTGGTCACGGCAAGGTACGCGACGATCGACACGACTGAGAGCTTAGTTATGGCAAGGTAATGCATAAATCACACCCCATAGGGTTTCCAGGGTGAACGCTGGGTGAGAGCTCGGGACAACGTGTCACAATATATATTATATATATATAAGTATATATCTTCGCCCGGTTTTTTACATTTCCTCATTTCTCCTTAAAAGGAGTTTTGGACAGATAGGTTTTCCGCCTGACAGTGACAATATGTAATTTGTTGTTTTTATCATCACCCAAATGACATACAGCTACCTATAAGTTTGTGTTTCCTACCTGGCTTAAGTTCAAGTTTCACAGTAGAAGGTGAGCACTACTTTTAATATAATATCCAGCTTATAATATGCCATTTGAAGGCAATGAATGTTTGGTGCAAATTTGCTATATTTTTAGTGCGTAGTTTGTGCCATAGGCACAAGTTGTACATAATGAATAAATATTAAATATAAAACCAATATAAAATGTATCTATTATTTAACATGTATTGATTTATACTTAAATGAGTAGGTATTGATTTATCTTTAATGTTGATGTAGTGGTGAGGACGGAGTTATGCATATATTTGTTTTAACTCTCAGAACAAAAATTGGACCTTTCAGGGGGTACAAACAGCTTGTCAAACACCTTCAAGAGGGACACCTTTGTATACCTTCATTACCCCCAAAAGTATGCACACAATTTAAGAGATATCTATAATACCTTAATAGTACATATTACTACTTTAAGGTATTAAATGCACCCTTTAAAGCAGAGGTTCCCAAACTTGTTTCCATTCCACGACCCACCTAGACAAGTATAATCTATTTCACTACCCACCAAAATATTGAGATAAAAAAGACATGTATTTTAAGCCTAATCTTAATTAAAAGTTATGAACAGAAATTAAGTATTTAAGAAAAATAACCATTTTTATTTTAGTGTAAGCAACTGTAAAATTTCCCTGTAATATTAAGTTTTTAATTTCTTTTGTTTACAGATGTTAAAATATGAAGCGTCCTAAAAAACGTGAAAACAGGCTCACTCCATGACTGTAATCTGCGTTGCGTGTTGTTAAACTCATCGCGGGGGTTCAAGCGCAGAATATTCATTCATGGTCCTTCCGTTTGTGTGTGTGTAAGGGACAGCGGCGCACAATACAACACTTTTTTTAGGAAAGCAGAAGAAGGGTAAAGCTGAACGAACTAAAAACAGTTTTGAGATTTAAAATAATTTGTGAAATAGGTAAAAAAAATGTATTAAAATAAACAGAGGAAATCGATCTCATTTTAAAATAAAACACTAAAAAAACGAGATAACACATTTACTTCAGTCAGAAATTTGCTTTTGCAATGGTTAAATAAATGGTCAGCAATAGCTTCAAAAGATCTTTGAACTGTGGCACATTTTTTCTCTATATAAGTAGATGATATGTCAAGGAAATATGTGAGGAAATGTTGTACATTTTTGTTATGTGTAAATTGTTTAAATCTTGTAGTGTTACAATTAAACCCTGCGTTTATGCCTGCTCACAGCCCCATACATGTGAAATGCTTTTTACAGACCGTTTCCCGAACGAGCACAGTGCAGTTCAAACAGACGATAGAAAATGAATGAACATGCGCTACCTGAAACCATTTTCGTAAACATTTGAATTTTCTGGTGGTATGCATCTCATGCAGAATACAGCGCAGTGAATTGAGCGAGTTTTTATTTCTCATTAATAAGGCGGACCGTTTGAACCTTTTAATAATGACGTTGCCGCTGACACCCTCACTGTAATTACAACACTCGCAACGCATGTTTTAAATCGCGGACTTAATGGCAATTCGAAAATCACACTAAGGATATCGCAATTCGTAATTAATGTTGGTAGGCTTTTATCGTGCAGCCGTAGACTGCACTGTGTGAGTGTGTGTGTGTCATTTAAACGCGAAATTTAGCTGCGTGCAGCCAAGTGACTGTGGGACCCCCCTTGCTCCATTCTGCGACCCACAGTTTGAAAAACCCCTGCTGTTTAAAGAACCTTGTGCCTAATAAGTTATGACATGCTGTTTTTTACCTAGTAGGTAAATTTTTTACCACTCCCCCTATTATTAGCGACATATTATTTATAAATAAATTATTTTATTTAATAAGAAATTATAATATTTGCTGGTTCCAGGGGATTGGCTGTATTACTGCTTGTTTAAACCATTGAAAAGGGTTGTAAAAGGATGTCCTTTGGGATTTTGCCCGTTGTGAAATCTGTTTTATTGGCAAATTTGCTGCTATAAAGGCCTAATAATGGGAAGATAGAATAATGTATAGTTTTCTTTTAAGACAGGTGAGATATCTAAAGTTGCTCATTTTATTTATGTCTGGGGTGTAATTTAAAATATTTTGGTGGCTTCATGCTTGTCCCTTAATTACGCCTCTGCTTGTTGCTGTCTGGGTGTATGCTTCCCCCAGCTGGAAATGTGTTCCCTTCAAGTGTCCCTGATCAAGGACTTCCTAATGCAATGAGGCTTCTCCAAAAGGCTATTTATAGTGAAGTGTGTTGACCAGTTTGGATGGTTGAGGGGATGCTTGCTGGATAATATGGTTTAGTTTTGGGGGTTTCACTACTACCCTCCCTGCTCTGCCCAGGCATGGCCGCTTGAATGGGTGTGTGCCAAAACAAACCAGAGTGTTTCAGATAGTCGAATACAATGTAAAGTGGTTTTGTCTGAAATCAAGCAACCAGCTTGAACCCATTATCAGACAAGCTCATGACCTGTAGCCCTTGCTAAAAACTGTCTTGTTAAATGTGCACCCCAAGATACCTGACAAAGTTGATGTGTTAAAGTGTCTCATGTTAATTATTTGAATTTACATTTTGCACGTAGTTCTTATTCTGGATGGATCTGTTTCCGTTACCCGGGGGGAGTTTAATCACTGTGTTTCCCCGTTCTTCTAGACATGCCTGCATGAATGTACGTGGAGTTTTTTTTTGCCCAGAGCAGAACCATATGCCAACACTAAAATAATTACTTCAGATTGTCACTTATGATACCAGACAACAAAAGGGATATTTCTTACAGAATCTGACATCCTGGGCTGGATCTTAATTATCTGTCATGGAGAATCAATCTAACACTATTGACAGTATTTTCTGATTTAATATGTGCTCCTGTAGCTCAAGTGATAGAGCATTGTGTTACAAGCGCAAGGTTGGGGGTTCGATTTCCCTGGGAACACATGATAGGTAAAAAATTAATAGCCTGAATGCACTGTACGTGTCGCTTTGGATAAAAGTGTCTGCTAAATGCCTAAATTTTAATTTAATTTAATATGTGAGTGATAAAAAATAGATATACAAAACCCCAACTGTAAAAAACCTATGACTCTTATATTTTAACAAAATGAAACAATAATTTTGAACCTAGCTTTATCCATTGTTCAGACTGCTGTTCTGGAAATGTAAACAAATTGCATTTTATTAGATAATGCCGTAAATCATTTTCATATTTAAAAAATAGCATTTCATAAAACTTTTACAAATATATATATATATATATATATATAATATTATCTATATATAGTATATATATATATGTAAATGTTAATTCGTTGTATTTTATTTATTTTTTTTTTTTAATGACAACAATAAGCACATTATCTTGTGTTGCATGTATGTCTACTGGTGCATCTCAATAAATTAGAATGTCATGGAAAAGTTAATTTATTTTAGTAATTCAACTCAAATTGTGAAACTTGTGTATTAAATAAATTCAATGCATACAGACTGAAGTAGTTTAAGTTTTTGGTTTTTTTTAATTGTGATGACATGGTTTTGGCTTTTTAATTATGATGATTTTGGCTTTTGATGCCTTGACCCCAGCCTCAAGTCCATTCCTTGTGAAGTTCTACTCAAATGCAAGGATTCTTGAATAAATTTTGCTTGACAATCCTCATTAGGCTGCGGTTTCTCTCAGTTGGTTGTGCATCTTTTTTCTTCCACATGTTTTTCCTTACACTCAACTTTCCGTTAACATGCTTGGTTACAGCGCACTCTGTGAACAGTCATCTTCTTTGGCAATGAATGTTTTGTGGCTTACCCTCCTTGTGAATGCTGTCAATGATTGTCTTCTGGACAACGTGTCAGATTAGGGAAGGTATATTTGCTTCAAAAAAATGAACGTAACTTATAAAACTGAACGTAACTTTTTCAGAAACTATCAAAAATATGCCATTACAAAAGAAAGACAAACACAATGAAAATGAAAAAAAATTAACTCAGTCCGCAAAAATTTTAACAGGCTCTTCAAATATAGGATTCATTCTTTGTTGATGTTTTTCAAAGATTCGTTTTCGCTAATCGTGGATTCTGAATGCATTGTCACAGATTTCGCTTACGCTTTCGCAGTTCTTCGTTTGGTGTTTTTTGACACAAGCCTCTCGTGGGGGGCGCGGCCTTAACAATGATCTACTCTGATTGGATAGTGAGCTTTTGATGGACAGGTTCGCTCTCTGACAGTTGGAAGTGCAGACGTCACTCAGTGACGCGCATACTGGAAAGCTCTCGCGGTGGAAACACAATCAGGATTTATGCAGAAGAGGCACATTACTAATATATATACGGTTAGTTTTAGATGTGTTAGATTATTCAGATTTAATAGGCATCATGATGGTTTCATTTTCTTTTTAGATTATTACAAAGCTTTCGACACATTGGAAGATGAGTTTTTTTTTCAGGCTCTACAAAAAAATTGGCTTTGGCAATGCTTTTTGCAGGATGGTCCAAATGCTTTACAAAAAAAAGAAACAGCTCTATCAAATTAAGTAATGGTACTTCACCTAGATTATTTTTAAAAACAAGGAGTCTGTGCGGCAAGGATGTCCAGTTTCCCCTTACCTGTTTCTAATTGCAACACATTTCCTTAGCACACATATAAACAATAGTCAATTAAAGGATATCACAATTGGTAACACTAAAATAAAAATTTGTCAATTAGCGGATGATACAGCTTTATTCTTGAATGATTGGGTATCCTTTTCTTTGTTCTATTTAACTCTTTATTGTTTTTTTTTTTTTTTTTTTTTTTTGTTGTTGTTGTTTTTGTGGTTGATATTATGTGATGTATGTTTATACTTTTGTATGTTTTTGTTCTCTGCATTAATAAAAAAAAAAAAGCCTCTCGCGGTGATTTGTATTACTAAATATGTAAATAATATTTGACCTTCGATCGTCTCAGTCTGTAAAGATGAGCTTTTGTCCCTTCAAGGCAGCTTGAAGTAAGCTTGTGTTACTGAAGACAATAATAACCTGCAACGAACTGCTGAACACTGTAACATGAATAAAACTTGTATCGATGTTTATTGGTTTACTCAGTAACACAAGCTTTACTTCAAGTGTGCCTTGAGGACAAGCGGAGGAGGAAGATGATGACACTCTCCGTGGTCTCCCCGGAGAGCTCATCTTTACAGACTGAGAACATCGAAGGTCAAATATTATTAACATATTTAGTAAATACAAAGCACGACGTATTGCATAGAAATCACTGTGAGAGCTTTCTAATATGCGCGCCACTGAGTGACGTCTGTACTTCCAGGTCAGAGAGCACCTGTCCATCAAAAGCTCACTATCCGAAATCTGTGGCAATGCATTCAGAATCCATGAGTTTTGGAAAACGAATCTTTGAAAAACATTAACAAAGAATAAAGCGTATTTTAAAGAGCCTGTTAAATTTGTGCGACTGAGTTCATTTTTTTTTGTTTTTTTCATTTTCATTGTGTTGTTTCTTCTTTCGTAATAGCATATTTTTTGATAGTTTGTGAAAAAGTTACGTTCAGTTTTTTAAAGGTATTTTTCCTTGTAGAACAAGCTACTTTTTGAAGCAAATAGAATTCCATATCAGATCAGCAGTCTTCCCCATGATTGTGTAGCCTAAGTGAACCAAACTGAGAGACCATTTTGATGGCTCAGGAAACCTTTGGCAGGTGTTTTGAGTTGATTAGCTGATTGGCATGTCACCATATTCTAATTTTGCTGAGATAGTAAATTGGTGGGTTTTTGTTAAATGTGAGCCAGAATCATCACAATTTAAAAAAACAAAGACTTAAACTACTTCAGTCTGTGTGCACTGAATTTATTTAATACCACAAGTTTCACAATTTGAGTTGAATTACTGAAAAAAATGAAATTTTCCATGACATTTCTAATTTATTGAGATGCGCCTGTATATTGTTTTTTTTTTTTTTCCACAGGGCCAAAAGTAGTCTGTAGCTGAAGAACACACCATCCTTTGTACATATGGTGCAGTCCACAGTAATGGATGTGTCCAGTAATGCTTTGATATATCTTTCTAAGATTTATCACTGGGCAAACAACACAGCAAGCTAATCTACAGAAGACAGGCAGATCCAAGGGCAGTACATCACACTAAGAAAATGACCTCTAAATTAGTACCATTATATTTAACCCCTGGGTGGCTTCTCCTCCAGACCACTGGGACTGGGACCCTCTTTCCCTTTTCTTACTTTGCGGTGAAATACTCTCTATTTTTGTTGTTGCACATCAGCCTTTGTGTTCCATTTTCCAGGACTGTCTGAAAAGAAAGGTTTAGTCAGACTAGGTTAATGATGTGTCTGCGTTTTATGAAGTTGCAACATAATTCTGTTGTCTGTGCTTTCTCTCTCAACAGCATTTTGCCTTTAGGTTTGAACCCTGTCCCCATTCATATTTCTCATACACAAAAAAATGGCAATGGGTCCTTGAAACACATAGGAACAGCTGCTGTAGGTGAAAGCTGAATCCCGTTGAACATCAAGATAAGCTGGGTCTCTCTGTTCCTTCTCATGTTCAGGTGTCAGCCCAGTCCAAGTAAAAAGAGAGGATGGTGAAAATGGGTCAGAGGATGTACTGTAGGTGTACACCCATAGATAGGTCTTACATGAGAGAGGGTTTGCATGGCTCAGGTCTGGTCTGATGGTTGAGACCCTTGGACTCAAAAGCTCAGCAGGAGCAGCTGGATATCCTTGTACTATCTAATATTTTTTATTCTAGTTGCAGGAGGGAGAAAGTAACTTGTTTTCTTCAAGGGTGCCAGGGATCGCAAGGCTAAACTAAAGCTGTACTCAGCTTGGAAGAGAAGCACTACGAGATGTTGTTGCTGTCAAGGGTCATGGTGAGGGTATGTTTATCTAAGTCTGAACTGTTTCTTCTCTCCATGCTTTTTCTTCTTCTCCGCCATGGTGTTTTTGCTAGTTTCTCAATAAAATCTTAATTTAAAAACTAAACACAAAAAGATTTTTTCCCAGAATCTGCACTTATTGTTGGTTTATGGTAGAAATATCACCTCAAAGTGGCTGTTTGAGAGTGGACTGGTGAGTATGATTATTTGTTTGATATATTATCTGGTGTTTCCTTTGCTTGTTTTGCAGGTATATCAGAAGCACCACAAGCAGGATGGTAGTACTTGAATGCTAGGGTCAGTAATGACGGCCCTTGTTTTTCTCTCCCACAAACGGATAAAAAAAAAAAAAAAAAAAAGGGTTTTGCTGTGCTGCCTGCCAAATCTGAGGAGGTAATGACAGGTCCTCTTTTTTTTCCAATGACAGGTAATAAGGAGTATGAGCTCTTAGAGCAAAGAAAAAGGAGAGTAGGAAGTAAACAGGTGGATGGGGGAAAAGGATGGTTGAAAAATAAAACATTAGGGTAGAAGAAGCTTTTAGCTCTCACAATTGTGGTCAAGGAGTTTTGTCAGACTGACACGGTGTTGACACCCCTTTGTATCACTACAACATTGAATTGCACATATTGGGAGATAAAGACTGGTCTGCCTCTACACTGTGTAAGCTCTGAATTTGTGTGGGTTTTTATGTTTAACTTTATAAAGAAAAGAAAAGAAAAGAAAAGAAAAGAAAAGAAAAGAAAAGAAAAGAAAAGAAAAGAAAAGAAAAGAAAAGAAAAGAACAACAACCTGGAAATAAAAGTATCTGGGATTTTTTTTTTTTAATTTAAATTTTTTTCTGAATATGTCATTTTATGTATTGTTTATTTAGTGTGACTTTTGTTTAGTATATGGTTACACAAGACTGTCATAGTGTTCTTTGTGATCCGACACAGCACAGAGAACTTCAGCTTTCCTTTATTCCACACAATTTTCCTTTGTCCTTGTAACGAACATGTGCTAGTCCTGAAGGGTAAATTCTCTTTCAATTCCTCCACATTTGCATATGACATACTTCCACTCATAGTACTGCTTATCTTATTTATTATTTAATTTATTTATTATGTAGTATGTATGTAGTATTTTAGGGCTGGGCAAGTTAACGCGTTATTATGGCGGGTTAAAGCTTAATTAACACCGACAATTATTTAATCGCACCTTAATGCAGTTTACTATTATTGTTACTATGAAAGCCCGTTGCTTAATGGCTCTGAACGTGCTCGTAATCACGACTTAATAAGTGGGAAACAGGAAGTTTCCGACAGCAGAGAAGGGCTCTTGTAACTTTGTAATCGTTTTGTGGTTTATTATCTTGAGTCGTTATACGCAATCGTGCTGCACGTGTCACAGGTCGGAGCGGACCACAGATGTTGTGAGTCACGCCCCTTCCTAATTTCCACCTCGAGGAGGTCCCAAGAACACCCCAATGACACACGAGAGCCGGTAAGTAAATATTAAAACAGAACTTTATTAAATTACTAAAAAAAAGGGTATGGGAAAGGGAGGCTAAAATCCAACCCTCCTTTTGGAGAGAGAGTAACAGTCTCGAGTCTCTTAGACTGCGTCACGGGAGATCTCAGGTGAGTCCTTCACTCCTCTTTCCTTCTGGCTAATGTGACGACAATCAGCTTATTCACAAGTGCCCCTTTGTTCTGGCTTGCAGGACGACTGTCCAGGGGCCCTCTCCTTTCCTCCTGACGTAACAGATACAAGGGTAAGTATTGAGAGTTTGGATGCACAATGGATACCTGCTGCTACTTTTGACGAACTCCAAGGCGACCCAGCGGATTATACTCCCGGTCGTGCCAGATTGCTGGGGGAAACTGCCCAGGGTGCTGCCGGGATCCAACTAAAACCCGTACTGGTAAGTGTACGGGGGGGGGTTCCACGGTCTCTGTATCCTGAGTGACGAGTCGACATGCAGGTAGAAACGCTTCAAAGGGACCCGCTAGATCTAACACAGAGCATAAAGTAAGTGTAACAGGACTGGACACGGATAGTGGACAGAGGGGCCGCTGGCTCTTCACTCGGGGGCACAAGTACGTCCGTAGGAAGACAACTGGGGTTTCACTTGAGCATACAGGCGAGTGTACAACACAATTGGTTGGCTTTAGCTTTGGGCATAAGGTAGTACAATAAGTACATCCAATACAACTGGGACTTCACTCTGGCAGCCAGGCGAGTGTACAACACAATATGGGCTGGCTTTAGCTTTGGGCATAAGGTAAGTACATCCAATACAACTGGGACTTCACTCTGGGCAGACAGGCGAGTGTACAACACAATATGCTGGCTTTAGCTTTGGGGCATAAGGTAAGTACGTCAAATGTAACTGGGACGTCACTCTGGGCGGACAGGCGAGGGTACAACACAATATGCTGGCTTTAGCTTTGGGGCATAGGGTAAGTATCACATCAAAGGTAACTGGGACTTCACTTGGGCATACAGGCAAAAGTGTACAACACAATATGCTGGCTTTTAGCTTTGGGCATAAGGTAAGTACATCAAAGGTAACTGGGACTTTCACTTGGGCATACAGGCGAGTGTACAACACAATATGGCTTGGTTTAGCTTTGGGGCATAAGGTAAGTACATCCAATATAACTGGGACTTTACTCTGGGCAGACACAGGTGGTGTGTACAACACAATATGCTGACTTTAGCTTTGGGCATACGCTTACGGTGAATATACAGGTAAACAGGAATGATGTAACTCACAGACCTTCGAGGGGAATAGAACGTCAGAGTACGTTCCTTTTCTGAGGCTTCTACCAACTGCTGATAGAGAGGCGGATCGAAAACTGTTTGCGTTGGGCCGAACACGGCCTCTGCTGGGCGTAGCCACACCCACAGGAAAAAGAAAGAAGTTGTCCTCACCCGGGCTCTGACTGGGTACTACACTGGACTGGGTCGAAACGCTTCCCTCTTCTTTCTACCAACCGACAAGTCAAGAGATCTAGACAGGGGCGAACCTTTGAAGAACTCCACAGCAGGTAATAATACACGCACAGCTGATTTCCTCCTACAGCAGCCAAACTCCTCACCATTAATACTTCCCAATAGATCCACACTGTTCTTACTTGAAATTGTTTCCCACCACCGTCACGTGGGGGAAGAAGGGTCAGGATGTCATCGACGGCATATAGTTGGAGATGTTTTTTCTTCGCCCGCCTCGTTATTCACTTCCTTCACAGGATTTCGTCGGGCCTGAAAGGTGGTTGTTGACGACACAACACAGCACAACACTGCAATTTTCAAGTGATACACTCACAGCAAAGGACAAAGACTCACCCCACTGCACTCCACCCCACACTCTGGTGAATTTAGGGTCAACACCCCGTATGACCAAAGACTCTTCCTGGGAGTCGTGAAGACACTGATGCCACGAATATTCAGATTTAAACGTTGCCACGCCACAACAGCCCAAACCTCCCTCTCTCACTCACTGGTCCCGGCTCACCCACCATCCTCCTCCACGGTGGGGGCCGCTCACATACTATGCCACAAACTCACAAAACGCTCACAGATGGTTTCACTCTAGATGATTATACGCTGTACGATGGTTTAGGGTACTCAACACATCTGTTACTACATGAGGTCTCTTTTCCCTCTTCTTTCCAGCTCCTGGATAATTCTCCTGCTGCCACGTTGCCCTGTCGAAAAGGCCTCCTTCGGCGGCGATACTTCCGGTGAGGTCTTCCTGTTTTCAACCACTCAGAATTTGTTACACATGTCCATTTGGAGCATTTCACAGTTAAGTAGACTTCCAATATACTCTCAGCCCGGTGTCTGTTTCTGCCAAACCCTTGTCTCCGTCTTTGCCCAGCCAACAATATCCTCTGCCTTCTTTCCTCTGTACTCGCCCAAACGCTCCAACTCTCTCGCCGTATCGGCTGAAATAAAACAAGGAACTTTCCCCCCTCCACTGCAGTTTCTGAGGCCCTCTTTATACTCCTCCTTCTCTTCATACTGCCCAATCCACGATATCGCCCCCGTTCATCTATACCCTCACCTGCGATCAATAAAACAACTGATTTTCCTTCCCGGAGTTCCCGGTGTTTGAGAATTATGGTCCGGGCGGAACCAATCTCCGTCATTTTTTAGTTCCGCCCTTACAAAGTCACTCCGTGACATAAGGCCAGTTGGAGCTAAACTTTTCAGGGCATTGGCCCTCCAGGATCTAGTTTGGAGACCCCTGTCCAACAGAGTTGATACTTTTTGATCATTACAAATAATCATGTAAAATTATTTTTCTTAGAATAGGAGATATGCTGGTCCTACGCAATACATACTTATCAGTAGTTAAGTATGTGGTCTTGAAGAGGATCCTCCATTTTTTTCTCTCATATGGACTCCGGTCTTGACTTGGACTACGAAAAACTTTTGGGACTTGGAACTTGACTTGGACTCGAACCTATAGTGGGAAAACTCAGTCTTGCCTCGGTCTCGACTAGTCCTGGACTTGCAACTTGAACTTGGACTCGACAAAGCTGGACTTGACTACAGCTCTAGCACATGGTGTTTTGTAAGGCAGACAGAAAGCTTGACTAGTTACGTGTTGAAGTAAACACATTATGGTGGCATAAAAAGTGACAGCTGCAGAGGTCAAAAGGTCCAAAATGTGAGAGTAACATAAATTATGAACTGCTTTTTGTGTTATGTTTGTTATAAGTAAAGTTTAATGCAACAGTTGGACCTATTACAACGATTGCAGTTCAATTTCAGGTGTTTCATCATAACCAAATAACGATTTGAGCCTGAACTGTCAGATGTCCAGAGGGTGTCGCAAAGAACTTCATTTGGTTAGCACCTACCATTCCCTGTCATAAGAGAATCCAGCCATCACATGGAACTAAGGGAAACCATGCAGGTCACAAAGGAGGAACAAAAAACTTGAAATTTAAATCAAATCAGCTATTCCAACATAGCCTTTCTGGGTGTGAAAAGAAGATCATGGGAAGAAACTGATTTGCCCTGCAAATGTTCGGGAGGAGACATTTTCAGCTTGTGTTGTTTACGTGTACTAATTTGTACTAAATTGTAACGTGAGTAATTTGTTAGCATCCACTTATTATGTGTGTGTGGGTCTCTGTTGTTTTCTAATTATTGTTGGTTTTCTATTTTAATTTTTATATAGGATATAAAGGAACTAAATGTCACAGTCTTCAGCTGGTGTGCCTTAGATGCCACTAAGAAGGACACTACTGTATCTTTTGTGTGAGAACATGGATTTGTTGTGTGTTTTGTTGGTGCCATGTGAGCTCCGTCTGCTATTATCTGACCGCCGCCCATCTAGTTACCTCATTTATTGTTTCAGTGGTTCCACCTGTGTCTCTCTCGTTTACCCTCCGCTCGTTTTGTCTCTCTATTTTATTCTCCTTGTGCCTGGCTTGTCCTGTGCTGGTTTGTTAGTTTGTCATTATGTATGAGTACCCATGTTGCTACCTTTTGGTGCTGCTTCTGGCCTGATCCTGCCTTGTGCGTGTTGTGTGCCTTGTTTCTGGCCTGCCTGCCTGTTTTTCCCCTGCTGGGTAGTTTTTGTTTTGTTTTTATACATCTGTCATTTGTCTTCTGGTCAGACCATTCAGTATTTTAATATCTGCATGCTAAATTCTGCTTGATCTTTTTTCTTCTTCTGTGTGTGTGTTCTGAATTGATTTGAATTGGTCCAGAAAATTGTGAAAAACGACAAGCTAGGCCCAAATAGATTTTGTAGTCCATTAGCTTTGACTGAAGTGAAATATGCTTTTTTGAGATTTCAGTATTTTTTTGCCGATTCAAATAAAATGGGGAGTTGGTCTTGCTTGCCCAGAAAAAGCTGTGCCCGGGGGGCCATTTGCAAATATGTCCCTGTGTGAACTAAAGGAAATTTTTAAGTTAATATGTTTGGTAGGTCTCTATAGCCTTATCCAGATGGGATTAGTTTTACAATGGAGGAGGTGGGGTTGAGCAATTAATACTAGAGCTTCTGAGATGTGCCATCTCAGTGGACCTAACTGATATATAAGAACACAATATTATAAACATATTTTAAGCAACGTATATGCACAGGAAGCAATGTGGAATTCACAGTGATGACGGAGGTGACGGACGGCGGTGCATAAATGAAGTCACCCCTCCCACTTCCTGGTAGTAAGATATTTTTTTATCCTGTGTGAATTGGCCATAATATACAGAAAATCCAGTGGTAAAATTATTGCATCTACCAATCTAACCCTTGTAAAACTAATCTTGTCCAAATGGTGCTTACTTAAGTCAAACCATCTTACTTAGAAGTAATAGGCTATTTTTTCTGTCCTGTTGTTGAAACCTGGATTGCAAGCACAGTGCAGTTCAGCACAACTAGCCGACAGAACAATTACAATCATGATTCTGTGTACACTGGATGTAGCGCTGCAAATCTCCAACAGTAAACTGATGCCCTGTTTTCTACCTTCTGATGCTCATGCTACTGTACTTATAACATGAAGAAATGGATTCTGCACTAATGAGAGGAACTTTTTGAGTTCTGAAAAGTTACAGATGTTTTTATATCACAATGACCTCTGATGTGAATTGATTTCTCAATTCATGAACCCTTTAAGGCCTAAAAATCATTACACAGCATGTTACACAGCAAAATAAATACTTACTCAGTTTCTGAGGAGGAAATAATACTTTAGTTTCTTCCTGATAACTTTAACTTAACAGTTGCCATGATGACGAAAGCAGATATTTATGTTTTTTTTTTTCATTCTTTTTCACATTGCACCTCAGTGAGCCAAAATCCTCAGTGAGTATTTTTTTTTTTTCGACCATTATTCAACTTGAAATGATTTCTATGATTTCAAAAGCTGCCCCAAAATATGTTATTGACTGACCTCTGTGTCTTTTTTTTTATATTACATTAAGGGTTATGAATATGAGGCTGTTTACACCAACATGTCAGATCTCAACATTATATTAATCAGATTGTATGCTTTCAAATGTAATCACTTTTTGAGTCTGTAACTTGTATTAACTGATTTATTAATGTTGTTGTCTCTGTTCTAACTCTGCCATCTAGCAATTTATTAATCAATTTCATTATCCTAATCAATATCATACTGCATATTTTACAGTAAGTTTGTAAAATATGCAGTAAATGTAGCATCGTTTTTGGGGAAAAAAATGAACATGCATGAACAGAATTGTGATTAAACCAAATATTTATAGAAATAATAATCTTTATAACAATGATTGTGAAAGGAAACAAGTATAACCCCAATCAGGCACAACAGCAGGTCCAGAATGAATGATTAGCAGTGTTACTGTCTTGACTGGTTAGGCACGATGAGAAGAAGCTGATCTAAATGCAACTCTTTCACTTTATTTATCAAACAACACCATACACTGAACTAAGCAGACCGAGGACAAAAAGTAAAAAGGCTAATGAGAACAAAACTAGAGCTGAAACAACTAATCGATTTAATCGATTAAAATCGATTATTAAAATTGTTGTCAACTAATTTAGTAATCGATTCGTTGCTAAATAATTTTTTATTTGCCGTAAGCGGCTCATTTCGTGCATATTTTAAATCTGCGGTGACCAAAGTGTGGCAGTAATGAGCCACCGGAGGTTTTACTCAGCCAGTACAGCAGGAGAAGTAGCGACTAGCCAATAGCTGGCCTCGTTTTATGTCACGTGCTTCCCGCACAGCGTCTCTCTGCACTCTGCAGCATTCAGCGTGATGGGTGAGGCAGGCGGCAGTGGAGTAAGCTCGAGAAAGAAAAAGAAAAAAAAGCGGAAGATAAAACATAATCGGACTGAAGTCATCCAAAATGTGGGAGCACTTTACTTTGAGCCTTCAAAAAAGAAGAGTAACCTGTAAACTGCGGCAGGAAACATATCCTCTAAAAAGAGATCAAGCCTAACTGTTAAGCCCTGAACATTTGGACATGTTTACCTTTTTGCTCTGCAATGCAAAGTTTTTCTCAAATAATGAGTGAATAGTGTTCTGCATCATTTCCCACAGGTAGTCGAATTCCTGTCAGTTCAGGCATAAGCGGTTTTGTTAACATTTTATCGCTTTATTACATTTTTGAATTTTGCACTGTTATAAGGACCACTACATATTTAAATCCGATGAAAATCACAGTGTGCAGACTTTTATTTGTGCAGATTCTGCAGTACAATGTTGTTTGCAAATGTTTAGTCGTAAAAGCTGATAACATTGCTTTTTAACAATTAACATTTAAAGCTTTGTCGTTTACCAGTTCATAATTCAGTCTTGCAGCCTAATTATGACTGATTAAGAGAGGTTAATGTTTAAATGTATTTGAAATGCACTTTTTTTCTAAGTATTCACTGCCCCTTTTCACACAGCAGGTTTTTTGTGTGTGTCCAATTTTTTTTCTGGACAACCTTCTGATGGATTTTACTTTAAATTTTATTTAAAATGTGAGTTCCATTCAGGTTTCATGCCATTGGCACTTTATTCGAAGGATTGTTTACAGTTTCACAGCATAAGCTATAAAGCTGTTTCCCAGGTATAAGCTGTGTG
This sequence comes from Cyprinus carpio, assembly GCF_018340385.1. Taxonomy (NCBI): domain Eukaryota; kingdom Metazoa; phylum Chordata; class Actinopteri; order Cypriniformes; family Cyprinidae; genus Cyprinus; species Cyprinus carpio. The sequence continues at coordinate 27,524,857 of NC_056586.1, read as the reverse complement.
TTTACAGGAAAAAAAAAATAATAAAATGCAATTTACTGCAATTTTATTCTGTTTTATTCTTATTCTTCGTGAAAATATGTTCTGAAAGATTCCTTAATAAGCTTTGTTCAGGATGTTAAACTAATTTAGGAGCCCTAAGGATTGCCATGGTGAAAACATTATTTGAAATCTTCTTGTGAAATTTGCTAGAGTATGTATGGGTCAGGTGTTTTTGATTGCAGAGGAGTTCGACAAAGGATAACTAACACATAATAAAACACAACTCCAGGTATGTTTTTGATGAGGATATGACAATGCAAAATGGTTAAAATCTCTAAAAAGTCTATGTTTAATGATAAAGACCCTTTGTTAATAATTTACTTGGGGGAAATAACTGGGCAAAACTCTAAAATATAAGTACATAAACCGATTCATCGATTAATCGTAAAAATAATCGACGAATTAATCGATTATCAAAATAATCGTTAGTTGCAGCCCTAAACAAAACTAGAAACAGGTGTGCAACATAATCAGGAATGACAACAAATGGGTATCAGGAACAAATGAAACATGAGAATCTTAAAGTTTTGTACTTTGTTTTTAAATTTACCAATTGTATATTATAAAGACCTCTCTTGTCAGAGTCACAGATTATGTCTTTCCTTTCAGTAAATACTTTATTTGAGTGTGGTGTCATGACACAAGTGCATTGTGATGAACTCTGACACTAAATAAGACCAAGGAGACATCTTTCATTTTGCTGGGTATTGGCCTTACACCAACAAACGGGCTGACCTTCATAAAAAAAAAAGAAGAAGACATCTTTCTTCTTGCTGGGTGTGGGCCTCACACCAACAAACAGGCTGACCTTCATAAAAAAAAAAAAAAAAAAAAAAAAAAAGTGAGATATCTTTCATCTTGCTGGGTGTGGGCCTCACACCAACAAATGGGCTGACCTTCATAAAAAAAAAAAAAAAAAAAAAAAAAGTGAGATATCTTTCATCTTGCTGGGTGTGGGCCTCGCGCCAACAAATGGGCTGACCTTCTTTAAAAAAAAAAAAAAAAAAAATTATTTTCTCTTCTCTTTCACTTCTCTTATTTTTTACTTTTCCCTTCTTGGTAACAGGTTATTTCAACAATCCTCTACAGAGGACTACTGAAGAGGTAAGAATGAAAAACTGAAGGATGTTAAAGTATGCAAGTGTGTTAAAGTGCTTAAGAAGAAGACTGAAGGGGGTGAGAGAGAAAGAGAGAGAGAGAATAAATTACTCTGGAAAGCTACAGTATCCACCTTTTTCCAAAAGAGTGTGTTTTAAATTTGTTAAGAAGAATATGGTTTAGTGTACTTGTGTTTTAAATTATTGGTGTAATTATTTTTTAGTGATTTTCTGTTAAAAATGTATTTTCAAATATTTGTATGTTAAGCAAATAATAATTATCTGTCAGTTTGATTGAATGGGCTGTGCATTGTGCAATGTGGTGTTTATCCACCGGGAAAATAATACAAAGCTTGATTTTTAATGTGACCTTGTTCATATATATATGACAACCTTTCATTCTGGTAGCCGTGTTCTGTTCTGTTAATATGAAAAGACAACAGTGTCGTCTGCTCTTCCATTCTTCTCCGCAAATCCTCTCTTCTTTATCCCGGTTTTTCAAACTTTGCTTAAAAACATATCTGGCTCCTCCTTTTCACTTCTTATATCTGCAATGTTTACTGTAACAACAATGTTTCCAGACTGAAAAGTTTTGATTAATGCAACGTTACATAATATAGACTTATTACTGTACAGTATGCTCATATATAAAATAATGGTGCTGAAAGACTCATTTGAGCTTTTGGGGTTATTCATGGTCTGCTGATTAATACCTTTACACTTTTAAAGTTTTCTTTTGATGTTCAGTGGTTGAGTGAGAAGAATAATGTCACATTATTGTATGCTGTTTTTACAAATTATTATTACTGAATATTTGAAGTGAAACTTTAAACAAGTTTGTCAGTTGCTGACTGCTTACATGTTAACAGAAGTTACTCCTATAATTTGCAAAAAGCGTCAGGAAAAAGGTGGATAGCCTAAGTGATAAACTGATAAAATATGCTTAATAGAATGCTGTAGTTTTTAACCACATTAACTTTTAACTTTGGTTTTTGTTTATGTATTCACCCAGGAACATGAAACCATCACTTTTTTTACTTTTTCAAGGTAAAGTGTCTTTTTTCCTCTTTTAGGCATGCTCTGCTACAATAAAACATTTATATGCAATTAAATATATAATATAATAGAAATGCACTGGAAATCAAATACCACATTCCCAAAATTTTGCACACACACACACACACACACGGAAAACTTTACGCACACAGCAGTCAATAATTAATTACACCATACGTCTTATTGACACTAACAGGGTTTTTCATATTTTATTCAGGAATAGAATAAAAATTAATCTATAATACAAACAAAATATACTCATTATAATCAACATTTTGAAAGAAAAAGTTAAACTCACAAGCCAAGGTGCAGAAACATTGCACTTTTGCAATGTAAATGTGTGTTTGTGTGGAATTTTGAGGGCATGTTCCCTCAAAAGTGGTGGTGCTAAAGGACTAGAGACCAAGATGGAGGCTCTCTAAAATCTAAAACACCCAGGTCTCTAAAACACACAACACACAGATCACCTAGCTCTAAAACACGAAAAAAAGAGATTAAATAGTAATGTGGAAAAATCTCCAATTGCTTGGTTTCTTGGAGGTCTTCACATTAGCAAGATACATTTTGTTGAATTCATAGTGTGTATCCATCCGAAAAGTGTAAACAGATTCTACTTTAATTCCTTAATATCAAATTTACTGAATCACTTCAAAACCTTTTCATACTATTTCTCTCTTTATTTTATTTTAATTTTTATGCAAAGACCAAAATGCAACAATGACAAGATATAACCATCATGTAATAACAGCTAGCCGTACATCTTAACACTACATGTTTATAGCAGCCATAAAAAGCTGAATCTACTGACACTTATGCAAACTACTAAGTTTAGTGTGATTTGGTGCCCTACACTAACAGAAAGCAACAGAAAACAGGCAAATGAAAGGCTAAAAATACCAGCTGAAATGAACAAGCAGCCATTTATGACTTCAACTTTTGTCCCACAGGTATCCTGCTCTATGATGCTTTGGGATGGGAAGTGAGAATGCCGAAATACATCCACGGCCTCAAAGGTTCCTGTCTGGTCATACCATGTTCTTTCAGCTACACATCATATCCACCCAAAGACCCACGTAGAGTTGTGTGGTATCAGTGGGTCTCTAAAGGTTATCCTTTAGTTTATGATCCATGGCATCTAAATGATGTCATTGAGAAGTTGTTATTTAAAACTGATTTATATGGGGACCCATCAAATAGGGATTGCAGTCTGTTAATTAAAAACCTGCAACAGTCCCACCACGAAGAGAAATTATATGCTTGGATTGACCCTGAAAATGTTGGATGGCGCACCTACGCATTTTATGATGTCACCTCTACTATTCAAGTTGATGGTACGTAAATACTTTGTTCTTCAAAATTTGTTTGACTTCTTATCTAGTTAATATTATCTTCTTATCTAGCCTAATATTGACATTTCTGCTATTTAGCAAGTCCACAGCAGCCTAGCATCAGTGTTTCTGGAGGTGAAAGGATGGATGACACAATTACAGTAGAATGTTCAACTTTCCACACGTGTCCATACAGCAAACCAGACATCACTCTGAACGGTGTAGAAGGATCTGATCAAACAAAGGATGAACATATTAAAGACAGTCTGTGGAAAATCACTCTGACACGCACAGGTGTTGTAAAGGCAGAAAACTTAAATATTGAGTGTTCAGTAACACATTATGGAGGCATAACAGTGACAGTTACAAAAAACACAAGTGCACAATGTGAGTAAATACAAACATGAACTGATTTGTGTGCTATTAGCTATTCACGGTAAATGTCACATTGAGACCTATTACAAGATTTCAGTTCAATTTCAGGTGTTCATCATAACATAAGAATTGAGCCTGAACTGGCAGATGTCACAGAGGGTGTCGCAAAGAACTTTATTTGTAGTGTCTACCATTCCTGCCAGAAAGAGAATCCAGCCATCACATGGAACTATGAGAACATGCAGGTCACAAAGGGGAGCAAAACACTTTCTGGTTTAAATCGCATCACCTACTCCAACATAACCTTTCTGGGTGCAAAAGAAGATCATGGGAAGAAATTGATTTGCACTGCAAATTTTTCTGGAGGAAACATTACAACCTCTGTTGTTTTACATGTAAAATGTGAGTAAACCCAAATATGAACTGGTTTGTGTACTATCAGTTTAAACATCACAATTGGACCTATTACAAGATTTTAGAGTTCACTTTCAGGTGTTCATCATAACATAACGATTGAGCCTGAACTGGCAGATATCACAGAGGGCGTCGCAAAGAACTTCATTTGTAGCGTCTACCATTCCTGCCAGAATGAGAATCCAACCATCACATGGAACTATGAGAACATGCAGGTCTCAGAGTGGAACAAAACACTTTCTGGTTTAAATCAGGTCACCTACTCCAACATAACCTTTCTGGGTGCAAAAGTAGATCATGAGAAGAAACTGATATGTACGGCAAAATTTTCTGGAAGAGACATTATGGCATCTGTTGTCTTAAATGTGCAATGTGAGTGATTTATTTAACATATACTGTCTCTTCCATGTCTCATCATTCACGTTGTTTTTTATATTGATATTGTTCATTAATTTATTGATTTTTCCTGTAGCCCATACTTGCGTCATTGTTATGCCTTTTTTAGATCAGTTATGATATTATCAGTTGTGTGCTAATAATCATGATTAATCCTTTTATCCCTTTTCCATAATAAAACAGACCCAGTGCTCATTGGACTGGAGACTATTGGTCTTTACATCCTAATGCCATCACTTGTGTTCCTTCTGGTTTGTATACTTGCTGGAGTCATCATATACAAGAAGCGACAAAGGTAACTCTTTATGTTTCTTTAGGCCAGGCATTCCTAAACGTTTTTTTTGTCAGCTGAACAGGTACAGCTGAGGTAAAATATTTACCCTGTGAAATTTTAAGTTAATATTTAAATAATTTAACAACACATGTGCATGATCAACTTATTTTGCTATAATATGTATCATTTTGCACTTTTCTGCAACAAAATTTCATCTCATATGCAAATGTTTTATAGTGCTGCTGTTGAAAGCTTTCAGTCATAAAACTAAACAAAAAAGTCTTTGCATTGATTTTGTACAACTAGACTTGAAAGTGGATTCAGAAACCCATCAAATTGAATTTAATTAATATTGTTAGTGGTGGGTTGATTTGTATGTTTTTTTTTTTTTCGAGAGGATAGTGTGGTGGCTGTTGAATCAGTAAACTGTTATGTTTGCGTGCACTGGGAATCATATCTCAACTAAAGACCACATATTACTAATTTCACTACCAGAACACAAACAAACAAAAGAGGAAAAAAGTTAGTAAAGCTCACAGCATCACCTTCTGTTCTTACACATGTCATCTGTTCCCAGGTCAAAAGATGCAATGTCTGGAAACAAGCCTTTCTCCAAACCTCATATGCCATCACCAAAGAGGTACAGCACATTTGAACCCATTTAAGTGTACAATTTTAATAATAACAAGCAATGTTCCCTCTATTTTTTTTGTCTTGCTGAGCAAAACTTTTCTCTATTGGGCAAAAACATTCTTTATACCAGACCTGTACAGCACGCACGCAAAAAAAGTGTGTAACTTTTAACTTTAATGTGCTATTTGTATTTAATTTGACCCGTGACTAAATTATGTACATTTTAGATTACCTGAGAAAACTCTTTTTTTTTTTTTTTTTTTTTTTTTTTACGGTATATTAAACTGCCATTCAAAAGTTTCAATAATGTTTATTAAAGAAGTTTCTTATGCTCATCAAGGCTGTATCTATTTGATAAAAATACTGAATATTATTTCACAAAATAATATTATAAAATATTATTGCAATTTAAAATAAAAGTTTTCTGTTTTAATATACTTTAAAATATAATTTATTTCTATGAAGCAAAGTGATTTTCAGTATCATTACTCCAGTCTTCAGTGTCATGTTCCTTCACAAATCATTCTTATATGCTGATTTATAATCAATGTTGGAAACTGCTTAATATTTTTTGTGGACCTGTGATTTTTTTTAGGATTCTTTGATAAATAAAAAGTTAAAAAGAACAGTGTTTATTCAAAATAGAAATTTTGTGTTACAATATACACTACTAAAAAGTTTGGGGTCAGTATTTATTTTTTTTATTTTTTTTTTTTTTTTTTTTTTTAAAGGTTTTTTTATTAAACAAGAATGTGTTTAATGGATAAAAAGTGACAGTAAAGACATATATATATATATAATATATATATATATATATATATATATATATATATATATATATAATATAATAATATATATATATATATATATATGTTCCAAATTAAATAAATAAATAAATAAATAAATAAATAAATAAATAAATAAATAAAAATATTAAACAGCACAACAGATTCAACACTGATAATAAATCAGCATATTAGAATGATTTCTGAAGGATCATATGTGATTGAAGTTTGGCTTTGCTCCACGGGAATACATTATATTTTAAAGTATATTAACATAGGAAACCAATAGTAGAAATTGCAATAATGTTTCACAATATTACAGTTTTTCTTCTGTATTTTCTATAAATTAAATACATCCTTGATGAGCATAAGAGACTCCATTAAAAAACAAGGTCAATTATTTATTAGGTTTATAATATAGGCCTAACATAATATAATATAAAAACAAACTGCAGCATTTAAACTGATAGAATAGAATATAATAGAATAGAAAACAAACTGCAGCATTTAAACTGATAGAATAGAATATAAAACAAACTGAAGCATTTAAACTGAGAGCTGAGAATATATATATATATATATATATATATATATATATATATATATATATATATATATATATATATATATATATATATATATATATATATATAAAATAAACGTGAACGTCATTTCTAGACAACCCTGTGAAGTACAGTTTGCACACTACACCTGTGTGTGACTGTAAATGTCTCTGGGTTTTGTAACCGTTCTGTTCCCATCATCCGCTATTTCCACCACTTAATCAAGCCACTCTTCTTTAATACACGATGACGTTTTATTTCACGTCTATTTCGACCGAGTTTCGCGACTCATTTGGCGCACATCATTCTCTATCTATGAAACCTGTAAACCGCATTCACCGGTCCTAACTCTTTCGTGATATCTACTCTGTAGCGGGTTACCCGAGCATTGCAATTCATTCGCTTTCGCAAATGGCTTTCACAACTCATTTATGCGTGTGCGCGACACATTATTTCTTTTGCGCGGCTGCGGTGGAAGAAGTGCGCGCGCGCGCAGCTTAGAGGGAACATTGAAAGATATTTTTGGTATTTAAATGGAATGACCACAAATAAATAAATAAATTAGTGAATAATATAAATAAATAAATAAATAAAAAACAAATAATAATAATAATAAATAATTTTTAATAATGATAATAAGTTATTTTAAATATTGATCTGTGTGTTTATTATTTGCACTGTGTTAGTATGTTGTTTGCATACTGAGATCCTTTGAGAAATTCTTATTGAAATATGTTATTAACTGATGTCTGGCTCTCTGTTCTCTCTTGAAATATTCTATTAAGGGTTATGATTATGAAGCTGAATACATCAACATGGAAGAACTCAACATGTATGGAAATATCTGATGAGAAGCAAAATGGGCTCAATACAGTGGGTTTTTTTTTTTTTTAAGATTAAAAATAATAATTTTATTAATAATAAATTTGTTACATTTATCATGTATTGTATCATGTAAGCAAACAACTGCTTTGATTTATGTATATGAATTATATACTTGCATGTAAAATTATACAGTACTGATTTAGCCTATTTTTTATTAATTTTTTTATTTACTACATTCGCACCTGATTATTAAATATGATTGAATCATACTGTTACGTTCAGACAGTGCCATACCAAACAGAAAGTTAGGCTGTATCTTAGAAATGCTTTATGGTTTTGAAACAATATTTTGTGAATGTTGTCACCGTCCTGAGAGTAGGACTACGTTGAGCAGTATGCGGACAGCTCCACCTACTGGTCTAGAAATCATTTAAATAGGACATTCCGCGTAAATTAAAAAGTGGAGCTGACACCGCTTTTTCTGTTTTCTTCAGTCATCGTGGCCAGTGTCTAACTTTAACATTATCATTAGTTATTGTAGCTATGGAAGGGCACAAACATAATCTGAACAGAGTTAGACCTATTGCCGATATTCGTGTTAAAACCTTTAAATGCCTAAGAGAGCAGTTGTTTGCAGTTTATTTATTTATTTTTTTCTATGATAACAATGTAAAATGGATACTGAGAAAAAAAATTAAATAAAAAGGTTCTTATCGTTCTGGAAGTTTAATTTTAAAAACGTAAATAAACCCTAAGTCTGTTTCTGAGTTTGTATTAAATAGGCCTATAACATGAATTTATGCGTCATACATTATTATGTAGTCTACCTATTTTTTTTTTTTTTTTCTGGTGTGTTTCTCTTGGCAGGTTGAATTTTCTACCTATTAGTTTGTATTTTATGAACGTCTACACCTACCCCTTAAAATAATGCAAAAATAGTAATTGTTGTTGTACAGTGTGAGGAAAATTACGCTATATTGATGTACGCATGCCCAGCAGTTTTTGCTGTATGCCATCTAGACTTTAGAGGGCATTCCTACTCATTCTTAAAAAAAAAAAAAAAAAATAGCTATATATATATATATATATATATATATATATATATATATATATATATATATAGGCCTATATCAAAACACAAAATACCTTTTATATTACAAACAAAGTTTACAACCAAACACAGAAAACATATTTATTTAGGCTTTTTTATTTATTTATTTATTGGATTTCCTTTTAATGGCATAAAGGGTAAAAATCATGTTTTCAAACAATTCAGTTTTGGTTTCGGTTCGGTTTTGATTTTCTCTTAAAAAAAGATGCCAGGAAGAACCACAAAGGGGGTTAAGTGGCGATTCCATAGAGGAACCATTTTTGGTTCCCTGAAGAACCATTTTGTGAAAGGTTCTTTAAAGAACCTGTGTTTTTCTTGGTGCCATAAAGCACCTTTTCAGGTACTACAAAGAACCCTTTTTAAAGGTTCTTCAAAGAACCACTGATGAATTGGTTCTTAATGGCCCCATTTTTTCCGGATTGATATCCTTAAATTTGTCATACATTTTCTTTAATAGGATTGTTCATAAAATAATGTAAAAAAAAAAAAAAATCCAGAAGTAACAAGACTTGACAAGATGTATGCTTGCAAAAAATAAAATAATATATACAGTATATATAACCTGTTGTGCAATGGAAAGGTTCTTTGGATATTAAAGGTTCTTCATGGAACCATACACCCTGCCAAAGAACCATTTAAGAACCTTTTTTTTTTATTATTTTTTTTAAGAGTGTGTGACTTACCCTCCTTGGTGTCGATGATCGTCTTCTGGACAACTGTCAAGTCAGTAGTCTTTCCCATAATTTTGGTTGCATGTTCTAAACTAGCCGGAGGTACCCAGTATTTAAACTCAAAATAAATCAAACTAATCAAGCTCAAAATTGAATATTCTAATTTTTTGATATACTGAATTTTTTTTTTTTTTTCCTAAGCTGTAAGTCATAACCTTCAGAATTTAAAAAAAAAAAACTCTTGAAATATTTCAGTTTGTGTGCAATGAATCTAGAACATAAAAAAGTTTGCTTTTTTGAATTAAATTACAAAAAAATAAAGAACTTTTCCATGATATTCAATTTTTTTTTTTTTTTTTTTTTTTTTTTTTTTATGTATCTGTAAATGTAAATAAAAATACTCACATGGTAGGATTTTGGCTCACTGAAGTGCATGGGGAAAATAAGAATTTAAAAACTGCATGTTTGCATTTATCATAACAACTGTTAAGCCATATACATTTAAAAGACTATTCATAGACCTGTATCTGCCAGCACATAGTGTTTATGTACAGTATTATAATGCATGAAGACATTGATATTACAATAAACTGTGTTCATTTGGTACATTTATAATGACCAAATTGCAGCTTAAAGAAAATCTATAATTGTTTTTTCTGTTATAAAGATTAGTGTTAAAGTGGAAGGAATCCTGCAGTGTCATTGACTTTTAATTTGACACTCTGTTCATATAGACTTTATTAAATACTATTTTGCGGTCTAATGTGAATACTGACAGATTCATACTGTATGTGGTTGAAATGCACTGTACCTCTTTGGTGATGGCATATGAGGTTTGGAGAAAGGCTTGTTTCCTGCCACTGTACATGTGTTGTTTGCCCTGTGAAGAGAGAAGGTTCATCAGTGATGCCACTTTGGGAAAATACTTTCTCATTTCAGTTTAATATGCAATGACAACCATTTTTTTTTTTTTTTTAAATGTATAGTGTAAAATATGACTGATATTATTTATTTTATTAAGAATAAAATACTGACATGTATTCTGCTCTCAGATTTGTATTGGTTCTGGGTGATTGGTGTCTACAACAAAAAGAGAATAAAATTAACAAATTGGAGGATTTTATTATTTAATAACGAAACACTTTTATTTTTAAAAAAGGTGAATACTGATTACCTAGAAAATCGGCTCCAGATGCTCCGTCTGTTGAGATGTGTGTGTCATGTAATGTTTAATCAGGTAATGTATAATATGATTAATTGTTTACATAATTAATGGTTAATTTTAGTTATGTTAAATATATTTTCAATCTGCCTTTGTTCAGGCTTTGGTGGTCTTTTGGGAGCATCTCCAGTGTATCTGCAGATAACACTAGTTAATTCACTGGAGAGAACCAACACTAACCAGACTTTCTTTGTTTTACATTTTCATGATGTACTTGCCTGGTATCACTCCTGTTTCCCCTGTTACTCCAAGGTGCTCTTCCTTCAGGCATACTAAAACGACTTTTTAAATAGTCTCAGGGAGTGTTTTGAATTTTAATATGGTTTAGGGATAAGAGATAAAGAGGTAAAGATGAGAAGATGTGAAGTTGTAACTTGAGAATCTGTTCCAAACTGATCTCCTATATCAAAGAATAGGGTTAAAATTGCCAGTGTATTACAAATCAGAAAATCTTTGCTGTTGAAATTCATTCAGAGATATTCTTTAACATGAATTGATGAGTAAAAAGTGATTTTAAATGAGTATGTCATACATACCTTGACTCAGATCGTGTTAGTGAACCTTGTATATCCTGATGAGGCCGTCTACAATTGATAATGACAATGTGAAGACAATGAGAAGTTGTCAATGCTGACTGATAAAAACAGAAACTAAGCACAGCAGTAGCAGATGCGTAAATTTAATAGCACCATCCGTATTATTATGTCTGGATAAAATTGGTCTCCATGTTCTTTTGAGTTATACGTGGAAACCAGTTCAGAATTATTAGTGATGATAGATGTTTTGAGATGCAGAATCAATTACAACAGACATTTTGAAGAATAAGCCATAAATAAATAAATAAACTTACTTGTGTTGTCTCTTATAAATGAAGACTCCAGGAAATATGCAAATTAGGATGAACACAAGTGATGATCCAATAACATAAAGCCCAATTCCAACCCCTTGAAATCCTATGATAATTAGATTTTTAAAAAGATTAAAAGTCACATCTCTTACAAATCATGAAGTACAGTTTCTAAATATTAAAACTTGTACAAGCCGATCTCATAAACATTTTGTACATGCAAAGATCCCTCCCAAAAAAAATATTGGATTTAACTCTATTAGTCTGTACTTACTTCTAATACTGAGGAAGGCAGTGTTTTCCTGTGTTTTACCGCCCCAAAAGTTGGCAGTGCAGACAATTTCATCTTTCTCTTCATATCCAGTTGGAATAAAGGTCACAGCAGACACTGTTTCCCAGACGCCTCCACCCATGTGACTGTGGCTGATAGTTTCTCGGGCTGTTGGGATACTCCAGGTGATTTGGGGAGGGTGAGAGGAGCATGTGTGGTTAACTGAGCATTTGACAGCGACTCGTGTCCCGGGCTCGATGTCTTCAGGGAGGGATGACATCACAGGTTTGTCAGGAGATGCTTTATAATAAAAATCATAAAATTGTTTATATTAGTTCTTGAATGTGATGGATGAAAAACACTTTCAAAAGTATGTGAACCCAAGTTATATTTCCTCACTCCGCATTATAATGAACACACAGCTGTTGTTGAAGCTGTATCTCTCATTTTCTCTTTCTGCTCGGACGCATAATGGTCCATTGTCTGCAATTTAGATTTTATGCACAGTCTTAAACAGTAAAATTACCATGAGGCAGCACTGAGGAAGACAGAACAAAAGCTTTCACAAATAAAGACCTGACCTGAGAAAAGCCACCACTTTAGATACATTTCTTAAATAGACTTTTTAGATTGTATGTACTGTATACCCTTATAAACAGCATCTACAGTACATGTATGAAGAAAAAGAGAGGGAAAACTGATGCTCCTGTATACCTTGTAAAAGCAGTTTAAGTAGCAGAGGTCCCATCACATTCCTGGGTTTGACCTTAAGTAAAAACAAAAACAACTGTTGTTTTACATGTACAAAAACAAAGGAAAGAAAAAAACTGACCAACAGATTATAACAAATTTTCCCCAAGACTAAATGGTTGTTTTCCGTTACTAAATGCTATAAGTGGAGCCACCAAATCAAAACAAATTGGGCTAAAATGTATGGAAAATGAAACCTTAAGGCATTGGTTAAATAAAATGTAATATACTTTTATTTTTATTGTTACCTTCTTAATGAAGTCTCATTCACAAACACATGGATTGGATAAGAAAAGATGCCAAGATGCCAAGCGCTGCAAAATGTGGAGACTAAAAGACGAAAACACTACACAGTTCTATGAAGAAGAACCTATAAGAGGAGGTGTGAACGCTCTTTACTATGACTCAGAGAGTAACAGAGAGAGGAATATTTTTATTTTCTTCCAAATAAGACTGTCACACCTAGTCTTGCATCGTGATCAAATTGTAGTCAGTCTCTGCTAATTAAAGCTAAGACTGCTGTATAGTCCTCTCCGTACACATACCCATTAAAATGGGCAATAACTTGAATAGTAGTACGTGCTGCTTGATAAAACTAGACAAACCCTTTAGATGCAAATAAAGAATAAAACAACATCAGTCATCACTCTGGTTTAGTATGTTTAGGGAATGTACAGTACAAATTACTTGCTAAACTTTGACAGTTGTTTAATTGATTTGTAGAGGTGTTAAAAGTATCCTGAATCACTAAAATCCCCTAAAATACATTTAAATACTTTTTAGCTGTGTTTAGAAAGTTTTAATGCCTGTCTGTGGTATTGCTAAATGAGGTAACAGTTCAGGTGTTGATCTACAGTTGTGAATATAGATTGATTGTTTATTCATGGGTTATTTTTTTAAACTCATTTTTATTGTGATTTTAAAAAGCAGGTAAATTCTTTGACTCAGAAACGTCAAGAATTTAAGATGATATGACATTCTGGTTGGTGAAAATTATATTCTAAAGCCACCTGTTAAAACAGAGCAGGAATGAGAGAGAGTAAGAGAAATCAATACGCCAAGGAGTAACAGTGAATATATTGCATTGCTTTATTAAACCTTTAGGCTACATGCTACAAATTAAATGTAAAGATGTTATGAAAAAAATAAAAAATAAAAAAAAGTCAGAATTGCGAGATAAGAAGTCGCAATTGCGAGTTATAAAGTCAAAATTGCGAGATAGAATTCTGACTGAGAGAAAAAAAAGTCACAATAACCTGTTTTTTTTTTTTTTTTTTTGGTTTTGGTAGGGTGCTCTTATTTTGTTAGCAAGAAAAAACAAAAAATTTAGACGTAATTGGCTATGTTCAATCCTGTTTTTGACCCTCTCTATAAGGCAGTCTGTTTTTATAGGCGTGGTGCATTCAAGACATTCAAGTAAATGCCCACTGGTATGATTGGCTAAATACGCTTTTTTACAACTAACACTACACAGCGTTTCCACAAAGGCATCTCTCTATGGTTTTGTTGGAGTAATCCTGTGTCTGCATCTCTCTAGCCTTTCCTCTTCTCTTACTACATGTGCAGTTCAGTGGGTGGATGTAAAGAGGCAAAAATATAGAAGTAAGTTAGCTGTTGGTCTTCTTCTGCAGGGAAGGTGAACTTTCCTTGCACTATATTATGCCATAATGGGACAAATTCCAGAACGAGATGAGCTTAAATTCAGCTAAAAGTTAGAATTTTTCTTACATATTAAAAAGTATGTTAAAAGTATAATTTTTTTTTTTTCATAACTTTGCAATGTAAGCATCATAGCAATATGTAAATACAGAAACACTGTATTATATGCATGTGTAGGCATTATTGGTCAGGTTTAAAATGTAACACTAAAATGTGGCATTTTCATCAGAAATTTGCATATAAGTTGAGGTCTGCTGTGTTGGTGTAATCATCATCGTAATTGGGATCCTTAATGGAAAAGAGAGATACAGAAATCAGATTTAATAGGAAATAACACATTTCAGTTATGAGTAATGTGATAAAATGTATGAACAACAAGAAATCAAGCACTAAACAACAGATGTTAACAATACTAAAAAGATTAGTAATGGAAAAGTTATGATAAAGTATGTACTCACAGAATATGATTTGGCCGCACTGATGTGAATCATGTGAAAAGGAATTTGTAAATAAATAAATACATTGATCACAGTAGTTGGCTTATTAAAAAACAACAAAAAAGGGCTTTTTTGCAGAAGGGGTGCAAATACATTCTGAATGTAACTAAAATAAAACATTGATAAAAAATCAAATCACACAAGATACTGGACTGTTGTAGCAAAGAGAATATTTGAGTACTGAGTACAGATATGAGTCATTCAGTGCCGTGATTCTGGGTAATCAGTAAGATATTTCATATGCTCCATACCTCTTTGGTGATGGCATTCGAGCTTTGGAGAAAGGCTTGTTTCCTGACACTGTACATACGTTGTTTGCCCTGTTAAGATTCAGAAACCTCTGTCATACTTCAGTAAAACATGACAAAAAAAAAACTTCGGTATATTGAAGTAAATGTCCATAACACGGTGGATGTGGACAGAAAAAAAGGATGTTTATATATTCATTCTGTTTATATACTCATATATTTCCTTTATATACCATTTCATCAGTTCATGCTTTCTCTGAGAAGCAAACCCATGGCATTGGCATTGCTAGTGCCATGCTTTAATGTTTTACAGAATAAACATTCACAAAAACATTTATTGGCATTGGACCTCCGGTTTTATTAACATATAACACTATGATAAATCAAATCTGGTAAATAATCCTTGAATATATATATATAAATATTTCAAATAGATATATATTATATATATATATATATAAATATATATATATAATTTACAAATAGACATTCATATTAAACATGCAGATACTTACTTGTTGTCAAAATTCCTGTCAATTTGAGTCCTTTGACCTCTCCTTTAAAATACAGGAAAAATAGACATTAGTCTTTAGGATCAGCAAAGTATTTATATGTGTGTGTATATATTTATATAATTATATAAAATATTTTTATAAATATTTATTTATAAAAAATGCATTTTTATATTTAATCTAGTCATATCGTCATTTACAGTACAGATGTTTGACAGCTACTGTACCACTCACAGCTACAATGATAGACATTGAAAAGTGTTAATTTAACAGCTTGTGAAATGGTAATGAAACATTTCTATCTTTATTTAAAAACGAATAGTGTATTCTGTGCTGAATATAGACTTCTTTAGAACAGCACTGTGGCAACTTTTTCAATAACCAAATATACTGTAAGCAACACGGGTAACACTTTAGAATAGGGAACACTTATTCACTATTAACTATGACTTTTCTCTCAATAAATTCCTAATTTGCTGCTTATTAATAGTTAGTAAGGTAGTAGAGCAGAGGTAAGATTAGGGATGTAGAAAAAAGTTGGGTCACTGTACAAATTGTGAATAAAAACAGAATGCAATGATGTGGAAGTTTCAAATTTCAATATTTTATTCAGAATACAACATAGATAAAATAAAATAAGTTGATTTTAAATTTCGTGGCATCAACACATCTCAAAAAAGTTGGGACCAGGCCATGTTTACCACTGTGTGGCATCCCCTCTTCTTTTTATAACAGTCTGCAAACGTCTGGGGACTGAGGAGACAAGTTGCAAAATTTAGGAATGGGAATGTTGTCCCATTCTTGTCTAATACAGGCTTCTAGTTGCTCAACTGTCTTAGGTCTTCTTTGTCGCATCTTCCTCTTTATGATGCGCCGAATGTTTTCTATGGGTGAAAGATCTGGACTGCAGGCTGGCCATTTTCAGTACCTGGATCCTTCTTCTATGCAGCCATGATGTTGTAATTGATGCAGTATGTGGTCTGGCATTGTCATGTTGCATATGTTGCATATGTTGTTCAAGAGAACGTTGGATATACATTTTCAGATATTGATGGTGCCTTTCCAGATGTGTAAGCTGCCCATGCCATACGCACTCATGCAACCCCATACCATCAGAGATGCAGGCTTCTGAACTGAGGGCTGATAACAACTTGGGTTGTCCTTGTCCTCTTTAGTCCGGATGACATGGTGTCCCCAGTTTTCCAAAAAGAACTTCAAATTTTGATTCGTCTGACCACAGAACAGTTTTCCACTTTGCCACAGTCCATTTTAAATGAGCCTTGGCCCAGAGAAAACGCCTGTGCTTCTGAATCATGTTTAGATATGACTTCTTTTTTGACCTATCGAGTTTTAGCCGGCAACGGCGAATGGAACAGTGGATTGTGTTCACCAACAATGTTTTCTTGAAGTATTCCTGAGCCCATGTTGTGATTTCCATTACAGTAGCATTCCTGTATGTGATGCAGTGCCGTCTAAGGGCCCGAAGATCATGGGCATCCAGTATGAGTTTCCGGCCTTGACCTTTGCGCACAGAGATTGTTTCAGATTCTCTGAATCTTTGGATGATATTACTGTAGATGATGATAACTTCAAACTCTTTGCAATTTTTCTCTGAGAAACTCCTTTCTGATATTGTCCACTATTTCCGCCGGTGAATTGGTGATCCTCTGCCCATCTTGACTTCTGAGAGACACTGCCACTCTGAGAGGCTCTTTGATACCCAATCATGTTGCCAGTTGACCTAATAAGTTGCAAATTGGTCCTCCAGCTGTTCCTTATATGTACATTTAACTTTTCTGGCCTCTTATTGCTACCTGTCCCAACTTTTTTGGAATATGTAGCTCTCATGAAATCCAAAATGAGCCAATATTTGGCATGACATTTCAAAATGTCTCACTTTCAACATTTGATATTATATCTATATTCTATTGTGAATAAAATATAAGTTTATGAGATTTGTAAATTATTCCATTCCTTTTTTACTCACAATTTGTACAGTGTCCCAACTTTTTTGGAATCGGGTTTGTAGAATAAGGCATTAATATGTGCTTAATTAGTGAAAAGTGAAAAAAAAAAAAATGTGATTAAAAATGTGTTACCCTTTGCTTACATATAAGACACAAAAAGTTACAAACATTAACACTATGTTCATATTAAAATTAAATTTGCAAGAAATTTATTAATTCCACAGACATGGGATATAACATTAAACTTTAATTGCTATTACTCTTGAAAATTACAACATGTCAAAGTTAAAAGCAAATAATTATAATAATGTTTTATCAAAAATACATTACATTATGACTCACTCCCCCTAAAACCACCTGTCATCAGAACAACTCTGTTTTATATACAAATTCATGGCATCTGTGATTCTTTATGGATTGATTTATATTAATTGTTTTTTTTGTACTACTTCTTCTACTGCTGATAATTTTTTTAATAATAAATAATTATTATTTTTTTGTATAAAAAACAACCAACTAAAATCTAAAACATGCCATAGATTCAGTATTTTTCCACCAGAGGATCTGTTGTGTCCTGGTTTGTTGCAGAAGAACACATTAGGCGCTGTTGTGTACTTGCCTCTGCTGTCTGCCACCAGGACCACTGCTGCCATCACCTGAACGAAACCTGGTGATCACACAGGAGAATGGCAAGATCTTTACATAACTGATGGAGGCTGCTCAATGCAATGCAGCTTAAAAACAATCAGATATATACTAATTACCTGCGAGACATTCTTGATAGTCGACTCCACATTCTAAAAAACATTTAAGACTTAGTAAAACAATTATGATGATTTTTTTTACTTTCAGTCACATTGTTGACGTATGGCATCTTATTGTCATGTTTTATTGTCGTGTTTTAACTATTCTTATTAGGAACTGTATTATTAGATATTGAAAACAGATCTGTGTGCTTTTATCAGCAGGAAGCATCTTTAAACGAAGATGCTTTTCTTTAAAATATGTTAAATATTGTATAAAAAATTTTCAATTGTAACATGTATTAATAACCCAATGAATTTTATATTTCTTTCTTATGTGTCTTCTATTCATTTTCTATTGAAAAAAAATAAATAAATAAAAATAAGTCTTGATGTTATATACAGTACCTGGTGTATCAAAGTTCACTGACATTGACTCAAAAAAAGCTTCATTTTAAAATAATTTTAAAGTCCGACTAATGTACAATAATGTTCCCAGGTAAAACCAGTGTTAATGCTCACCCATTGACATTTCTGGATTCGAGATCTGCAATGCGCCTCCTGGGAACGAGTTGAGACATTAAAAAAAATTAATAATAATATTAATAAAAATAATAATAATAATTAAATTTATAATATATATTATAACTTAAAAGTATGTGATTGTCATAATGCATTCTCAAGTCCTCACATACAAGTGTACATTGTACAATGTTTTCATTCACAGTGTAAAACAGGTTTGGTTTTTGTTTGTGTTTGTTTGTGTGTGTGTGTATATTATATATATATATTATATATATATATATAATATATATATATATATATATATATTAGTCACTGATTTATTGATAGTCACTGTTATTTATAAGTCAGTTCCAGACTCACTTGTATCTCTTGACAATGAAGAAACACAATAATCCAACCAAAAGAGCAGCTCCAAGACCAGAGATGACTGGAATGAGGATGTGACTGAGAGTTGGTTGTTCTGGTAAAAGTAAATATGAATAATAATAAAATTAATTAAAATAATTGTAATTATTATTATTATTATCATTATTATTATTATATTTTTTATTATAATAACCTAGAAATAAATTTCTACTAATATATACATTATTTACACAGAACAGTTTTATTGTTATACCTTTCACAAAGATAGGGTGAGTCGCTGTCATTTCGCCCTCGACTTTCCCGTGGTGCTTGACTGTGCATGTGATAGAGGTGTGATCATCCTCTTTTTGAGGGGTGAAAGTCAGGACAGACTCTGTTTCCCAGTTTCCATGACCAATGTCCTTGTAGTTCATGATGGCTTTTCCAGTGTGGCTCCAGGTGAGAGTGGGCTGGTGGGACGGACAGGTGTGCCGGACAGAGCATTTGAAGACTGCAGTTTCACCCTCCTGCACAGACTGCTCAGCCTGCAGCTCTGGTTTTGATGCTTGCTCTGTAAATGCATTTGGAATGATTCACATTTTGGGCTGTTTTCTTATTTTGTGTCCTATTTAGTTGTTGTAATCGCAGGTTGAGAGCTCAAAAGCACACTTACTTACCGAACATTTTAATCGACACACAGTTTTCCACAAAGGAGTACTTGTCTTTTTTAGATGTTTCTAATTCCACCCTAAAACAATACGGGCCGTTGTCATGGTTTTTGACCTCATCAATCTCCAAGGAACAGTTGGAACCACCCAGTGAACCAATCAGTTTTGTACGACCCTTGAAACTGTCTTTAACCCTCGTAGGGTCTTTGTGAAAAATAATATCATCCCAGTTGTCCTTCATGTGCCACATAGCTCTAATACGATCAGAGGGCTGTTCTTGAACAGGGTATTTGAATGAACAGGGCAACACGACACAAGATGAGACCAGAGCCTTCATTTCAGACTCTACATGCACCTTCCAAACATCAGCAAACACGCCTGTGCAAATAACTGCAAAATAATTAGTATAAAATTAGTGAAAAAAATAAGCATATGATTTTGTGCAAATAAAAATAAAAAAATTAGTGAAAAAATCTGATTTTGAATAGTTCACCCAATAAATAAATAAATAAATAAATAAAATTTGCTGTTGATTTACTAATCAACTCAAGATGCAGGTGACTTTCTTTATTCAGTACAACAGTAAAGATATTGTACTTAGTGATTCATAAAATGCAAGTCCAGAGCTACCGTCACTTTGTGTGTCTTATGAAGCAAACAATCAGTTTGTGAAAGAAATAGAACATTATTAAAAATATTATCATTAATATTATTTTTGTTTTTTTTTTGTTTTTCATATGCACAACAGTACATAATGAGCGTGAGCCTGCGGGACCATTTGCCTGAGGCTGGATTATGTAACAATGTTGTAAATAAAGTGTTCAGTTTCTCATACAAACTGATCCTTTTGCCTCATAAGACCTCAATAAATCGCCAGGAGTTAAGGGGATTCATTTAGTGTTTTTGTATCTGCCTTTTTTGACTCACAAAGTGATGGTAGCCATGGACTTGCATATTATGAAACAAAAAGGACCGTGGGTTAAGCAAAAAATCCTCTTTACTGTTCTACTGAAAAATGTCATCTTGGATGGAATGAGGGTGAGTAATTTAACAGTAAATTTCCATTTCTGGGTGAAATATTCCTTTAATAAATATTCCTTTAATAAAAAAACAACATTTGTACATTTTAACATTTTAATAGAAATAATTAGAAATAGAAAAAAGTATTTCTAATAAAATTCTAAAATTATTCAAATCATTTATTCATATAATGTATGGAAAGAAAGCTTTAAAATCATACTGTGAAGCCAGTAGAGAAGAATTCCTGCCCGTACATCCATGGTGGACTGGACTCTAGAAACAGAAGAGGCAAAAACAATACTGATTTCTTTGCACATACAGTAATTTTTGTCTAGGGCACTGGATAGACCTCACTAATCATATAATTATATAGAGTTTATATATATTAACCTGAGAGTTAAACAGGGACACTATAGTGAACTAAAACTAATAATAAATAATATTAATACATAAATAATATACACTTATGAACTATATATATATATCTCATATCCTTTTTTTATTTAACTTATTTCAGCTAGTTGCTATGGCAACATTTCTCATTTGCATTTAGTTTAACTAAAACTATTAAAAAAACTCATAAAACTTCATATTTTTGACATACATAAATGACAAAAACACAACTAACATAGCTATAACTTAAAAATTATGGAACATTGTTTTTTATTATTATTATTTAAAATGAATTCAAATAAAAAAACAACAATAGTATCTCAATGATACTAAAATAACTGGTTCTCTGGGGAAAAAAATGGACCTGAAAAAATTATAATTTATTGAGCATACTGATGCAAGTGGAATCAGTAGATAATAAAAGATGTTGGCCATTGATATTTGTTGATATAAGAATAATAATAATAATAATAATAATCAATGATTACTTAAAGTGAATACAGAAAATACCAATGATATCTAACAAGTCAGGCAATCTGTACAAGTGTGTACAAGTCTAACACTATTCAAGAGCAAGTTAAAGATAGATTTGGGCCTCGCTTGGGAGATCAAGTGTGCTTTTTTTTCTTTTTTTCTTTTTTTTTCCATTATTATTTTCAGTTCTCTAGAAATATGTATGTGAGCAAACAATACTTTACAAAGAAAAGGAGACAATAATTAAAGAATGATAAATATGCATCTAATATGAATCACATGCTACATTATGTTTTATTTATATAGCACATTTAAAACAACAGTTGTTGGCCAAAGTGCTTTACATATCAGATAAAACATATCTGCAATAATCAATAACATTTACATTTACATTTAATCATTTAGCAGACACTTTTATCCAAAGCGTCTTACAAATGAGAACAATAGAAGCAATCAGACCAACGAGAGAACAACAACAACAGTATACAAGTGCCATGACAAGTCTCAGTTAGTCTAGCACAGGCAACCCATAGCTATGTTTTTTTTTTTCTTTTTTTTTTTTTTAAGAATAGTATAGACAAGAAAAGATAAGTGCTAGTATTAGTTGGTCAAGTGCTGGCGAAAAAGATGAGTCTTTAGATGTTTTAAGCAATCAAACATGATATAAATGAAATGGAAATTAACTTTACCCAAATGTACAGTATGATATTAACAGATGATGTGTTTAAATATATGAAATAACTGCTATGTTTATTTTGAATTTTCTGATTCATCACATTTACTTACTTATTTAAATATATATATAATATATATAGTATATATATATATATATATATATATATATATATATATATATAATATATATATATATATAATATATATATATATATTAGATTTAAATATTAATATATGCTTATTATCAGGACAATTGTCAATTTATTTTATCAAGATGTTAATAATTATTACATGAAGTATTAAAAAGAAAAGAGAGCCTACCTTATTTTTTTTAGAGTGTGACTAATGTGCCTTGACTGACTGACTGAACTCTAATGGAAACCAGAGATATAAACTGCCTGAAAATAACAACAGGAAGTGCATTTATTACCACAGACCTCTGAGAATTCGGACCCTTATTTCATTTCTCGTATTTGAGGATGCTGTGCTGAAGAGCATCAGAGCATAAGTTCAGACCTAAGAGTCAATGAATGTGTACTTGACTTGACAAACTTTGAAATGAAGAGAATATGAAACAGTGAAAGAAACAATGTAAATGGAAAATTCACTTTGTTAGGTTTCTTGAAGCCGCACACACACAGGCTTGCTATTAAAAACTCAAATTACGTTCTTCCTTGCGCACCTTAGAGAGCATTCGTCATTACATTTTTTTTTTTATTTTATTTTTTTTCAGGTGTGTTTGGAGCTGAAATCTTTGAGACCCTGATACTGTTTATGACTGGGATGCTCAACACTATTTAAAATCTAAAAGCAAATGTCCATCTAAAATAAACCCAGTGCACAGCTGGGAAATAGTGCAACCCTTTGCCTTTGTAAAGGAGAAAAAATCATAAAGCGATGAGTATACTGACTGTTGTAGGAGCTCTTGAAGCTGCAGATTTAATCAGGTGTGATTCAAAATTCAGTTTCACTCAAATCTTTAAATCAATCCTGAGAAGTTCCCATTTGTCTTAAAAATGGAACTTCCTCTTTTTCATTGTGCAGTAGCCATGAATTTGATGAACTGCTTTTCTACACACTATGTCAAAACATTTCACAGGGGCAGTTTCTTCATTAGGACGACAGGGTGACACATCACCCAGGTGCAAAAGAGGTTGTTATTTTTTATTTTATTTTCTATCACATTCAACCATGGTGTTACGCTAGCTGTCATTGTTTGTTCTGCCTCTCAATCAGCATCAAGTCACGCTCTGTGGATTACCACCCCTTTTTGTGCCATTTCACTCTGACCAAGAATTGCCTAGAGTGTTCTCATAGACTTCCATACAAAGATTGATTGTTTCTGAACTGCAGGCACTGCAGTGAAATCTATATGGGTTCCGGAAGGGCTAGCACTGATATGCTTTCGTCATCATACATAACCTTAACTTGTGCAGCGATTGGTGGGAACGAAAGACCTTGTATGGGCTAGTATTGGTTAAAGCAAAGCAGTAATGTTTTGATGGATCATGATTGTAATGGAGGTAAAAATGATTACAGTGACATACAGGAGTTGTACATTAAAGCCCTGCTCAGGCCTCAAATTTAGGCCCTTGTCTGACAACTTATCAAAATTCTCACCCGGAGCCTGTCTGGAGCCTGTTTCTCTCTCTCGGTGCATGCTGGGTAGTAGAAGTTCGGGAGGGTGATCACGGTGAGAAGGAAAATTGAATGATTTTTTCCTAACTACTTTCTTTGGAGTTTTTTGGAAAAGTTTCTATGTGTTTTTTTTTTTTCTTTTTTTTTTTTCGCAGGATTAGTTTGACTTTTGTTTGATTCAACAAATTAGTTTGATTCAAAAAAATTGTTTGCGTGTGGTGGGCTGGGGTTGTCGTTGCGGGGACGGAGATGACGTCGCACGTGAGTGTGCAGGCGTCATCTCTGTCGCTCTCTCATGGCATTAGGTGTGTCATTAATGCTGGAGATTCTGTGGAGGACGTGCTGTTAGAGGTGGCGGAGAAAGTGGGGCATGAGAATATTGTTTCTGCTCCCGAATGAATAAAGAGGTGGTGGTTTTTCTGAAGGATGAACAACTAGTCCACCGTCTGATTGAAAGCGAGATTTCGTTATGTGGCGCTTTTGTTCAAGTTCAACCATTAGCGACTCCAACAAGTAGAGTTACAATTTCAAATGTTCTGCCGTTCATTCCTGATCCTGAAATTGAGCGTGAGCCGATGCGTTTCAGGAAATTCGCCATTGGAATCAGAATGGTTCCACTTGGCTGCAAAACGCTAAATGTGTCGTTTCGATGCACATATGAAGGCAGGTCGTTTATGTTATATGCGAGCACAGGTGAGATGCGCTGTTATGAATGTGGGGCACGTAAGGTTATCTTGTCCTGTTAGTGCTGTAGCAGGCCCGAGTGGTATTGAAACTGAAGTGTAAGAGAATTCACATAGAAATCAAACGGTATTCAATACTAATGATGTGGGAAATGAGAAAGAGATTCTTACTGAGGAAGTAAGGAATGACGAGGACATTGTTACTGAGAATGTAAGTATGAATAAGGAGTTGTCTGATGAGAATGAGCAACGGTTGAAAAAGATGAAGTACAGATGTCTGATATAAATGAGGTGGAAAGGGTGGAATATCAGATAAGCAGGGAATCTGAACTAATGGATTCTGGAGATATTGAAAATCAAGGTAATGTCAAGAAAGTAATTTCATGTAAGACAGAAATTATAGGTGAGAATGAGATGAACGAGGTTGATGATGAGGATGGTTGGATGAGATAAATTCTTTTTTTTTTTTTTTTTTTGGTGAGGGTTTCTGAGGTTTGTTGTTTTTTTGAATTTTTTAAGGATTTGAATCTTCAGTTCTATATTGGCAGAGGAGGGTAGGAGAAGAGAAACTGAGTAAACGAAAGAGGTTTCGATTAAAGAAGATTCTCACTAAACTTAGAAAGAGGAAAACCCCAGTTAAACGTAAATCAAACTGATCTTGTGAAATGATATACATACCAAGGGTGTCTTTGCAAAGCTTTCTTTTTTCCAGTCCCTTTCTTTTCTCTCCTTATATCTTCTTATGGATATTTTGAGAGCAGGATCCTTAAATATTAATGGAGGGAGAGATAGGAATAAGAAAGCAATAATTACAGAATATGTTCATCTCAAAGATATTAATGTAATTTTTCTACAGGAAACACATTCAGATAGTCAAAATGAAGTTGAATTGTATAGGTGGTGGGAAGGGCAATGTTTTCTGAGTCATGGAACAAAGTTGAGTGCAGGGTTAGCAATTATTTTTTCTAAACATTTAGATCTGAATATTTTGTCCACTGTTGAATTAGAATTACAGGTAGGTTTTTTTTTGATGTTTTTGGTATATTAGAGTTAGGTTTTATTTTTATTAATGTCTATGGCCTGAATATAGGTTTACAACAAATTGAACTATTTAGGAAGTTAAACACTGGAATTAGAAAATATGTTGATGAGGGAATGTGTGTAATAATGGGAGGTGATTGGAATCATACCACTAATTTTGTATTGGACAGAAATGGAGAAGTACCTCATTCACACTAATAAAATGCTTCTTAAGATTAATCAAGAGCTAGAACTAATTGATATGTGGAGAAATAGAAATCAATTAACAAAACAATACACATGGGTTAAAATATTGGACAATACTGTGACTGGAGAAAGACTGGACAGAATATACGTAAATAAATTAGGAATGGATATATATATATATGGAGTTAGGAATGTTGGTATATCTTCCTGTGTTCTTTCTGATCATCATATAGTGACTATTGATTTTAATATTACAAGGTTATCACATGAGAAAAATTGCAATGCATTTTTATGCTGAACCTTTTGGGCCCAAAGACTGTGATCCTGCAAGTATGAATCAGTTATTGGAAGGACTACCTAGTTTGAAACCTGAGGACAGAAAGACATTGGATAAAATGGTTTCTTATGAAGAACTTTCAGAGGCAGTTATGCAACTGCCCACAGGACATGCCCCGGGTGTGGATGGTTTGCCTGCTGAATTTTATAAATCATTTTGGAATGTTTTAGGAGAAGACTTTTACAGTGTAATTGGTGAATGTCTTAAAAAAGGTATTTTACCCAGCAGCTGTCAAAGGGCAGTATTATCACTTCTGCCTAAAACTGGTTACTTAGGGTTGTTAAAAAATTGGCGCCCTGTATCTTTAATGTGCCAAGATTATAAAATATTTTCTAAATGTTTGGCAAATAGATTGAAAAAGTTTTTAAGTATTGTTGTGAAAAATGAGCAAACATACTGTGTTCCAGGATGAACAATAATTGATCATTTATTTTTTTTTAGTAAGTGATGTAATTGACATCTCTATGAGAAATGATATTAATATTGGTTTATCGAATGATCAAGAAAAAGCGTTTGATTGTGTGGGCCATGACTACCTTACAAATGTTTTGAAAGCTTTTGGGTTTGGAGAAACTTTTATTTCATGGATAAAATTATTATATAGAGGGGCTTCAGTAATGCTTAAGGTGGGAGGGGGATTGAGTTGCCCAGTACCAGTGAAAAGGGGAATAGGGCAGGGTTGTCCACTTTCTGGACCACTCTACATCTTAGCTATTGAGCCTTTAATTAAGCTGAAAAATAATTTGAAAGGTTTTCATATACCAGGAGATGTTAATGGGTCAAGTGTCTCTGTTTCTGCTTACGTTGATGATGTAACTGTTTTTATTACTGGACAGGAGGATGTTCAGATACTGTGTAGTAGTTTAGCTTTATACGAAAGAGCTTCCTCAACTAAAGTAAACTGGGCAAAGAGTGAAGGATTTCTTGTGGGTCCCTGGGGGGATGGTGGGTCACCTCAGCTCCCAGAGGGATTAAAATGGGATAAGGAATGAATAAAAATTCTGGGAGTGTTTCTGGGTAAAGAAAGTTATAGACAAAAGAACTGGGAGGGTATGCTGGAGAAGGTGTCAGCCAAGTTGTCTAAATGGAATTGGCTATTACCTGAACTATCCTACAGGGGCAGACTCTTGGTTACAAACAATCTTGCTGCATCCATGCTTTGGCACAGATTAAATGTGTTGGAGCCACCAAATGAAATGATAAAAGAAATGACAGCATTGGCTACCTGGATCTGCCGTTACAAGAAGGGGGACAAGCTCTGATAGATGTATGAAGCAGGATCAATACTTTCAGGCTACAAACTGCACAGAGGATACTGTATGAAGAGGATCAAGGGTGGATTCGTGTTGCTTGTGCTCTTCTAAGGACAACATCTGGTCTCGGTTACAATAAACAATTGTTTTTACTGAGACTAAAGGAACTGGATTTAAGTAAATTATCCCTGTTTAATCAGTCAAGGTTAAAAGCTTGGCAAAATAATTTCAATGTCAGCAGAGATCTTTCACAACCGAAGGACTGGCACTGTTAAAAATTGTTTTTTTAAAAAAATATAAGTAACTGGCAGCACGGTTTGCCAGCAAGTTATTGTTAAATTAACAGTGTCTTGCTGTTGTTGAAATTTACAGTTTTTACTGTTTTTGGAAATACAACATAAAGCTGTCATTTTCTACATTAACAGTAAATTAATGTCAAAAGCATTAACAGTTAATTAATGTTTATTTGCAATTTTTAACTCTAAACTACAAATATGTTATTATATTGAGAAATGGACTGATAAGAAAAAAAGGTGGAAATATTTTTCTAGATATTTCTTTAATTTTATGAAATACCCCT
This sequence comes from Cyprinus carpio, assembly GCF_018340385.1. Taxonomy (NCBI): domain Eukaryota; kingdom Metazoa; phylum Chordata; class Actinopteri; order Cypriniformes; family Cyprinidae; genus Cyprinus; species Cyprinus carpio. The sequence goes on along the minus strand of NC_056586.1, from coordinate 27,496,756 downwards.
TAAAAGTCTTGCTACTGTATAACCATATTTTAATACAATGTACAAATATAGCCTTTGAAACATTAAAAAATTTAACACAATGCAGTGTAACTTCAAAATGTGCTTTTATTAAAACTTTGAAAAATATTCTCAAAATTAGTGGCTGATGCAAGTGGAATGACTAAAACCTAAGCCTCAGAATAAACAAAACATTTATATAACATTAGAAAAAAAAACTGAATGAGTGACTCAGAGAACTATTGAGTGAAAAAGAATTACTGAATTATTAGTGAATAAGAATTACCGAATGAAGAAAGGAATTCAATGAAGAATGAAGTCAAAATTTAGGTATGAAGAATGGACACCTGAAAAAATTTGTGCAACTAACACACTAAAAGAATGTTTTTGTTGTGTGTGAAGAGAATGTGTGTAAGTTGTGTGTGTAATATGTCAGTGAATGAGTGGGTTCACTTATATGAAATCCCACTCAAAGTCCATTAGTTTCTTAAGTAGACTGGCAACCCGAGAGTGTTGACTGATTTATTTTTTGTGGGTGACCTTCCCTGTCTGCTTTGAAAGGACTTGTCCACCCTTGGTGCCTTTTTCAGGATTTATACCAATGAAGCACCTGAAAAACAAATACGTACATTCAGAATTATTGTGGGTAAAAGTTTACATAACGAGAATGTGAATAGAAATTAATATATGAATCTAAGCATCTAACCTCTGAATGAATTCCAACGTGGATGCAGCCTCAGCTTGTTACTCCACATTGAAATTGTAGAAAGTCGAAAACACAGCAGCAAGTCCAGACAAAAAAAAACTTGGCTGGATGCCCTCACAGATTATTTACCCCTCAAAACTAATCACCCATTTATGAATGCAGCTTCCTGGTTTTTCACCTACAACATTTCAAAAAAAAAAAAAAAAAAAAAAAAAAAAAAAAAAAAACAATGTCAGGCAATCACATAACATATTAATTTTCTACTGCCAGATTGCAAATAAATGCAAGGGAAACTGAAATACTTTTACCTAGTCACAGAGCCCTGTTCTTTTAACATAACAAATGCATTTCAATATGCTGATTGTGGACTGGTCTGGACAGACACTGAAGTCAACACGTGTATATATACTTTGTATTGTGAATTTGTTGCTGCAATTTGTATGATTTAATTTACTCAATATTTCTGCTCAATATAGTTAAAGGCAGGGGCGTCATGCACTCATTATTTTTGAGGGGGCACAAATCTACTTAATTAACAGATATGGGTGTCATGCCGTAACATATTTTTAATATGACTGAGTTTAATATTTAATGTGAATTTAACATTGAAAGTTAATGTGAATAAAAACATTGCAAGTTAGGCTACTAATCATCAGAGGCAGACTTAACCATTAGGCTAAAGGTAGGCGACTGCCTAGAAAAGCCAAGGGCCCCCTAAAATTCTTTTTATTTATGAGATGCGCATTCAGTGTGGAAACACAAGTGGTTGCTGTGGTGTTGATTACCATCTGCATTAAACGTGCTTCTTGTAGCAAAAATAGGGCCCTATGAAAACAGGGACAAAATTCCAGAATCTTTTTATTAAAAAAATTATTTACTGTGTAACGTGGATGGTCACATGAATGGCACTCGTGGTTGTGTAGCACTTTGTACAAAAAGGGTTTGTTTAATTTTCATTGCATTTAAAGATAGAATAATGTTTTTTTTTTTTTTTTTTTGTATACAAATTAATATATTAAGTTATTTTTATAAATTCAATTCATTAGATATGGTTTTGATTAAACCATTAAAATGGAATGCAGAAAGATTTAAAAAGAAAGCACAGAATTTGGGCCCTAATAATGCAATTTTATTTTTTTTTTTTTTGTTACACTTACACAAGTTTCAAGATTTCAATTAATTAGACATGTTTTTATTACATTAATAGAACTATCCAGAAAAATTAAAACAGAAAAAAAAAAACTGAATTCAGAAAAATTTAAACTGAAAAAATAGATTTTTTAACTTAACTTGGACACAATTAAAACAGATTTCATAGGGCCCTACAAATTAAAATATTATGCTTCTGAAGCTGTATTTTAATGTGTATTGTATGTTTATTGTTTTAAATGGTGCTCACTAATTTCTGTGAAGGACCCAAGTAGAGGACACATGCACAGTTACTTTCTACACAGGCACACTTTGGTTGAAACAATCCTCAAGCATGTAAATGTATAATTTCCTTCAGTTCAGTTTACATTTGCAATTAAAATAAATAAATTAAATGTATTTTAAAGTTTAGAATTTAAACAACATTGCATTGTGTAGACAACTGCTTCGTGTATAGGGCCCCATTCCTGTATTTTGCCTGGGGCCCCCAAATCACTAAATAGCCCCTGCTAATCATATCACTTTTGTCGTACAGAAAGAGTGCAAAGAACATTTACATTATCAAAGATCATTTACATTATCAAAGAACATTTTCACTGACAGTCTAGTTCGAGCACTCTCAAAAACTCCCATTAAAATCACTAAAGCTGTTTACACTATGAAATCAATATCTTATAGATTCGTACACACATCTGCACTTTGTTGTTTCTGACGAGAGAATTCGCCAGAAAGAGGTATTCAGTCAGCGAGTGAGTTAAGAAAACACCGGCATTTTAGCGATGACTCATCTGAACACCTCTGATTGGAAACAGCATCGTGTGTTATTGGTTATAATGCAAAGCTGTAAAAACGCGTCTGTCTCTGGCTCAGCACCAGCCAGCGAACGCAGATTTAAATTTGGCGGCTGACGATATGACGCGCCGAACGTTCGAAATCGGAGCTGCGGTAGCTTGTTTTTTCAAGCTAAAATAATTTTATAAAAGCAACATACAGAATGTAATCTGTAAAAAAAAAAAAAAAACGAGAAATGTTTGATTTAAATAATTTTGTTTAGGTTATATATGGAATGTGATATTTAAAAGTAATGGTCATTATAACGAAGTTCAAACGACATAAATCAAAGCGCGATTTTGCAAGAATTGTAATCAGGCGCTAAAAATAATACCCATTAAAAGTTCGTTGAGCCAATTGGTCAACCTAATCGGGTCCTAAGCGGACCTGATTTCTCATGACACCGGTGTGATTGTATTAAATATAGAAAATATTATTCGGCTAACTTTTTTTTTTCTTTTAGAAGCTGCATTCAAAATCCACTTGGCTCAAAAATCAGAGATGGCACAGGCCCCCTCACTTTGAATGGGCGTGACGCCTCTGGTTGAAGGGTTAAAAAATTAAAATGTAGTAATTAATTAGTCACCCTCACTTTCAAAGTCTTTCATTTTCAAAACACAAATGAAGCTATTTTTTAATATTCTTTCATCATTTAGAGTAAATGGAAACTCAAACGCGCTAGCCTGACAGACGAGAACAAACCTCATGTTCTCAGGTCAAGCAAACATGTTTGAGCTTATTTGCTATATGTACAGTATGCTCAGTGATGAATGTTTATACATGAATAAACATTTAAATGCAAAGTCGGCAACACCAAAAGCTCCAAAAGTATAAAAAAATGTATTATTAAAAAGCTATCGCGCAGCGTAGAGACCTTTCGAGTACGCAGGCTCTTCATCCAGAACCAGAATCAGAATTGAACACATATTTTAAACTTACTGTATTAATGATATTCAAATGTTTTCTGAAATATGGTCTGCTGGAGGAGTCTTGTGTGAGGTTTTGGAAAATGGTATGTTGTTTTTAAAGTTTTAAAGTATTGCCAGAGCCGGATTAAATAAATGGACTACACTAGGCAGGCTGCATTTTTTGGGCCCCCCTCCATCGATGTTATTTATGAATTGAAATCTGAAACTTACCAAAGTTACTAATAAAAGTTAATTCACATTTTACATAGCCTAGTCTTTGGTTACAAATTGGTTGGTTGTGTTGTATATTAAACAGTCTATCAGACTATTTTTTGATATTCATTATTTATACGTCATTACACGGCTCTATTAAATGGTATTAAATTATCCTCATCCATTGGGAGTGTCATTGTTAAGGCAGTAGTACCATTTTCTTGACAGGGTTTCTCCATTTAGCTTTTTTCTAAAGAAATGTTCCTTGGTTAAGCTTCTGTTAATGTCTCCATATTTCCTCTGTGATGCAGAGAAATCTCCAATATTTTGACATGGATGGTTTAGTGCAAAGTACTCACGCATCCTGTCATCAATTTGGTCCCACTTTGCAGGTTCAGATGGGTAGCTTGTTAATACCCTTTCTGGGTCTAGAGGCTCCTGCTGCAAAACGATATTGGGCTCACTTCTGGCTGGCTGCTGTTCTTCCATCAGTTTGTCGTTGTGACGGCGCTGATGTTGACGGCGCGGGCGCCACAGTATCTTCCGCCGCATTTCCCGCCGCATCTTTCGCCGCGTCTTCCGCCGCATTTCCCGCCGCATCTTCCACCGCGTCTTCGGGCCGTGTCTCCGGGCCTGGCTCAGCCTCTGGCTCTGCTGACTCGAGCAGGTTCACAGCTGTCGGACGGCTGCCCGACAGAAACTTCTGTGAAGCCCCCCGCTGTCTCTTCTTTTGTTCCTCTTCATTTTTTTTTTCTTTTTACGTTTTGCCGCACCCGAAAGCATCTTGAATGTTAGCCTACTTTTACTGTCTATGCTCAAAACACACCTGGCTGCTAGCTTTGTTATCCCGCTCTGACCTCTGACCGCCGCTGACGTCTCCTCGGACTTAACTGGCTGGCGCCTCTATATAAATACAGTCATGGGCTGATGTTAATGTGAAGTTATGTAACAGTCTATGGTTAAGATAAACATCGTCACTATTTTTAGTTAATTAATAAATATTGAAATAAATTGTAGATAGGACATTTGTACATTTTATTTTATTTTATTTTTATTATTATTATTATTATTATTATTATTTTTTTTTTGTAACTCTATCTGGGCCCCATCCCGCCAATCGGGCCCTAGGCACGTGCCTAGTTTGCCTTTGCGTTAATCCGGCTCTGAGTATTGCATTTATAAGTATATATAGAAAACGTATAAATGTGAATATGTTTGAATGTGTTATCATATGTGATTTTGTTAACTACTGTATGGTCGGATAAGAAATCTGGAAAAAAGTTAAGGTTTTAATAAAAGTTGTATTAAGCCTCTCTCTCTCTCTCTCTCTCTCTCAATCACTCACTCTACATTAGGCCTATATTACTGATGCAGCCATGGAAAAATTAAATTAAAAAAATAAGTTTACAATTACAAAAATGTTTGCAATGTTTGCAAATGTGAGCATGGTCTTGCTTGTGTCATACGCAAGATTAGGCTTTCTTTTTGAGCCTGGTATCTGCTTCTAGTCTGAAACACACAAAAAAAAAAAAAAAAATAAATATCTGTACCACAACAAAAAAAAAGAAGAAGAAGAAGAAAAAAAGCATTTAATTATTATTTATATTATTTATTTATCAACATTAAAGGGATAATTTACCCAAACATTACCATTCTGTCATCATTTACTCACTCCCAAGTTGTTCCAAACCTGTATAAGTTTGTTTCTTTTGCTGAACACAAAATAAGATATTTTAAAGAATGTTGGTAATCCAACAGCTGCTGGTAGCCATTGACTTCCACCGTATGGGTGGGGGGGTCAATAGAAGTCAATTGCTACCAGCAACTGTTCGGTTACAAACATTTTTCCACTTTTGTATTCAACAGAAGAAATTTGTACAGGTTTGGAACAACATGAAGGTGAGTAAATGATGACAGTTTCATATTTGGGTGAATTATCCCATTACTAATAGAATAGAATAGAATAGAATAGAATAGAATAGAATAGAATAGAATAGTTTTATTGTCATTGTTTTTGAAGCAATGATAGACTGTTTAGTAGCTCACAAGGTCTGGTATAATAAAAAAAAAGTACCGATACAAATAGAGATGTTAAACAAGAATATAGGTAATCCAGAAAGTAGTATATATTGATAGCATAAAATATCATACTATAAAATATATACAATAGTTTGTGACAGACAGTGTACTTAGTGCAAATAAACAAAGTACTGCTGAAAACAATATATATATAGATATATATATATATATATATATATATATATATATATATATATACATATATATATATATGTGTATAATTATTAAGGATAGAAATATATATATTTCTAAGGCGAGGTAGAAATAGAATAGAGAGTTCTATTGTATTAGAGGGTCAAGTGTGGCAGAAAGTGTCTTTAGCCATTTCTTGAAGATGCTGCAATTAGATCAGGTTGGCAGGTCATTCCAACAGCAGGGAACAGTTAAGGTAAAAGTCTGTGAAAGTGATTTTGTGCCTCTCAAAATAGTCATATAGTGTATACTGAAATATAATGTGAAATTGTAATGCATTTGCAGATCTTATGCCGTAACCTAGTAGAAGACTAAGCTGTTAGTCTTAGTAAAATTAGTGTTTTAATTCATGTAGAACATGACCAAAAATACCAAAACACATAATCTTGAAAAGCATCTTGGTGTTTAATTTGTACTATATAGCCTAAAGGTTTAATGAAGTGCAATGCAGCACCTTCACTGTTATCTATTTGGCATTTGTGCAGGTGGCCTTTTTTAGATCATGTTTTTAGTATAGTAAATCACGATCGGTACTCACAAAATCAGTGCTCTTTTTTGTTTTACTTTATGTTCATCGTTGATGGGAAAAGACACAAATGTTTTGGCTCAAAGCATTCCTCAGTGTGCAAAGCAATTCAATCCCTCCACCCCCTTTTTAAATCACTAATTATATTGACGTCATCATTCATAAGCCACTGTTCAATTACTAAAATCATTAAATTGTTTCCATTTAAATATTAGACAATTTCATCTTATATTTATCACTATTATACAGTCTTGTAATTTAAACAATCAACCATTAGTATCTACTCCACCAACTGACTTTAAAATGTATAACAATGGAAAATTCAATGATTTAAAACATCAGAAATACATTGTCATAAACAATCATTGTTTTAGTAGATACTCAAGATTTATTGTACAATATATTATTGATGAATTCGACCAATTATAATTCATTAAAGGAAGACAGAAAGTTCTAATTCCTCGTTCATGCCATTTGGGGTCAGTGATCTAAGTTTATGAATCCAAAATTCTTCTTGTTTCAATAGTTCTTTATTTATGTTATCTGCTCAACTTGACCCCAAAACTTCCTTGATTCCTAACATTCCAGTTGCTTGATGTCTTGTCCCAATTCGACAGTGTCATGTGTTCAGTTAAATTTACTTGCAATGATTTTGTTAATGCTTATCTGTTCTTGTCAGTCACTGACAATGTCTCAGTTTTACAGTGTCATTATTGATTGTAATCAGCACAGAACAATTGTCTAAAAGAGCAAACAAGGGTGATCGCGTCTTTATAAAGATGTCTTATCACCCGTGCATTTCTGGATGTGGTCGCTATCTGGCGCCTCAGGATGGTCACGATCACTGTCTCACATGTCTGGGCATCAAGCACGCTGAGCAGGCGTTTGTGGACGGTGCTTGTTCTCTTTGTGGGGTCTTAAAAGTTCGTCTCGGTAACCGGGGCGATGCTGCTTCCGGTGGAGTCAGAGGTGATTTGAGTATGGTGGAGTCAGAGGTGATTTGTGGCTTCCTCAGATGGAGGTTGTCACCCCTCAAGCACTCCGCAGGCGGTAGGGCAGCCAGAGGAGTGGTCTGACCCATATAGTTTCTCAGCACCCCCTTCCGGTGCCATTCTTCCCGGAAGTGTATGAGGAACTCACAAGATTGTGGAAGGCACTTTTTATTGCCCGAAACAAGTCTTGTGGCTCCTCCGCTCTCACCACCCTCGACGGTGGAGCTGTGTGGGGGTACCAGGCATTCCCTAATTGGAATGCACGGTGGCCATGCAATTGTGTCCTTCGGCCACTTAGCTTTGAGTGACGAAGGTGACTGCGCAGTTCCTGGGCCGTGCGATGTCCACATTGGTGGTCCAGGAGCGCCATCTCTGACTGTGTCTGGTCGACATGAGAGAGCAGGATAAGATACAGTTTCTTGAATGCTCCCGTGTCCCAGACCGGCCTCTTCGGCGATGCTGTCGAGAGCTTCACCCAGCAGTTCTTAGGCACACAGAAGCAGACTGAGGCAATTAGGCACATCCTGCGCCAGAGGAAACCTGTTGTTTCCGTTCCGGCTGCAGCCCCTCAGCCTGCTCGTCACCGAAGGGCCCCCCCCCCCCTGCGAACGCCCCCACTCCCGCGTAGCAACAGCAGCCTTCAACCAGGCAGCATCATGGAGCCGGTCACAGGCAGGACGCCCAGGCTGTCCAGGACCCCGCCGAGCCTGGTGGCAAGCCCTAGTGCAAGAGACCCTGAGACGGGCAACCCAGAGATGGACGAGTCTGCTCATCGGGAGATGGTGACTGCACCATTCCCTCTCCCGGAGGAGGGCTGGGTGGAGAATCTTTTGTTTCATTTTGTTTTTGTTCCACCGCTGGCCCAGCAGCCAGCTTTGTTTTTGTTCTTCAGTAGGATAGCAGTTTTCTCAGTCTCTGGGTCTCAAGGGGAGGAGAGTTGTGAACTGTGCACCACAGGGGCACTTCCCTCCTCCTCTCTCGCCAGCGGGTGGGTTGCCCAAGAGTGCCCCTCCTGCCCATTCGTGGAACCAGGTACGGGCTATAGCATTCAAGTCCCCGTTCAGGTCGTCACACACGGGCTGTCACAAGCCCCAAGCCGGGAGCCTGCCTCTTCTCCCACAGATAGGGGAATCAGGTGAGTGTTACACTCCACACCCAGACTCCACCCTCTGCCATCACAGGCCAGGCCATCACAGGCCCTGGGTCAAGTCCCTGTGTTCCACCACGCTGCCCCACCATGAGGTACATCAGTGGATCTGTTGGTTCCTCTGGTACTGTCTCTCTGAGCCTGGTTAGCACTCCCCAGTCCGTCTCGGTGGCTCCAGCGGACCATCAGACTCGGCTACGCGATTCAGTTCGCCCGGCGTCCCCCCAGGTTCAGAGGCATCTGATTATGCCCCTGTCTTGCAAGAGGAGATCGCAGTCCTGCTGGCGAAGGATGCGATAGAGCCAGTCCCTCCAGCTGATATGAGGTCAGGGTTTTACAGCCTTTACTTCATTGTGCCCAAGAAAAGCGGTGGGTTACGACCAATCTTGGATCTGTGAGTTTTGTACTGTTCACTTCACAAGCTGCTGTTCAAGATGTTGACGCAGAGGCACATTTTTGAATGCATTCGTCCCCAGGATTGGTTTGCAGCGATCGACCTGAACGACGCATACTTTCATGTCTCGATCCTCTGGCGGCACAGGCCATTCCTGTGGTTCGTGTTAGAGGGCCAGGTATATCAGTACCAAGGTCCTGCCCTTCGGGTTGTACCTGTTGCCTCATGTCTTCACCAAAGTCATAGAGGCAGCCCTTGTTCCACTCAGAGAACAGGGAGTGCACATTCTCAACTCATTCTCATCTCGATGACTGGCTCATACTTGCACAGTCTCGCGATCAGTGGTGTGCACACAGGGACCTGGTGCTCAGCCACCTCAGCCCGTTGGGTCTTCAGGTCAGCTGGGAAAAGAGCAAACTCGTGCCAGTGCAGATGATCTCTTTTCTCGACATGGAGTTGGATTCGGTCAGTCAGACAGCACACCTCACCCAGGAACTTGCTCACTCGGTGCTGAACTGCCTCAAGACCTTATCAGGCAGGATGGCAGTCCCACTGAAATCCTTTCAGAGGCTCCTGGGGCATATGGCAGCGGTAGTCCTGCTCGGTCTGCGCCATATGAGACCGCTTCAGCACTGGCTTCATGGCCGAGTCCCGAGGTGGGCATGGTGACACGACACCCACCAGGTTCAGATTACACAGGCTTGCTGCAGAACCTTCAGCCCATGGTCAGATCCCTCACTTCTTCGAGCCGGAGTGCCCTTAAAACAGGTATCCAGGCATGCTGTGGTTTTCACGGATGCCCCGGCCACAGGCTGGGGCGCCACGTACAACGGACATGCAGTGTCAGGGGTTTGGACGGTCCCCAACTGCATTGGCATATCAATTGCCTTGGGTTGCTAGCAGTACGGCCTGCTCACACAGACACTGTGCAAGATCAGGGAGGATGAGGAGCAGGTCTTGTTAGTGGCTCCATACTAGCCCAACAGGACCTGGTACCCGAAACTCATGCTCCTCGTGACAGCCCCTCCCTGGCCGATTCCTCTGAGGAAGGATCTGCTCTCTCAGAGACGGGGCACCCTTTGGCACCCACATCCAGATCTCTGGAAACTCCATGTGTGGTCCCTGGACAGGACGCAGGAGGTAGCTCTCACTATCGCTTCAGCACGAGCTCCATCCACAAGACAGGCCTATGGGCTGAAGTGGAACCTGTTTGTTGAATGGTGTTCCTCCCACCAGAAGGACCCCTGGTGGGTAAAGTGTATGTTGCTGCTTTTTCGGCCCATCACGGCCCCATAGAGGGGAAGTCAAAATTAATGGATGGAACAACATCCTCTGTGCATTTGTTAATGTAGCATATCACAGAATCTGTATTCCTGTATGTTGTCTCCTGCTGCATCTTGAAACATCTGCCAGTCTGTGGATTCAAAGCAGTCCTGCAGTGTGGAGATGGCATCTTCACTCCATTTGTGAACTGTTTTAGAAACCGTTTTTTCCTGTTTGAGGCATTGTCTGTAGGCTGGTAACAACAGTATGCTAATGTGGTCACCTTTGCCAAATGCTGGACGGGGGACGGTTTGTAACTGTCCTTTAGTGTTGAATAGCAGTGATCTAATGTCTGATCACCTAGTGTGGGGAAATTTATGTGCTGGTAGAATTAGGGAAGAACTTTCCTCATATTCACCCTGTTAAAATCCCCAACAACGATGAGAGTCAGGATGAGCAGTTTCTAATCCATTTATGGTGCTGTAAAGTTCGTCCAATGCTTTAGTTTAAGCGTAAAGCATACGCTTAAATATTACATCATCAGGGCCATGCAGATGGATGATGGTTTGAGTCCAAATAACATCTCGGTTACATACGCAACCCTCGTTCCGTGATGGAGGGAATGGAGACGTTATGTCAAATGACATATGGTGTCTCACTTGGGAGGCCAATCATCTCTGAGTTTAAGAGAAAACACCAATGAAAATTGGCTATTGGATTTTACATACCTGAGCCACTCCCCGTGCCTACGGGTATAAATAGGCGACAGGTGCATCCACTCATTCAGGTTTTATGCTGAGGAGCCGAGAACGTGTCCCGGCAACAGCGAATGGTTCAAGGTTGTGGCATGGGGACATAACATCTCCGTTCCCTCCATCAGGGAATGAGGGTTATGTACATAACCGAGACGTTCCCTATCTGTCGGTCACTATGAGTTATGTCGAACGACATATGGGGTCCTATGGAAAACGCCACAACCTGAACACCATCATAACCCTGCGGCGCTACAATTGTCGACAAGCCGTGGCGTGTCACAAAGCTACGCTTAAGGTCATAACCTTCCCAAAGCCCTAGCGCAAATTCATTGACCTTGGTACCGAAGGGGACCAAAAGGGTGAGTACATCGCTGCTGGAGAAGGCCATGTTGCTGTTCTGTCCACAAAAAGTTTTTGGAAGGGATTTCAACCTTTAGTGAAGATTGCTTCGGATATTTCCTATTTGTTCTTTCAGCTTGGCAGAACGATGGGGAAGCGAGCCTTAAGGAAAAGGTCGGTACGGAGACCACATCCTACACGTAGGGAGGTGACATGTGGAGATGCTGATATTGACTGACCCAGGGAGAAGTTCTACATATGGAATTGGACTCTGAGGCATGTAGTTCCTTAGAGTAGGGATGGAACAGCTGCCAAAAGAGACTGACAGAGCGGGTCTGTCAAGGGAAGACACAGGTTTACCAAGAGGGAAACCTTACCATGGAAAAATACACATATGGGATTACCCGTAGGGAATCAAGCCATATGGACACCTAGCCCAGTACAGGGACTGACCGGGACTCCGGGCATGCTAACAAAAGTACTGGGCCTGGCGCCATACTGCTCTGCCAAGTCTGACCTCCGAGGGTGCTGGAGGATGCTAGACCAGGGTACGCCAACCGGGGAACTCTACTGGGAGGAGAGAGGTGCTTGCATCCCTGTGTTAGGGGGAATGGCGCAGCAAGCGTGACACTGAGCCAGTCCTTTCCGCCAATTACCTGTTACCCAACACACAGGAAGTGCTTGCAGGTTCACCACCTGGTCTCAGAATGGAGTGGTGGGAACCTTGGGCATGTATCCTGGCAGGGGTCTCAAGACAACGTGAGAGTAGGCCGGCCTTAACACAGGGCACTCTTCACTTACCAAAAAGCTTGGAGATCCCCGGCCCTCTTGATGGAAGTGAACGTGACCAGGAGCGCTGTCTTGAGAGACAGGAACTTGAGCTTGACTGAATTCAGCGGCTCAAAGGGACCCCTCTGAAGTCCAGCCCAGCCAGAACAATAGAGAGGTCCCAGGAGGGTATCAGGGGTGTCCTAGGAGGATTTAACCTTCTGGCACCCCTCAGGAACCTAACGATCAAGTCATGCCTCCCCAGGGACCGGCCGTCCACTGAATCGTGATGGGCTGCAATGGCAGCCACATACACTTTAAAGGTGGAGGTTGAAAGCCTACGCTCCAACCTTTCTTGCAGGAAAGAAAGCATGACTCTGACCGAGCATCTCCGGGGGTCTTATCGATGAGAAGAACACCAATTCGTTAACAGACTCCACTTCAAGCATAGGTCTGCCTCGTGGAGGGGGCTCTAGCCTGAGTGATAGTGTCTACCACTGCCGGTGGCAGATCACTTAGGTCTGCTGCGTCCCGTCCAGAAGCCACACATAGAGGTTCCAAAGATCTGGACGCGGGTGCCATATGGTGCCCATCCCCTGAGAGAAGAGGTCCCTCCTCAGGGGGATGCACCAGGGAGGGGCTGTCATGAGGAGCATGAGTTCCGAAAACCAGGTCCGGGTGGGCCAGTAAGGCGGAACCAGACAGGACCTGTTCCTCATCCTCCCTGACCTTGCACAGTGTCTGTGCGAGCAGGCTCACTGGGGGAAATGCATACTTGCGCAGAGCCCGAGGCCAGCTGTGTGCCAGTGCATCCGTGCCCAGGGGGAGGACTTGTGGGAAGCAAACAGGTCTACATGGGCTTCCCCGAATCGACTCCAGATCAGCTGGACCATCTGGGGATGGAGTCGCCATTCCCCGGGGAAAGTGAGCTGTCGTGAGACCACGTCGGCTGCACGATTGAGCTCCTCCGGGATGTGGACAGCGCGCAGTTACTTGCTCTTTTAGCCGAAGCGCCCAGGGGACTCACTGCTCCAGGAATACCGCTGTACTGCACCGTCACACCAACCAGTAACAGTTCCACAAGATGAACTGGCTTTGTAGCGAATAACGACATCGACTACTCTGCTCCGAAGCAAAAATCTGAATGAGTGAATGCACCTGTCGCCTATTTATACCCGTAGGCACGGTGCGTGGCTCAGGTATGTAAAATCCACTATCCAATTTTCATTGTCGTTTTCTCTTAAACTCATAGATGATTGGCCTCCCAAGTGAGACCCCATATGTCGTTCGACATAACTCGTAGTGACCGACAGATAGGGAACTTTATTTCTCCATTCTGTCCACCTTTTCAACATTACTGTTTTATAAAAGAAAGATAATGAAAACAAATAATTTATATGCTATTATGATATTATGAAGTGATTCCTTTTAGAATTGTAAAAGCATAAATAGTCTATCTTGAGTCAGTATAGTTTGAATTGAACATACTTTTATGCTTCACACATTATTCTGTAAAATCACTTTTTTGTTTTGTTTTTGTGAAATGCATTGCATAAATTATGCTTGTTCTACTATCATTTTAAAATAAAGAAACAAACATGAAGCTTGTGGCTAAAGCATTCACAGTATTTTTTGTGTCTCAAAGATGATTTGAATATGATAGCTCAAACTGTTGTTCAAAAACTGTACTTCATGATCTGTGAGAGATGTGACTATCCTTTTAAATAATATTATCATAGGAGTTCAAGGCAAGTACACCAGGCTGCACCTGGGGCGTGGCTCAATTTTGTTGCATTAGAAATCTTTCTTACTGGAGTAATATTTTATTAGTCTTTCTCTACTTTAACCCCAGAATGGGGTTTGTGTAGCCTACTCTGTCCACCAGGAATAAACCTTTCATAACTAATTTCTCTTCCCATTTCTAATGTTAGCTGATTTTGTAATCTTTTGTATTCTACATTCTTACACAATCCATTGTTTGAGCAGGGAACTAAGAATGGTAAAAAAAAAGGGGGAAATTCTGTTAAATTTAAGCAAAGGACATGAGTAATAATTTATTTTGAAGCCACATTCACTTCTCTGTATGGTAGTTTCTGGTGGTTACAGAGAACAGCTGGAAAAAAACAAAGATAGGCAGAAAGTCCCTGCAATTTTATTGGTACACTAGTGTTTCTCCCTAAACGAACATTTCCATTCTTAAGACAGCAATTCGGAGAATGGCAGAATATTTGTTACTTAATTTAATTTTTCAAAGTACAGTCAGTTTTCTTTGACATTTACATTTGGTAACACTTTATTTAAATATGTCTTTATTACACGTTACATGTACTTACTATTATGATAACAATTAATTATGCATAATTACACGCAAGTAAACCTAAGCCAAACCCTAATCCTAACCATATAGTAAGTACACGTAGTTAATTAATATTATTCAGTACTTAAATGTATAATTACACTGTAACCTTACATTTTAGCTACTGTACATTTATTTATCCAATTAAATTATAACTTTAGAATGTTAAATGCCACATGCATAAAAGTTTGAATATTTCCAAAAACAACTGCAAGAGCGTCAATAACAGTTCAGAAAACAATATAAACTATTCAAATGACTATTGACCAGAATTAAGAATTCATTATAATAATTACACTCTTGAAACATTGTTGTTTGCAGTGGTCACAGAAACCATTGTATATTGTAGTCTATTATTCTAATAATAAAAGTAGTAATAATACAAATGTTATTAAACTGAATGTAAAAACAGACAGCTGCCATTAATGCTCCCCAATGTCCCACAGGTGTTATGCTCTATGATGCTTTGGGATGGGAAGTGAGAATGCCAAAGGAAATTAATGGCCTCAAAGGTTCCTGTCTGGTCATACCATGTTCTTTCAGCTACACATCATACCCACCCAAAGACCCACGTACAGTTGTGTGGTATCAGTGGGTCTCTTACGGTTATCCTTTAGTTTATGATTCATGTATCCAAATGATGTCATTGAGCAGTTTTTAGGAAATACTTATTTATATGGAAACTGAAGTTGGGATTGCAGTCTGCTGATCAAAAACCTGGAACCGTCCCACCGCGGAGAGAAAATATATGCATGGATTGACCCTGAAAGAATCCAGAAAGACCACCTAAGCATTCTATGATGTCACCTCTCAATTCTAGTTGATGGTATGTAAATACTTTGTTCTTCAAATTTGCTTAACTTCTTATCTAGTTATGAGAGTGTGTTGCCTAATTGTGACATTTCTGCTATTTGTAGCAAGTCCACAGTTACCCAGTATCAGTTTTTATGGAGGTGAAAGGACGGGTGAGACTACCACAGTAATATGTTCAGCTTTCCACACGTGTCTATACAGCAAACCAGACATCATTCTGAACAGTATAGCAGGATTTTTATAGCAGGAGCATTTTAAAGATGGCCTGTGGAAAATCACTCTGGCATGCACAGGTATCATAAAAACAGAAAGCATAACCATTGAGTGTTCTGTAACATATCATTGTGGCATAACTGACAGCTACAAAAGACAAAAATGCACAGTGTAAGTGATTTATGCATTTATGTGGATTTTTGCAGTAATGGGTCTTTTGGATCATTATGAGAATTTCAATTGTGCACTAATAACATTGCCTACTCATTTAAGCCCGTGTCTATAAAGATGCAGACTCACACTGGATTGGACTGAATACTATTGGGCATGTATGTTACATAGCTCCATCACTTGTGTTCCTCCTTGCTTGCATAATTGCTGCATTCATCATACACAAGAAACCACACCGATAACTGTTTGTGTATATGTTACTTTAGGCTAACATTATTTCTTCATAAATGGAAAGTTTAGAATTAAGTATTTCTCTTTAATAATAATTTTTAGCTTCTCACATTGTTGTTATTGATTGTAGACAGCCTATTAATGATATGCAAGATTCATTAGCACCATTTGAACAGAGGTATGTATGACATTCATTTCTTTTTTACATTAATTTACTTGAAAACCCATAGATCACATACAGTGGAGATAAAAATTAGAGAACAACCTACAATTTCTTCAATTTCAAGGTCACTGCTTAGTCCTGTTTGAACTTATCCTAACAGGAGTAGAGGGGCAGTTTTCATAAATTCATTGTATTCTGAAGCACAGTATAGAAACTTAAATGAGATATTTGAAACTGCAACTGGGATAGCTTGCCAGTTTAGTGCTGAACAGGGTATGGATCTGTCTCGGACTGAAAGCACTCTCTGCAGTAACCAAGCTTCTCATCAGCAGAAAAAAATTAAAAGGCTAGACTCACCTTTGCTGCGGAGCATGTTGTGTGGAGAGAGGAAAACTGGTCCAAAGCTTAGTAATGAGAGCAAGTTTAATTTATTTGGGTCTGATGGAAACATTTTGTTTGGCATCAAACTGGGGTAAGACTGAATCCTAAGTGCTCAAAGAAGTCAGTGAAAGGTGGAGGAGGAAGTTTCATAGTTTGGGGGATGCTTTCTGCAGCAGGAGATGGGCCTCTTATACAGCTACATTGCCATAATGGTTACAGAGATTTATGTGATTTTTGAATTGAGATGTTTTTGTTATTTTTTTGTTTGTATTTCACCATGATTTTTAGATAGTCAAAAACATATTCTGATTATTTGATTTCAAATGCTGTCATAAAATATGTTATTGGCTGACCTCTGTATCCGTTTTTTTTTTCACAAAATATATTAAGGGTTATGATTCTGATGCTGAATACACCAACATGGATGAACTCAACATGTATGGAAACATCTGATGATGATGGACAACACCAAGTTTGTCACAGTGTTTTTTAAACGCTCAAAATACATACATACATCAGATTGTATTTTTTTCGAAATAGCCAGTCTGCTTTTCTTAGTCAGTCAAGATGCTTGTATTGAGTTTGTTGTTGACTTGCTTTGATTTTACATATGTTGTTGTCTCTGCTCTTCACTGCTGTTTGTCTACGTTTTCCAGCATATTTCTGTGAGAACATAATAACCATAAATATAACAGTAAAAACAGATCAGAAAGTTCCATCCATTCTTACAACTTGATTTATTTGCATAAATTATCAGTGGGTGGGACATTCTCATTCTAAACTAATGCATTTGATTAGACAAAAATCTGTAGTGCATGATAAGTCATATTATACTATATTATATTGTTATACTTGCTGTATATCATCCATAGAAGACCGAAGTGCATGATAGGTGTCAAGATGTGGAAGCTCCTGACACCAAGACAAATTCCTTGTGTATGTAAACACACTCTTACAGCTCTTTCTGATTCTGATTCTTATGTCAGTATCATTTCATAGCTGCTAACTTTCCGTTGCAGTCAGAGAAAGTCCAGAATCCAACACTGTGTGTTTGCACAAAAAGTTTAGGAGAATGAATTTGCCATAAAGAGAAGAAACACCACATGCATGTTGCATTGCCCACATTTCCCAACAGACCATCAAAATACAGTTTAATATATTGTTTTAATTGACTTTGATTCTATGCAAGTGCATTTATAAATATGAGCAGTTTGTCAATATAGAGAAAGACTGAGTGCTATGGAGGGGAACCAGTTAATGCCTTTACTGTATGTACAAGAGGCCAAAGGTCTTTATGTATCAGATGTCAAAGTTCAGTTACAGTGATTAATTAATACTGTTAGTCTGTAGATGTAGAATATGGTAAAGTTGCAAACAGTAAACTATTGCTATATACATTAATGCAAATTTGTTTCACAGTGTTTACAGAATCAGTGACAGTATTAACAGTATATTGTGTGATTGTAATTAAACCAAATGTTTTTTTAAATAATAATTTTTATAACATTGATTGTGAAAGGAAACTAATCAGGCATAACAACAAGTTCAGATTTAATGACTAGCTTTGTTTCACAAACAGTAATTTTATAGTACACATAATTAGCACTAGTGTATTAGTGTATTATAACGGTCTTAAAACAGAGTTTTATCAGACTTTTTTTGTCAGTCACAAATGGTGGTGTTCTTGTCATGAAATACTATATTTGACTGAGTAGTCACAAACAAGTGTGTTGGTGTGATGAGTTTGGAAGCTTTTTAAAACCAAGGAAATATTTTTCATCCTGAGGGTGGAACTCACATCAAAATACAACACATACACACACACACACACACACACACACACACACACACATATATATATGTTTCTCACATTTTGCAGTAGATGTTTCATCCAGTTGACTTATTTGCAAGTGAGACTGCCAAGAAGGTAATAATAAAAAGGATAAGAATATATTACATTTGATGTAACATTTTAAAGTGATTTTTGGATAACGTAGGCTAAAACAAAAGACTTAAGATTTCAATTTCCATAAGTTTTAGCATCCTGTTTTCTGGATTTGTTGGTCAAAACTCCATTGGATAGTATTCAAACATTTAAAAGAACCATTTAGGATGTGCACCAGTCTCTTGAGTGACATTTCTGTTTATTTGGAAACTGAATGTTTACATGTAACACAACAGTTGTTTTTGATTTCACCTCAGGGCAAACCTGGGAACATGATGGGACCTCTGCTCATCTGCTTTTACAAGGTATAGCATATGTTTTCCTCACTTTCCTCACTCATATAATAAATGCAGCTGATAAGGGTATACAGTATGAAAAAAATGTCACTGTAAATATTTTTAAACATTTTCTAACCTCAGAGGTCAGGTATTTCAGCACCTTTATTTCTGAAGATTTCTGTTGTCTTTTCTTGTGCTTCTTCTTTTCATTTTACTGCGTTGCACAACAGACTAGCTGTCTGTGGCTAAATTTAAGGCCATGCATTTTTAGAGCCTTGCTGCAGTTGGTTGGTAAAACGGTTCCGTATTTATGTGAGATCAGCCAAGGAATTCTTAGCCAACATAATTTCAATTTTACATAATAACACTGTACACTCTTAAGAAAAATGGTTCTAAACAGTACCAGAAAAGGGTTCTTAAGCTTGTAACAATAGCAGAACCCTTTTTGGTGCTAAATAGAACCCTTTTTATAGGGTTCCTTAAAGAACCATGCTTTGAAAGTGCTATGTAGAACCTTAATGGTGCAATAAATAACCTTTTTAATGATAGTTTTCAAATTCTGTAGTGAATATAGCTTAGAAAGCGAGCAAATAGCGCTTCCAAAATAATCACTAAAAAGCTGTCGCACTTCAATATATCTCACAATGTACCTTATAATAAATGAAGCTCTTTAAACTGCACATCTTATTTCCATCGTGTCTATGTGAGGCATTTGGTATTGAGTGAATTTTCGTTATCTATAAAAGCTCATTGTGGTTTCTCGGTTTGGACCGATTTGAGCATCCATAAACAAAGCAAAATATAGCCATTTTGAGTTTCTACTATCACTTCCTGCCCTCCAGCTGCATTTCGCGCCACAGCAATGATGTCATGTGTCATGTGTGTTTTTGTGTGCATGCTCTAGTTTTAAATGATAAAACTAAAAGTTTCTATTTACAATGTGTTTTTGTAGCATTGAGTATTGTAGCCAATCACAGGCATATCTGTTGAAAACACTGGCCAATCAGAGCTGTTTACTGTAGGATATTTAGAATCTGAACTCATTTTTGTTTTCGCAAGTTTAAGGAGTTATACACGCTCACAGATCTTCCTATTATAACAATACAAAAAGAAAGCATACACTGTGTAAATAAGATATTTATTGTGTTAGTTATTGATTATATCAGGAGTTTTGATGTGAGTGAGCTCAGCCATTTGGACTGTAAGGGAAACGCCTGCTTGGTTTCTCTACATACTTAATTCACAGTTTGAAGAAAAGTTTTGTTTGTCTAGGGGCCAAACGTCCACGTATACTGTTTCAGGAATGACAATTGCGAGTGTAAAAAATATTGCGAGTGAATCTGCTAAATTGTGCCGCGAATCATTGCTATGATTGACAGTGATAACTAGCAATGGACGGAATGGAATATCTAACAAGCCGATGTCAAAAATAGAGCTGTGCATTAAGGGATATCACCTTTTTCACCCATTAAGAGTTTGCATCCATGGATGTTCCTAATCCATTCATTCATTCATAGCCTATAATAATTACAGATAGAGACATGGTGCATTTATGTCATTGTAAAGTGTTTAAAGTGGGCCTCACCCTATGTATGTATGAAGCGATATGATACAACAGGTCCACCTTCAAAAACCTAGCAAAACGCACACAAAAACAACACATAATTTAAAGTAGGTTTGCATGGAAAACATCTGCCAGTCAAATCACTTTATAGCAGATAATGCATTTCTACGAAGTACTTTTGTTATAGAAAGCAGAAAATATATTGTTTGAAAACAATAAAGAAAATATATATTTTTTGTAAGTTTCATTAATCTACCACACAGCTTGAAGAACAACATTAATGTTCTTCAACTTTTGCCCCACAGGTGTTCTGCTGTATGATGCTTTGGGATGGGAAGTGAGAATGCCAAAGGAAATTCATGGTCTCAGAGGTTCCTGTCTGGTCATACCATGTTCTTTCAGCTACACATCATACCCACCCAAAGACCCACGTAGAGTTGTGGGGTACCAGTGGGTCTCTTATGGTTATCCATTAGTTTACGATCCTTTGCATGCAAACAATGTCATTGAAAAATTCAAAGGCAGAACTGATTTATATAGAAAATCAGGTAATTGCAGTCTGCTGATTACCGGACTGGAACCATCCCACCATGGAGAGAAATTATACACATGTATTGACCCTGAAAATGTTGGATGGAGCACCTACGCTTTTTATGATGTCACCTCTACAGTCCTTGTTCATGGCATGAAAATATTCTTGGAATCACCATGGAGAGAAATTATACACATGTATTAGAAATATTGTGTGGTCAGTAACAATGGACGTAAGAAAATGCTTCTTCCAAGGTTACATCTTTTCAAAACATCAAACATGAAATTAATTTAAAATTTAAAGTAAAATATTGCTCAAAATGAAGACAAAAGAGTCTTGGATATTTTCTGGCTGTACAGCTTTGTAAAATGTGTTGTTTTGTTTATTAATAGGAACTTCATACATCACGAAAAATGACCTCAAGACTAGATGGTAAAAAAAGAAGAAGAAAAAAAGTGTCTAAGAAAAGGGAAGATAGGTCTGAGAAAATGTCTAGCCAAGTGTTTTTTTTTTTTTTTTTCTCTCTCTCTAGCACAGCGGTTCTCAATTCCAGTCCTCACGCCCCCCTGCTCTGCACATTTTGTATGTTTCTCTTATGGCTTCAGGCGTTTGTTCTTTTCGAATGTAAGTGCCCTGCTAAGTGGACATCACAAGATATTCTGCCATCATCCAGTTCGAAGCCAACGTATATGTTTGTTCCATTCCAAGTGCATTGAAGTGTGCGAGAAGTGAATTTAAATTGTATTTATTTACCGAGGTATATGACACTTGTCCGTGTGTGAAGACGTTGCACAGCGCAAATCCATGAATGAATGTTCCGAAGTGAAGTTTTCCACCTGCTCTGGCAAGTGAATGCTGTGTAGGGACCATGTCAATGGGAACACAGTTCATGCATGGAGCGCACTTCTAACGAGCTGATTATCTGAATTAGGTGTGTTAACAAAGAAGAGAGACATACAAAATATGCAGAACTAGGGGGCGCGAGGACTGGAATTGAGAACCGCTGCTCTAGCAGATGCCGATCAGTCTTGTATCTAATGCAGTGAAATTCAGATATTTGTGAGTGTCCAAATATTGTAGGGGCCACTTTTTAAAAATGATATAATGTAGGCCTACCAATGTTTCTGTAAATTATAGCAAGATCACAGCAGCCCAGCATCAGTATATATGGTGGTGAGAAAATGGGTGATACCATCAGAGTAGAATGTTCCGCTTTCCACACGTGTCCATACAGCAAACCAAAGATCACTCTGAACGGGATAGCAGGATCTGACAAAATCAAGGATGAATCTATTAAAGATGGCCTGTTGAAAATCACTCTGACACGCACAGGTGTCGTAAGGGCAGAAAGCTTGACTATTACGTGTTCAGTAACACATTATGGTGGTATAAAAGCGACAGCTACAGAGGTCGAAAGGTCAAAATGTGAGTAAACACAAATATGAACTGCTTTATGTTATGTTAGTTATAAATTCACTTTAAATGCAACAGCTGGACCTATTACAAGATTTCAGTTCAATTCCAGGTGTTCATCATAAAATAACGATTGAGCCTGAACTGGCAGATGTCACTGAGGGTGTCGCAAAGAGCTTCACTTGTAACGTCTACCATTCCTGCCAGAACGAGAATCCAACCATCACATGGAACTAAGGGAACATGCAGGTCACAAAGGGGAACAAAAAATAAATAAAAAAAATCAGATCAGCTATTCCAAGATCTCATTTCAGGGTGCAAAATAAGATCATGGGAAGAAATTGATTTGCCCTGCAAAATTTTCTGGAGGAGACATTTCAGCTTTTGTTGTTTTACGTGTACAACGTGAGTAATTTGTTAGCATCACTTATTATGTGTGTGATCTCTCTGTGTTTTCTAATTAGATTGGTTTCTGTATTTATTTTTATAAAGATATAAAGAACTAAATGTCACCTTCTTCAGCTGGTGTGCCCTAGATGGCCACCAGAGGACACTGTCTTTTGTGTGAGCACATGGATTGTTGTGTGTTTGTTGGTGCCATGTGCTCTCCTGTCTATTGTCTGACCCCGCCCATCTTGTTACCTCATTTTTGTTTTAGTGGTTCCACCTGTGTCTCTCTCATTACCCTCCTCGTTTGTCTCTCTATTTATTCTCCTTGTGTCTGCTGTCCTGTGTTGCATTGTTAATTCTTGATTGATGTACGAGTATCCATGGCTCTGCTCTGCTCTTGGCCTTGCCTTGCTGCTGGCCTGCCTGCCTGTTTTCCCCCCTAGGGGTAATTTTTGTTGGGTTTTATTTAGTTTTTTATTATCAAAAAGGCCCATTCTTCCTACATTTGAGTCCTTGCTTCATTTCTTCATCCAACCCATGACACTGAAGAAATGTAAAAATCTGTCATTGTCTTATGTTCAAACCATTCAGTATTTTAATATCTGCATGCTAAATTCTGCTTGATTTTTTTTTTTTTTTTTTTTTTTTTTTTTTTTTTTTGGGTATTCTGAATTGTGAGTTGAATTTGTCCAGAAAATTATGTGAAAACGGCAAGCTTGGCAAAATTGATTTTGTTGTCCATTAGCTTGACTGAGGTGAAATATGCTTTTTTGAGATTGCAGTATTTTCCAATTCAAATAAATAGGAGTTGGTCTTGCTGGCCAGAAAAAGCTGCCTGGGGTCATTGCAAATATGGCCGCTGTGGTGAACTGAATGGACTTTTAAGTCAATATGTTTGTAGCAGCTTACCTAAACGATAACACATCTGGTTTAATGGCACAGACATTTGAAGGAAACTCTTTCGCCCTTTTGAGCATTGATGCCTGTTTAAGTGTGTTCACGTACTTGTGTAAAGTATGTTTTCTAAGGTTTAAATATGACTATTTTTAGGAAGCATGGTTTGTCGTTCCATTGCTTTGCCAGATGACACTCAAATCTATCTGCCCTTTAAAACAGAGTGGTATGGAAGCACTTATGACTTGCCTGTCTGATGTGAAAGCTTGGCTGTCTTGAAACACTAAAACTGAAATAATTTTGTTTGGTCAGTCAGATTCTCTTAGTTCACCAATATTAAATCTTGGTGATTGATGCCTTGAAATTTGACAAACAGATAAATACAGTGGTCAAATCCGGCTTCTTTCAGCTTTGACTACTAGTGAAAGTAAAACCTATTCTGTCTAGTAAAAATTTTGAAAAAGTAATTCATGCTTTTATTACATCTAGGCTGGACTACTGTAACTCGTTGTACTTTGGGGTTAGCCATTACACCGGTTTTTTACGTTCTCTTCATTGGTTGCCTGTCCGTTATCAAGTTAATTTTAAAATTCTTCTTTTAGTGTTTAAATCGTTAAATGGTTTGGCCACTCCTTATCTTTGAGATTTATTGACTGAGCATCATCCAGTCTCGTCTCTCTGGTTGTCTACCCAGAGATTATGTATCCCAAAGTCAAAGCTAAAGTGCAGGGGTGACCGTGCTTTCTTAGTAATTGCCCCCAGACTGTGGAATGCTCTACCCTCAGTATTAGATCTGCATCGTCGCTATCTGTTTTTAAATGCAAGTTGAAAATCTTTTTCGTTGATTTAGCGTATTATTAATGAGGATTTTTTTATTGCACAGTTTTTAGTCATTATTCTCTATCGTCTTATGTCTTTTTCTGTTTTCTTTTTTTTTCATTGTGCAGCACATTGATCAACCTATGTTGTGCTTAATAGTGCTTTATAAATATAAATGACATTGACATGACACTTAATTTGCACCAAAACCATAAATAAAACTCAAACCTAATTGTTAAAAGCCTCAGAAACCTAATTGTTACTTATTGTTTTCTACTGATTCTCTCACAGAGTACAAGAAACCAGTCCAGATCCTGAATGAAAGTATGTGGGTTTTTTTCCCCCTGACACCATACTCTCATATTTATATTATTGTCCTGTACTCATAGACCTTTTGATAATAAGCAACAATACCTCCAGTTCCTGGGAAACAGTGTTTGCTGTGACCTTTATTCCAACTGGATATGAAGAGAAAGATGAAATTGTCTGCACTGCCAACTTTTGGGGCGGTAGAAAACACTGCCTTCCTGAATATTAGAAGTAAGTACAGACTGATATTAATGGGATTGCCTTGTGCATGTTAGATGCTTTGGTCCATTTTTTAATATGATTGGTCAAATAGAAACTGTATTTCATGATGTGACTTAATCCTAGTAACAATAATTTTATTTTAGGAGTTCAGGGGCTTCGATTGGAGACTATTGGGTCTAGTATCATTGCTCCCACACTTGTGTTCATTCTCATTTGTGTACTTGCTGGAGTCTTCATGTATAAAATTCTACGCAGGTATTTTTTATTTTTTTTGGGGGGGGGGGGGGTGAGGGGATGGGGGGTTATACTTCAGAATGTCTGTATTTAAAATTAAGCAAAATATTATAAACATATTATAAGCAACGTAGTATGCACAGGAAGCAATGTGGAATGCACATGATGACAGGGAGGTGACGGCGGTGCATAAATGAAGTCACCCCTCCCACTTCTGGTAGTAAGAGATTTTTTATCCTGTGTGAATTGGCCATTAATATAACAGAAATCCAGTGGTAAAATTACTGCATCTACAATCTACCCTTGTAAACCTAATCTCGTCCAAATGGTGCTTAAGTCAAACCATCTAGAGCCACCAAGAAGTCAAAGTTGCACTGATTTCTGCTTGTAACTTAAATTTTGTCAAAGACATACTTTTTTGAACTCATCTTAAATACTTTATCAGATCATCCCCAACTCAAGGAACCAGATTTACTGACTAGATGCGCATGATCATATCGTTAGATATATCGCCCAGCCCTAATCCAGATATGCAAGGATCACAATTCTGAGGAGGTATGTGCAGTATGACATGAATTTGTCCATTTTCACTTATTATTATTGTTAAAACCTTTGGATTTATAATACACTAGCAATTTCAACCCTCTTCCCCTGATGTAGGAGGTCAGTTTGGAACAGATTATCAAGGTGGGGTTTTCTTTACTAAACTTATCTTTTTATCTTTGTATTTGTTCCTGAGACTAAATTTAACATTTCTCTCCCAGTAGTTTAAGAATGTCTGACAGAGGAGCAGCTCGGACTAATAGAGGAAACAGGAGTGATAGAAGGCAAGTAAAGTATAGAATGGTAAGGTAAAAGTTTGTGTTTTTTTTTTTTTTTAGTGAACTAACTAGTGCCATCTACAGGGACCACTGGTGATGCTACTCAAAGACAAATGAGGGGTTATCAAAGGCAGGTTGAAAATATAATTATACTTATAATTTGTATTACATTTGTAGTCAAACTATTTAAACGTCACATCTCTCATCAGACGGAGCATCTGCAGCTGATTTTCTAGGTAATGAATGTTCACATTTTTATATTAATTTCATGTGTTTCATTAAAATCTTAATCTTTTTTTAATTTTTATTTATTTATTTATTTTTTGTAGACACCCAATCACCCAGAACCATTGCAAATCTGAGAACAGATTACTGGACAGTATTTTTATATAGATATATATATATATAGTATATATATATATATATATATATATATATATATATATATATATATATATTATATATATAACATTAAAAATATAATAACAAAAAATAATTTCCATAAGAAAGTAGTTTCTATACATGACTGATAATCAACATTAGTGATTATTGATTCAGTTATTAATTGTGCGGCACATTTAATTAACTACAAAAATTATTTCTCCAGTTACCCTTTGAACATTACACTTCAGCCACTCAGGCCGTCATTTTGTTAGCATCACAATGTTGACACTGAGAGGAAATCATGTTAAAAAACAATTCCTCACAGCATCACTATTTTTTGCATCTATCCCCCACTCACTAATGAAACTCTCTCTTCACAGAACAAATCAACATTTGTATGGTGTCAGAAAACCAAGCCTTTCTCCAAACCTAATATGCCGTCACCAAAGAGGTCAGTGCATTGAACCACATCTATGTTTCTTAAAGGGTCATGAACTGCAATTTTTCTTCTACATTTTATAATGTTCTCTGAGGGCCGCTTATAATGTTAGCAAGATTTTAGAACTTAGAAGTAATTTAGGAGTGCTGTCCTGTTTTTGAACCTGGATGCAAGTTCTAGTTCAGCACAACTAGAGACAGAACCAATTACAATCATGATTCTGTGTACACTGGATGTGGCGACAGTAAACTGATGCCCTGTTTTACTTCTGATGCTCATGCTACTGTACTTATAACATGAAGAAATTGATTCTGCACTAATGAGGAACTTTTGAGTTCTGAAACTTACAGGATGTTTTTATATCACAATGACCTCTGATGTGAATTGATTTCTCAATTCATGACCCCTTTAAGGCCTAAAATCATTACACAGCATGTTACACAGCAAAATATTACATACTCAGTTTCTGAGAAAAATAATACTTTTTTTTTTTTTTAGTTTCTTCCTGATTCCTTTAACTTAACATTTTACCATGATGATGAATGCAGATATTTATATTTTGTTTTCTATTCTTTTTCACCATGCACCTCAGTGAGCCAAAATCCTCAGTGAGTATTTTTTATTTTTTATTTCTACCATTATTCAACTGGAAATTATTTCAAAAGCTGCCCCAAAATATGTTATTGACTGACCTCTGTATCCTTTTTTTTTTTTTTTTTTTTTTTTTTTTTGGTTATTTTTTTTTATTTGTTTACTCCAACATGGAAGATCTCAATGTGTATGGAAATATCTGATGATAATTAACAACACAAAGTTCAACAGCTTTTTTTTTTTTTTTTTTTTTTTTTTTTTTAAATGCTTAAAATAATATTAATTAGATTGTATGCTTTCAAATGTAATCACTCTTTTTGAGTCTGTAACTGGTATTGACTGATTTTATTAATGTTGTTGTGTCTTTTCTACTCTGCCATTTATCAGCGCTTTGCAGCATATTTGTGTGAAAACATAACTATAAATATAAGTTACATCCATTTATCAATTTATTTATCAATTTCATATCATATGAATAACAATATCATACTGCAAATTTTACAGTAAGTTTGTAAAATATGCAGTAATGTAGCATTGTTGTTGGAAAACAAATTTGCACTTAAAATTCTTACACTATTACTAGTATTGACAGCAATCTGCATGAACAGATTGTGATGAAAACAGTAATCTTTGTAACAATGATTGTGAAAGGAAACAAGTATAAAAACCCCAATCAGGCAACAACAGCAGGTCCAGAATGAATAATTAGCAGTGTTACTGTCTTGACTGGTTTCGGCAGGATGAGAAGAAGCTGATCTAAATGCAGCTCTTTCACATTTATTTATCCAACAACACCATACACTGACACTAAGCAGAAACCAAGGACAAAAAAGTTTAAAAGGCTAATGAGAAACAAAACTAGATAAAACAGGTGTGCAACATAATCAGGGAATGACAACAAATGGGTATCAGGAAACAAATGAAATATAAGAAACTAAAAGTTTTGTACTTTGTTTTTAAATTTACCACTTGTGTATTATAAAGATCTCTCTTGTCAGAGTCACAAATTGTGAAATTCTTTTCAGTAAATATTTTATTTGAGGGTGGGTGTCATGACACAACTTTTCTTTTTTTGTGTGCATTGTTGGGTATTTTGCTGGGTTGGGCCACACAAAAACAAAAATGAAGACCTTCTTTCTTTCACTCCTCTTATTTTTTACCTTTCCCTTCTTGGTAACAGGTTATTTCAATCCCCCTCTACAGAGGACTACTGAAAAGGTAAGAATGAAAAACTGAAGGATGTTAAAGTATGCAAGTGTGTTAAAGTGCTTAAGAAGAAGACTGAAGGGGGTGAGAGAGAAAGAACGAGAAGAAATTACTCTGAAAAGCTGCAGTATACACCGTTTTCCAAAAGAGTGTTTTTTAAATTATGGGTGCACTTCTTGTTTAGAGAGCTTCCATTCAAAATGACTGAAACAAATCATTTCAAATAATAAACCAAGCAACAAATAATAATTATCTGTCAGTTTGACTGTGAATGGGCTGTGCATTGTGCAATGTGATGTTTATCCACTGGGAAAATAATACAAAGCTTGATTTTTTTTTTTTTATTTTTTTTTTTTTTTTTTAAATGTGACCTTGTTATCACAAGAATATATATGACAACCTTTCAATCCGGTAGCCATGTTCTGTTCTGTTCTGTTCTGTTAATATGAAAGGACAATGGTCTGCTCTTCTCCGTAATTCCTCTCAACTTTGTCCCAGTTTTTCACACTGTGCTTAAAAAACATATCTGCCTCCTCCTTTCTACTTCTAATATCAGCAATATTTACGGTAATATGGAGCTGGGAAATACAAACATTTATCTTGCCAAAAGGAAAGCACTTTGAAATGTTCATCAGTGTTCCAGTTAATGACTGAAAAGTTTGGATTAATGCAACGTTACATAATATAGACTTAGATATTACTGTACCGTAGGCTCATATTAACAATGCTGCTGAAAGACTCATTTGAGCTTTTGGGGTTATTCATGTTCTGCTGATTTAATGTCTTAACACTTTTAAAGTTTCTTTTGATGTTCAATTGGTTGAGGTGAGGACGCATAATGTCACCTTATTGTATGCTTTTTTTTTTTTTTTTTTTTTTTTACAAATTATTATTACTGAATATTTATAGTGAAACTTTAAACAAGTTTGTCAGTTGCTGACTGCTTATATATTAACAGAAGTTACTCCTTGAAACCTCCACACACAAGACTGGGGGAGGGTTTAACTCTGGAGGCCAAAGTAAATCATTACACTGGGCCAGAATTTTCAGTGGAGCAAAACTTAAGTTTCTTTATTTGTCATTAGGCAGGTAAAGGGATAAAACTGTAACTCAGGTAATTCTTCTTTCTCAGTTGCTCCTTGTTGCATTAGTTTACTTTGGAAGAGAGGCAGCAGAAGAGGTGTAGGATTACTGGTCCAGACGCCTAGGCTGGGCCTGAGATACCCCACAATGCGTCTGTTCTATTCTCCTGCTTCACCCTTTACTGTGGCTTCTTTGTTACTCTTTTATGTGATTGTTAATTGGGCCCAACAGCCTGCAGCTGAGGCTCCCTGTCAGAAAGGGAATGGTGCACACTGTTTTAGAGCTGTCCTTGGTCCTGAACACCATGTTTAGCCCAGACCTTGTGTCCTCTGATGGTGCTCTCCATGGTGCTGCAGGTGACTGCTGCGTTGTGATGGACTGTGTTTCCTTTCGGCCACCACATCCGATAATTTGCACAAAGCATCAGGAAAAAGGTGGATAACCTAAGTGATAAACTGATAAGATATCATGCTGAACAGAATGCTGTAGATTTTAAACCTTATTTAACTTTTAACTTTAGTTTTTGTTTATGTATCACCCAGGAACATGAAAGCATCACTTTTTTTTTTCTTTTTTTTTTTAAAACAGTTGTCTGTTTTCCTCATTTAGGCATATTCTGCTTTTTTACAATAAACGATTTTATGCAATTAATATATAATCTAACATAAATGTACATAAATTGAGGCTTAATCCACGGGGCTACTTGAGGGACCTTGAGGGTGTGGACAAATATGAATTGCTTTGTGTGCTAATGCATTTCATATTGTTCATTGCAGTGGAACTGGCAGATGTCACAGAGGGTGTTTCAAAGATTTGTTTTTTTTTTTTTTTTTTTTTAGTCTTACATTCCTGGCAAGAAAGAGAATCCAGCCATTCACATGGAACGATGAGAACATGAAGGTCCACAGCGAGCGAACCAAAACACTGTCTGGTTTAAAATCAGGGCACCTACGCCAACATAAACCTTTCTGGGTGCAAAAGCAGATACATGAGAAGAAAACTGATATGTCCTGCCAAATTTTCTGAGAAGAGGACAGTATGGGCATATGGTTGTCATAAATGTGGCAACATGTGAGTGATTTATTTAACATATACTGTCTCATCAATGTCTCAACATTCACATCTGTTTTATATATTGATTGTTATTTCTTTATGTTATTTTCCTGTAGCCCATACTTACATCATTGTTATGCCTTTCAGGATCAGTTATGATATTATCCAGTTGCTGTACTAATATATAATGACTAATCCTTTTATCCTTTTCCATTATAAAACAGAGCCAGTGCTCATTGAAAACTGGAGGACTATTGATCTTTACATTCTAACGCCATCACTTGTGTTCCTTTCCTGGAGTTGTATACTTGCTAGAGCATCATATACAAGAAGCGTCAAAGGTAACCTCTTTGTGTGTGTTTCCTTTAGGCCAGGCATTCCTAAACATTTTTGTCAGCTGAACCCCTTAAAGTTAATATTTAAATATTTTAACACAACACGTGGCATGATTGACTTATTTTGCTATAATATATATTTTGCACTTTTCTGCAACAACATTTACATCTCATATACAATATGTTTTATAGTGCTGCTGTTGAAAGGCTTTCAGTCATCAAAATGAAGAAAAAAAAACATTGGCATTGACTTGTACAACTGAACTGAAAGTTGATTCAGGAAAACCAGTCAATATTGAATACAGGGTCCGTCTCAAAAAAATTAGCATATTGTGATAAAAAGTTCATTATCTTTCCATATGTAATGTAAATGATTTAAAAAAATTAAACGTTCATATATATTTAGATCATTGCCACACCAACGTGAAAATATTTCAGCGGTCTTTTATTGTTTTAATACTGATGATTTGGCATAAAGCTCATGAAAACCCAAATTACCTATCTCAAAAAATTAGCATATCATGAAAAAGGTTCGTCTAAACGAGCTATATAACCTAATATCTGAATCAACTAATTAAATATAAACACCTGCAAAAAGATTCCTGAGGCTTTGAAAAACTCCAGCCTGGTTCATTACTCAAAACCGCAATCATGGGTAAGACTGCCGAACCTGACTGCTGTCCAGAAGGCCATCATTGACACCCTCAAGCGAGAGGGTAAGACACAGAAAGAAATTTCTGAACGAATAGGCTGTTCCAGAGTGCTGTATCAAGGCAACTCAGTGGGAAGTCTGTGGGAAGGAAAAAGTGTGGACAAAAAAAAGTGCTGCACAACGAGAAGAGGTGACCGGACCCTGAGGAAAGATTGTGGAGAAAGGACCGATTCCAGACCTTGGGGACACTGCGGAAGCAGTGGACTGAGTTGGAGTAGAAAAAATCCAGAGCCACCGTGCACAGGCGTGGCTTTTGAACCAGGAAAACAGCGGCAGAAGCGCCTGACCTGGGGCTACAGAGAAGCAGCACTGGACTGTTGCTCAGTGGTCCAAAGTACGTTTTTTTCGGACACAAAATGAAAGCAAATTTGCATGTCATTCGGAATCAAGGTGCCAGAGTCTGGGAGGAAGACTTGGGAGAAGGAAATGCAAAAATGCCTGAAGTCCAGTGTCAAGTTACCCACAGTCAGTGATGGTCTGGGGTGCCATGTCAGCTGCTGGTGTTGGTCCACTGGTGTTTTATCAAGGGCAGGGTCAATGCAGCTAGCTATCAGGGATTTGGAGCACTTCATGCTTCCATCTGCTGAAAGCTTTATGGAGATGAAGATTTTTTTGTTTTTCAGCACGACCTGGCACCTGCTCACAGTGCCAAAACCACTGGTAAATGGTTTACTGACCATGGTATTAACTGTGCTCAATTGGCCTGCCAACTCTCCTGACCTGAACCCCATAGAGAATCTGTGGGATATTGTGAAGAGAAAGTTGAGAGGACGCAAGACCCAACACTATGGATGAGCTTAAGGCCGCTACGAAGCATCCTGGGCCTCCATAACACCAGCAGCAGTGCCACAGGCTGATTGCCTCCATGCCACGCCGCTTGAAGCAGTAATTTCTGCAAAAGGATTCCCGACCAAGTATGACAGGCATAACTGAACATAATTATTTGAAGGTTGACTTTTTTTGTATTATTAAAAACACTTTTCTTTTATTGGTCGGATGAAATATGCAAAATTTTTGAGATAGGAATTTTGAGGTTTTCATGAGCTGTATGCCAAAATCATCAGTATTAAAAAAAATAAAAGACCTGAAATATTTCAGTTGGTGTGCAATGAATCTAAAATATATGAAAGTTTAATTTTTATCATTACATTATATGTGGAAAATAATACAACTTTTATTCACAATATGCTAATTTTTTGAGAAGGACCTGTATGTAACATACAACCCTAATAAACATAACAGATAAGAAAAAAAATGAGAAGAAACAGTTATTTCAAAGAAAAAAACATCAAATTTAAAACAAAATTTGAAATGCACACACAGAGAATTCTGGGAATGTCAATTTTACAGGAAAATTACTGTTAACCATTTGATGCTGTGGTGTTGCAAATGCCTAATAAGTTAGTTGACTGACCTATTTTCTCTTGAAATATTACATAAGCGTTATGATTATGAGGCTGATTTCTGCCCACATGGATGATCTCAATGTGCATGGAACATATCTATGAACATAACAAGGATCAACAACGGTTTTACTTTTTTTTTTTTTTTTTTTTTTTACTTTCATGCTCAAAATAAATACATACAGTAGATTGCATACTATCAAAAACATAGTCTTGAAGCAGTGTATTGATTTTATTTAATGTTGTTGTTCTGCTGCTCTACTCTGCTATTTATCAACACTTCCCAGGCATGTTTGGTGTGAGAACATAAGTATAAATAAATATGGCAGTAAAAATTGCCATCCAGTCTAGCACCCTCAATTTATATAATAATCCAAATAAGCATCATGTGACTTTTAATCATCCCTAACTCATTTGCATTTGTTCCATACATTAATAGACCAAATGCGGTGGTAGGTGTTAATGACATCAGTATATTTTCATAACTTGCTCACTTTCCATTGCAGTCATAGACAGTTCTCTACAGCAACCAACACATGCTTGTTAAGGCAGTTACATTTATGGCTTTTAAATGAACTTGACAGAGAAGAAACACCACATGTATTAGTCACTTTTTTTTTTGTTTGTATTCAACACATTTCCCAACAGATCATCAAAATAGTTTTCTTCACCAAAATATTTTTTATTGACTATGATTATATACATAGTTGTTTTTAACATAAAATGCAAACTAAATGCAAACTGAAACTAAATCGCAACTGCAAACCTCAGGATTGTTGAAAAGTGATAAACTCAGACAAAATGCTTATGTGAAAGTGCAATAATTTTCTACATATTCTAAAATGACTATAATCATGATTAATAAGTGTTTATTAAAATTTTTTGAGCCAAAATAATTGGCATATAGATTTAACCATTATTGTGCAGCCCTTGCTATTTTGCGCGTGACATGAAATAAGCTTCTGAGGAACTGACTTCAAAACATGCAAAAAAAAAAAAGACCTCATGACCAGTTGGTTTAAAACGATTTAAAGACTGGCTCAGAACAAGGGAAGTTAATTCTGAGAAAGGCTCTATTGCTGTATTTGTTTGCAGAGCCACTTTTATCTAGAGGCAATTCATAGATTTTCCAAATTTTCCAAATTCATTTTGGAGCCATTGTGTAGTTATCAAGGTGATAGTTATGTACAAACCCGATATCCAAAAATGTTGGGACACTGTACAAATTGGAGTAAAAAAGGAATGGAATAATTTACAATCTCATAAACTTATATTTTATTCACATAGAATATAGATAACATATCAACAATGTTGAAAGTGAGACATTTTGGAAATGTCATGCAAAATATATGGCTCAATTTTAGATTTTTCATGAGAGCTACACATTCCAAAAAAGTTGGGAAGGTAAGCAATAAGAGCACCGGAAAAGTTAAATGT
Source organism: Cyprinus carpio (assembly GCF_018340385.1). Lineage (NCBI taxonomy): Eukaryota > Metazoa > Chordata > Actinopteri > Cypriniformes > Cyprinidae > Cyprinus > Cyprinus carpio. Next base: position 27,462,105 of record NC_056586.1, on the reverse strand, counting down.
ACCATACTGTATAAGGAACAGGGCTGGAGGATCAATTTGCAACTTATTAGGTCAATTGGCAACATGATTTGGTATCAAAGAGCCTCTCAGAGCGGCAGTGTCTCTCAGAAGTCAAGATGGGCAGAGGATCACCAATCCCCCCAATGCTGCAGCGAAAAAATAGTGGCGCATATATCAGAAAGGAGTTTCTCTCAGAGAAAAATTGGCAAAGAGTTTGAAGTTTATCAATCATCTACAGTGCATAATCATCCACCAAAGATTCAGAGAATCTGGAACAATCTCTGTGCGTAAGGGTCAAGGCCGGGTAAACCTATACTGGATGACCTTAGACAGCAACTGCACTCACATTACAGGAATGCTACTGTAATGGAAATTCACCAACATGGACTCAGGAATACTTCCAGAAAACAAAAGATGGTGAAACACAATCTAAAACTCTATAGGTCAAAAAAGAAGCCATTTCTAACTGATCCAGAAGCACAGGGCGTTTTCCCCTCTGGGGCCACGGCTCATTTAAAATGGACTGTGGGAAAATGGAAAAACTGTTCTGTGGTCAGACGAATCAAAATTTAAAGTTTCTTTGTGGGAAAAAACTGGGACGTTTGCAGAATGTTATAAAAAAGAAGAGGGAGGGGATGCCAAACAGTGGTAAACAGGCCTTGTCCCCAACTTTTTTGAGATTGTGTTGATGCCATGAAATTTAAAAGCAACTTATATTTTCCCCTTAAAAATTATACATTTTCTCAGTTTAAACATTTGATATGTCATCTATGTTGTATTCTGAAATAAAAATATGAAATTTGAAACTTCCACATTCATTGCATTCTGTTTTTTATTCACAATTTGTTCAGTGTCCTCAACTTTTGGGAATCGGGTTTGTAATAAATTTGAATGTTTTTCTTGAAATTATAGAAAGGCACAGCAAGCCCAGCATAAGTATTTATGAGGTGAAAGGACGGGTGACACAGTCACAGTAGAATGTTCAACTTTCCACGCGTGTCCATACAGTGCAAACCGACATCAATCTGAATTGGTATAGAAGGATTTGATCAAACAAAGGATGAAAAATATTAAAAATGGACCTTTTTTGGGGAAAAATCACTCTGCCACCACACAGATTGTCGTACAGGCAGAAAACTCAACTATTGAGTGTTCAGGAAAAAAAAAAACACACATCATAGTGGCATACATAACAGTGATAAGCTACACAAGACAAAAGTGTCAAATGTAGGTTAAATTACAAATATGAACTGCTTTTATGTGCCATTTACTACAGGTCAACTTAAAGTGGGCCCTATTACAAGATATTTCAGTTTTCAATTTTTGTCAGGTGGTTTCATCAATAACATAATGATTGAGGCGATTACATTATATGTTGAAAAAAAAAAAACCTATTAGCAATATGGGGCAAAAAAATTCATGGAAAAAAAACATTCACTGCTGATTGTAAAAACAAGTTATATTTTCATCTTATGCCCTCTGGGATATTTCTCAGTACTGACTCCTTTGAACCTATTGGGGTTGCGGGGTGTCCCTGTTTGGGAAAAAGGGGCATTTTAAATGCAAATTATGTCTCCATATGTATGTGTAAAGTTGCCCATTTAATTGCTGTGTAATATGTTACTTTTTTTAAACTAATTATTTATGTGGATTATAACATTTGTTTAAATGTCTGTTTTGGTTACAATAGAAAGACAATTCATAACATCTTTGAAAAAATAAAATAGATATACTAGCAGGTCTACGAAATCAGGGACTTTATGCCATCTGACTCCACTGTTTGCAAAGACCTCCCAACATATGTGGACAGCTGGGTTTTGGTGACATTGAATTAACAACTAACCTTTTTTACTCTAAACTTTTAGTTTTAATAAAATACTAAACATATCATACTTTACCTTGTACATACAAGTTTTTTTTTTTTTTTTTTTTTTTTTTTTTTTTACATCAATTGACCCTCCTTGTATAACAAAAGTTTTTCACAGAATATACCTGGCGCATTTAGCACATGGCCTCTCGCTGTCAGCCATTTTGGATTTAATGATGTCATCAAGCAATGAATATTTGGGAATGCAAGATAGTAGCCATTGTTACAAATATTGCTGCCAACTCTACTGACACTGCCCTCAAGTGGTTTGGAGAAAATTACCATGATAACTTAACACTAAATGGAGTTAAATTAGCTGTCCACAAATGTGGCAAACACCATGCATGAAAAGGTTAAAAAAAATGTAAAACTATAATAACCCTGACACAAACATCTTTCACTGATGCGTGAGGAGGGGGATCCACCAAATGAGGTTTATCTGAATTCGGAGGTGGGACCCGGACCCAGCTTGTTCATTACACCCTGACTACGAATTAGGGATTTCGGCTGAACGCGGATGCACGGCTTGAAACATTATTTCTGTTCTCTTAGTGAAAATGATGATAGGTAACACATGATAGATGTTAAAATTGATAGCCTGAATGCACCTGTAAGTCGCTCTGGATAAAAGTTGTCTGCTAAAATGCATAAATGTAATTTAATTTAATTTTTAATTTAAAATGAAATACAGAGACTTGTGCTTTCCATGTCCTGAACATTTTTTTTTTTTCTAGGCTGCTTACTGGGAATTCTCCCAAATCTTCCCATGGCCACTTCAGGCCCCTGCATCCACTTAATTTGCTTTTGCAGCTATAGTGGTTATTTTTTATTAATCTATTTTTTACGTTGCAGTAGGAAAAAAATTAAAATAATAATAATCAGAAACCAAGCCCGTGTCTGCTTTAATTTAATGCAGTTGTACCAATAAATAAAAGCTCGCGCCGGACCTGCTTCAGTTGAATATGGTGTGTACCGTAGCCTGCTTTTATTTAAAAATAAATAAATAAATAACGGACAATTTCTTTATGAAATAAATCTGACGTCATCATATCATTTAATTTTCTTAGCACCGCCACTTATTGGTCTAAACCCCCATCCCCCCATATATATAAATTAAGTATATTGTTAAAGTAGATTGTTAAACATTTCTTTACTACTTTTGTACCTGACTATTAAAAATTATTCAATCATATTATGTCCAATTAAAGTTCATATTAAATTATTTTATTTGTGAACAATTATTTGCTTCTCATGTTATAACAAACTTGTGATACAATTCCTTCCTGAAATCACTTAGCCTGGGAGACTCTTTATTTATTTTGTCTGTTTGTCTGATTATTTATTAATTCACAGTTTTTATGAAACCAATCAAATGCTCTCAGCTTGGCAGTTCCAACAATTCAGTAAAAAGCAAGTGCTTTACAGTGGCAAAATACAGATTTTTTTAATGAAATTACAAAGCTATGCTGTTGCATTTCACACAAAGCAGTAAAAAAACTAAATTATCACACCGTTTTTTTTCCATGCAAGAAATTGAATCACACAAATATTATGGTACATTGATACATAATAAAATAAGTATTTTTTAAAAACATATCTATCTATCTATCTATCTATCTATCTATCTATCTATCTATCTAGCTATTCATCTATATTCAGTATTATATAATATTTTCACTTTCAAATAACACTATATAGACTAAAATTATAAGTATAATACAGATTATGGATATAAATATGGGTATTTAATACTTAAATTGGAAACTCCTTGTGTTTTATGCTTTTATGGCTGAATATACAGTTCTGTCTTCTTCATCAGAGCTTGAACTGGCAGGCGGGCTCTTCTGGTTATGTTTGGGTTGTTGTTTAGCAGCAGGCTTGGCAGAATAAGACACCGTGGAGTAATTCACCTCATCTTCTTCACTGGTATCAGACTCCCAGTTCATATTTGTGAATGGAAGCTTGGCACACATGCAGAAAAAAACATTCTCATAATCTGGATTTTCTGTGTTGGGAATTCTAGGAAGATGAAGAAATAATAAAACAAATGTTCTCTCGAATATACAGTTTTATGTAAAAGTGCTCCATATAATTTTCTGGTTTATCCTTATTGTGAACAATTTATTGTTGTTCTGAAGACATGGAAGAATATATAATTATTAAAATAAAAAAAACTTTTTTTTTTTTTTAAATTAACAGTATTTAAATAATGAGCGAGTACATCATAACTCCAATCTTCCAAGCCGTGTTTTTTCTCTTACCCTGAATTATTTACAGTAAGCCTTTAATAACTATTTTATATTTTAGACCTATCGTATCGGATTTCGCGGGAAATTGCATACATAATCAATTCACCTGTGCGTGTCTCGTCATATCCGTAAACAGAGAGAAGTAGCTCTGGATATTCTGGCGCGTGTATGGTGTGGGAGTAACATAAAGCTGAAAAACATTTCACACGAGCACAACGAGCGAGAAATATTGACCATGGACCGTGAAAACGATCGAAATCAGCAGTTTAAAATTCAAAGGAACTCGAAGAGAGCAGAGCAAGCAAAGAAGGGAAAGCGAATTCCCTAAAAATTAGGGAAAGTCCCTAATATTTTTGTAAACCCGAATTAAACATGTTTGTTTTTTTTTTTCTGGTGATGGATTTAAAACCAACCAGAGATATTTTTTTTTTTCGTAGTAGGCCTAGCCTACTCAACAGGTAAGATATTTTATTTAACTCATAGATAAAAACATATAGCGTGTGTTTGTTATAACGTTAACTACTGAAAGAGTCATTTCATTATGGGTGCTGTGCTGGATATCATTTTTACGGATGGATTGCGTAAATTATAAACACAAGTCAGCAAATTAACAATTAACGCAGCTACTTCTTTTCTTCTTTTTAAACACTTTCAGCTGTATAAATAGACAACTTTATCTCTTGAGCCTGTGTTTTGATTGCGTTTCATTCACAGAGTTTGATCTGGCAGCTTGTAAACGTCATTAATAAAAAAAAAACAAAAAAAAATCCAATACTATTACTTAGATGTAGTGTATTTAGAGTTTCTCATCCGCGCAGAGGCGAAGCACACTATATTCTTCCGCGAGGCGCGTGGCGTTTTATTTTTCAACCGCTAGAGGGCCACAAACTACACTGTGTTACTTGTAATATTCTGACGTATTCCAAAGAAGGTTTACCGTTGTCTGCTTAATTTTTGACACCGTAGCGTAGACTGATGAATCTTCAGGCACTCTAAAATCACAATCATACATTTAAAAGCATAATTGGTGCATTTGTCATATATTTAATTGAGCATGGAAATTGTACTTTCCCCCCTTGATTTCATAATAAATATAAAGTTCTAACTGATGTTTAACTAATGATTTTCATTTTCCCTATCTGTTTTACCTTTTTTCTGGTTCATTTTGTCCCTTGAAATCAAGAGTGACATAGTTTAGAGTAGATGTAGCTGCATCATTGTCCATATATCCAGCTTTCTGTTGTTTTGGGGGACTGTCTTCCCTGTAAGGAAAGAAAAAAAAAATTGCGAAGCATAAAAACATCCAGATGTTTGTGATATTTATGTTTCAACGACCTTCTGTTCCAAAAAAAATAAATAAAAATAAAACAACAACATTCTCTCACCTGTTTCATTTGTGGCAGTTTAATGGCAGCATACACCGTGTGGATATTAGATTTCGGTTAAGAGAAAAAAAAAATAGTTAATTTAATTGCACAAAGCGGGTGTCTCCATCAGTTCTGCTGCTGTTACCTTGGATTAAGGTCTCGTGCTTGTGTAGGATCTTGGGAATGGGGTGTCTGACGTGATTGATCAACCCGTCCATAACCTGGATCAGGAATGCTCTCCACTGACAGATTTTCCTGGGTATTATTATTTGATCCCTAAGTGTTTAAATATTCCCAAACAAAACAGGATTTATCTCTTAAGAAAACCAGATATATTTCATTGTTTAAAAAATGCATATTAAGGTGATCTCAATATACTGTAAATAGCCAGTTGTGAAACAAACAGAAGTAAAATAACCAATAAAAGTAAGTTTGTCACTGTTGAAGAGCGTTGCGGGGAATACTGGAACAAAGCACAAAGGATATCTGCTCCACTTTGCTGATCTGATCTTGCCTTAATGATAGTCCTGTAAAAATAACAAGCACAATAATTGGAATAACTGACAACTTCAAACTCAATAGCTAATAGAACTACTAACATACAGACAAAGTAATAAATGATACAAGTTTATTTAGTGATATTTTTCACTTAAAATAACATTTGGAAAAAGAAAGAGCAATGCACCTGTGTATCAGAAAGGCGGCCACAACAATGAGAATCAACAGGAGAATGATGGGTAAGATGATCTTGTAGAACACCGTGAGAGAGTTACCTAAATGAAGAGGTTTTTAAGACTCAACCCTTTATGATTTAATTTAACCCAAATTCATGAATAAACCCAGAAAACCAAGAAGTACAACATGTTGAAGCATTTGGCTTTAAACATGCATTTACGATGTGCTCATGCATAATTGTAACTTTTTTTTAAAAAGGGGAAGTATGTAATATTAACAGCTAGCGGTGAAGAGGTACTGCAGTCCAAATTCAAAATATTGGGAAAAGGTGTTTCTACTGCTGCCCCCTTGATGCTCACACCGGTTGCCAGATTGAGGGCACGCAACAGGAATGATCCTTACATTGTAATTTGATTAATTGATTTATCAATGTTTTAATATGCCTCTGTTCATAGAGCTTTTTAGATGGATGACGAGGCATTTTAGGTCGGGTAGAATCTGCGATCTCTGACCCAGTTTGTTTGCTAGCTTCCATGGCCACAATATGCAGTGCCTTTCCACCAACTGGCAACCCCGGCTGTTGAACTATATTATTGATTAAATTGGCAGTGGCCAGAATCACACATTTCAAAGTAGAACAACTGGCTTTTACATTGTTTTTTAGAGAAACAAGTTTGTGAACTTGGCATGTTTCCTAAGTGTCTTAAAACATAATGGTATTTTTATGCTTTCATAAAGATTTCATTAAGGTTTAATGGAATGATATGCAGAAAATTGCCCTACACCCTGAAAGATATCATTAGAATATTAGGTAAATAAATTGCTTGGTCATCATGGTTACACCAGAGAGGGCAGTTGTAGAAAGACGGCCATAAAGTCTAAAGTCTGCGGTGGAAGAAGTTCTAGAATAGCTAAATGCAGCTAACATTTTATTCCAATTTGTAAATTAATAATACATTTTATATGATGTGTTATTTCATACTTACTGCTCATAAATAACTTGATGCTTTTGGATTGTGATTTTCCGATAGCATTGTCTGCTGTACAGTAATACATTCCTGGGCTCTTTTGCCAAACAGTGAAGTTCTGCTGGTGTGATACTACCGTGGTGTTATCCTCCTCTCTGTACCATTTGTACTCCGTGGCGGGAGGATACGCATCTGCACTGCAGGTCAGATGAACGGGAACTCCCAGTTCCACTGAATTGAAGTTGTCATGTTATGGACAATATTTATGTTTGGAGCATCTATAGAAAGAAGGCAAACAGACATGATGATACTCATAATGTTATGTAGATGGAAAGCATTGATTATGTGGTTTATTGTTATAATTGAAAGTCGTGGACAACAACAAATTTTTGGACTATGTAATATTACCTAGCTACTGTATCTTGAGAAACTCATTCATTAGACTACGTAAACAAATCAAAAACATTGGACAATCTTATATCTGTCACAAAAGTCAAATATCAAAAATGAAGAACATTTTGCCTCTAAAAGCTGAAGTGTGTCATAACTAGTAGAAACGAGTACTCACACTTGACCTTGATCTCTACAGATGGGGATTCTGTTATTCCAATGGAATTATGAGCAATACAGATGTACAGACCAGAATCAGTGATTTCCAGAGAGTTAAATTGTAGTTCCTGTTTATGTCCGACTGTATTTATCGTCCCATTGAAGTGTTTTCACTCATATGAGGATGGAGCAGGTTTGGAGTGAGCATTACATGTAAGGGTCAGCTCACTCCCAAATCTCTGTTCTCCTTTAGAACTTACACTCACATTTTTAGGTGCATCTATACACACGATATATAAAAAGATCCAAATTATTTAGTTGAAGTAATCCTATTAATCAGTTTGGTCGATTTCAATAAATTAAAGCATCTCATGCTCCTCAAAAGTCCTTGAAATGTCTTTTAAATAATTGTACATATTTCAATTTTGACTATTACTTACACAACAACACAATAACCTCTTGTATAGTTTCTGAATGTCCCTCTGAGTTTTTTGCTTTGCATGTGTACATTCCTGCATCTGACTCAGAGACATTCATGAAGACAGTCAACATGTTCGCAGGTGCAGTGCTGTTCCTTCGATTGTTCTGAATATATCTCAGATCACCCTGAGGTCCTGTCACTGTGAGGTGTGAGTGAGGAAAGCTTTGAACCGTGCAGATAATGGAGATCACTTCAAACTCTCTCACTTCCTTCTTCATGATCAAACTGAGATTAAATGGAGGATCTGCAGCGTTCAAAAGAAAAAGTGACAAAAATGATTTGGCTATTTGTGAAATCATTAACTTTAATTAGTTAAGATATATATTTTAGAGCGAAACAGACTTACAAAGCACATCAACTTTAATTGTGTTTGATCTTGTGCCAATAGTGTTGGTAACTTCACATGTGTACTGCCCTGCATGTTGAATTGTCACGTTCTCAATGTTTAACTGTCCAGTTTTTATTGGTAATGGGACAGAAGACAGTGCAGGTTTGTGCTTCCATGTGTACATGTGTGGAAGAGGGTTAGCATCAGCTGAGCACGTCAAAGTCAATGGGAGTGCCCACTTTTTACAGAGGTCACGCCCTCTATGTTGATGTTTCTTGGTGAATCTGTGAGAACAGAAAAACTAAAAATTAGAATAGCGTCACACTCAGTACAATATAAATAAAATATTAACGCAAGTTTTGGTAAGAATATATATTATTGTAACTTATTTATGTGAAGAGATTTATCCTCTAACATGCTTTTTCATTTAAAGCATTTAAGCATTTAAATTAGTTTATTTTGCGGAAGTTTTCCAAATGAAAATGAGTAACTTTAACTTTTATCATAACTTTAGTTTGATATCATATTTAGCAAATAAACCATTAACATTTGTTTGTTGATGGAAAAAATAAAGTGATACAAATAATGTAATACTTACACTTTACAGAAACACTGAGGTTATCTGATTTTGCTGTGTTTATCCCATTATCAGCCTGGCAATGGTAAGATCCTTTGTCCTCTGCAGTAACCGTTACGGATGATGATTGTCTCGCTGGTTTCACTCTGGACTTGGGAATTTTTGTACCACGTAAACTGATTGACTGTTGGGTTACTTTTCTGGACTGAACACTTGAGTGTCAGTTTGTCTCCCTCTTTGAGATCTTTAACGTTGACCAGAGATTGCACTGTGACACCTTGTGGAGCATCTAAAAAATGTAGTGCACAGGCACAATAAATGCATATTTATTACATTTTAAAGTAAAATTTAATTATTTAAACAAGTGAAGCACTATAGTTCATAATCTTTATGACTTTCTTCAAAGGTATCTGTTTACATAAAACATAAGCTCACACTTCACATCAATTTTAATGATATTTGATTCATTTGCTCCATGCTTGTTTTCAGCTTTACAGTAATATTCTCCACTGTCTTCTGGTTTCACACTAATTAGTGTCATGTTAGACATTTGAGCTTTTTCTGTTTTCTCTTTTTTGAACCACGTGAAGCTGACATCAGGGTGACCTGTGCTGCTGCAGGAGAGAGGGACAGAATCTCCCTCCTTTACATCTTCAGAGCTCACGGTTGCCTTTGTCTCTTTAGGTGCATCTAGAGAAGAAAAGAGATGAAGACAGCTGCTGTGAATAATGCTCAGTCAGTGACTGTGTACAGTAAATATAGAGTGTTTGTTCATAAACACATGATGTACACACTCACATTCCACAGACAGTGTGAAGTTCCTGATCTGGCAGCTGTCCTCACTATTCGCTGGACGACAAGACAGAGTCCTGTTGTCATCCTTCCATGTCACCTTGAGCTTCAATTTGGTGACCTTTCTTCCTCCTTCTTCTTCAGTCTCTGTGATCATATCAGTTGACGAGGAAATCCTTCTTGCTTTTGTCCTGATGTATGGACGAGCCATTCAGGATAAAGATCACAGGAACCAGATGTGGAACAGTGAACAGTCAATTCTTCTGACTCCTGGAGTGGATTTTTCAGCTCTGATGCTTCAATGTGCACCTTACAAGGATTGTCTGGAATCAGGAGAATAATATGGATTGAGAACAAGTGATCCAGAACAAAAAAAAAATAATAATAAAAAATCTATTATCTCTAAGATATAATATCTTGGTTCAAAACATGCTTTATTTTCTATATTTCAGTAGAACATACAAAATTTCCAGAAGTGACAAAAATCAAGGCTTTATGGCACAATATTCTTAGGTCATATGACAGGTTTGTGTACATTAATCACTGATGATCTACTCTGTCGTAGTTTATTTATGTGATTTAAAAGACATTTACTCTATATTGGAACATTGTCATTGATTATGAGATACATGAGAACCAGTGACATCTTCACTGGTATCATGAAGACTTCAAATATATTGTCTGGTCATATGAACTATTTTATTAATTACTTGCTATTTGTAATTTTTAAAGCTCCTGGTCAGATTAAGTTTCATTGTTTAAAAAAAAAAAAAGAAAAACTTTCTATTAAATGTCTGTTTTATGTTTCATGAATGAAAGCAATATGCAAGGACACGAAGGTGAATAAACTGACAAAATTTTTATAAGAAAACAGCCTTTAAAACAACATTAAATGAATAACATTCAATAAATCATTGCTCACCTGTAACTGTGAGAGTCAGAGCTTCACTCATGTACTTTTCTGAACCAATAATTCTAAATTTGTATTTCCCACTGTCTGTCTTTTGAAGATCGGTGATTCTTAAATCAAATTTTATCAAGTTGTTATTCTGCTGTGCGTTTGCTGCATCGGTGATGTTGCATCAGTGATGTATTCCACTCTGCTGGAGTAAGCTGGTGACTGGGGACGTTCTACTGTGTTACTGTATACAATAGTCCCATTAAACATTTTTGACACGTTATCATATTCTGGATCTTTAAACCACAACAGTGTATATTTTCCATCATTTTCTTTTTTGTAAGTACAGGGGATGGTCACACATAATCCTTCATTAATTTTTTCTATTTTTTCAGGCACAGTTATTAGAATTTCTTTTGAGCTGGTGCAGAAGACCATAAGAAGAACTGCAGGAAAAAAAACATCAGTGATACTTTCATTTATATTGATTAATCAGGACAATCATTTACACAAAAAAAAAAAAAAAAAAAAAAAAAAAAAAAAACAGTATAAAATAGAGACAATACAAACCAAACAGAAGCAGAGGAATCCCTTCAGGAACCATCATTCTGTCTGCTGCTGATGAAATAAAGACCGTTATACTCTGACAGCACATTTGGTGTTTGTCGTTCGTTGTGTGTGGGGGAATGTGTATTTTTGGTGGTCACAGCTGTTAATGAGTCAGTCGGTTTCTCCTTCCTTTTGTCATCCTTGCATGCCAAAAATGTCATTTTGGCTTTACAACATGCAATTTGTTAAATACACCAAATTGTTAATTACATCTAATTGTTTTTTTGTTTTTGTTGTGTTTTTTTTGGACTTGTTACCAATAACAGCAGCAAATGAATCATGCCTACTGCTCCAAGCTAAATAATTTGTTGCTGTAATAACTGACTACTTTATTCCTTAAACAGTTAAACATTTATTACAATTTGCTGACACCATAAATGTTTCTCAAACATATGCACGCTATAATGACACGATCACATGCCAAAAAATGTTTTGTTCGAAGAATCACAGTGCTTTTTATGCATGAGCTTTTACCGTTTAACAGATTATGATCATTATCTGACAACAACCAAATGTGTTTTACCACAAATAACAAAGACAAGAAAGAAAGAAAGAAAAGAAAGATGAAAATATTTTACCTTCAGATTGAATCCGTTGTTCTCAATGGGCGTCCTAAAAACATTCAAACCGAGAAACAAAAGGAGAACTTCACCCATGTGTTTTCTAACTTGTTATATTTGTATAGGTGAATTTTCAGACATAAAAGAAATAGGCAAAAGCACACATTCCTGATAGAGATAAAGAGATACGTTAATTCTGTCTTCTAAGCGTGAAGCTCACTTCCTGTGACAGTGGTTAGTTCTGTCAAAACTATTGAAAAAATAAAAACTCACACTAGGCGATGTATTTAGGATTATAACCGTCTGCTTCTCACCTTACTGATGTACAGGAATTTTAGTTTGCAAATTCCTCCATCAACATCAGCTGCCTCTGTAGTAATCATCTAATACGTGCAGCGCAATCAAGTGAAAATCCCTGTCTGTTGTTCTTCAGAAAAATCCTCCAGCTCCTGAATTAGATGGGTTGAAATTGAATTCAAAGGGTTCAGATATGCAGAAGATGCTGGAAAACCAAAGAATGTGGAGGAGCTGGAGGATTTTTCTGAAGAACTGCTCAGGACCAACAAGGGACTCATGAACAACCATCACAAAACATAAAAACAGTTATAGATCATCCAGGAAATGACACACAGTATTAAGATTTAAGGGTGTGTAAACTTTGAATGGGGTCATTTTTATAAATTCAGTTATTATTTTGTTTTGTGGAGTATATATAAACATCTGTTATGTGAAATTGCTTCTTCAATTGCTTCTTTTAATTTGTCCTTTCTCTTTGGAGTGTTACAAGCTCTTGGTGCATAAAGAAGATCTGTAAAGTTGCAAAGGCTAAAGTCTCAAATCCAAAGAGAGATCCTTTAAAAAAGTTAATACTCGTCCACACACCCCTAAAACAGCTCGTTCTAACACGCCCCCACATCTCTACGTCACTGTGTGGGAAGATTTGCATAATGCCCCCCGGGTTATAATCATTGTAGTATTGTTGTTGCTGCCGCCGCCATGTCGTATAGACGCTGTGGGTTTCACTGTGAAAGCAAAACTACTTTGTTTGGCCTTCCAAAAGAGGACAATATCACCTTCTTTATGCCTGGAGCTGATCCGTGCTGGTCGCTAAGGAAATACATCAACTATGCACTGTGGATCGCTGAATCAGCTTTCACTGTGGATGAAGCGAAGTCCAGCCCAGGGTCGTCACATGTGGTTGATGCAAGACCAAGGTATGCTTCTTCGTAGAAGCCGCCGGCTGCTCCGTTCTCAAGCCGGCCGCGGCTCACTCTAGGCCTCTGCTCACTCAAGGCCACGGTGTGTGACGCTGTTTCGTTGAGAAAGCAAAACTACTTTGTTTGGCCTTCCAAAGGAGGACACGACTAGAAATCATGTTTATATCATGGGTTTTATGTTTATTCCTCGTCGCTCCCGCCGGACAAGGCATCATAGTATGGTAAGGGGTGTAACATTAACGCTTGAGGTATTCGGCCAATCACAACGCACTGGATAGCTGGGCAATCGGCGCACACCTCGCTTTTCAGACCGATGAGCCTTGTAAAAATCATGTTTGTGTAACATATGTGTTTGTGTGCGTATGTGTATATATAAATATATGTGTGTATAAACAAATATGTATGTGTGTGTGTATATATATATATATATATATATATATATATATATACGTACTGTATAGAGAGATGGGAAGAAAAACTAAAATTGCCTTCCGTAGAAAAAGATAGATATACAAAAATGTATTGGAAATACATTTATTTCATGCTAAGTATACTACAAATACCTCTACATACTGTATGATTTACATATTACTATACTTAAAGTCTGTTAAATTGGAACAAAAAAAATTCTTAATGCACTTTAATTGTAAGAGAGAAGTGCTGAAGTCCAACTAAAGACATACTGAACTATTTGACTGTGTTAAAAGTGGAACTATTGCAAGTATATTTTAGGTACACTTTGAATATCTTGCATTTAAATATTATTCAGAGATCATACAATCCTCATCAATAGTGACATTAAAACACATTTTAGGCTTAATATTGATAAATGTGCATTGTGCACAAGTAGTAGTCCAAATAAAGTTTAATTATAATTTTTATAATTAAATGTCTGTAAATAGACAATAAATAAAACAAATAAATTGTTAATAGATAAAATGTCAGTATACAGTATTACTAATGTACTAGGGTTTGTAATAATAAAAACAAATATATATATATATATATATATATATATATATATATATATATATATATATATATATATATATATATATATATATATATATATACCATTAACTGAATGATACTGAAGTAATGAATTGCATAACTAATTATGGTTAACAATAATACTAATAATAATCCCTTCTCTGCATTCTCTCTCTCCCTTGTGGCTAAGCAGTAACTGAGTGCCTATATACCATTAAAATGTAAGTTATTGGTTACTACATGCTAGTTAGCTATACCTCACTGACATTGAATGCTGGATATTTCAGTTTTCTCCATCATCATCCTGCTCTTTGTCCCAAAATATGCTTAATAATACATCTTCAGTAGTTAGAAAACTGCTGTCTTCTCGTGGTGCAACTTGTTGTGTCAGCCATTTTGACTCATGTGCTATCCACAGGCTTTACCCACCATACATTTCTCGATGCTAAAGTGGAATAAGTGCAGTTATGCCCTTTTGGCACCAACTGGCTTAGCATTTTCAGTGTTAAGTCTTTTGGTTTCTAACAAATAACTCCAAAATTATTATGAATTCACTTGTCCTTTTGGCAGTAGAAAGAGCTTTCATTTGAGATATATACATACACACACTGCATGTAATTTTTATGGTAGGTTTATTTTAACGTATAGAGACAGAATACAAGCCACAAAAATAAATAAATAAATAAATAAAAGAAAAATAATAATATATTATATAAAGGTTAGATTTTTTTATTTTTTTATTTTGCATTTCAGTGAGTGAAATAAGTATTTAATGCCCAAGCAAAACATGACTTAGTACTTGGTGCAGAAACCCTTGTTGGCAAGCACAAAGGTAAGACGTTTTTTGTAGTTGGTCAACAGGTTTGCACACATCTCAGGAGGGATTGTGATCCACTCCTCTTTACAGACCCTCTTTAAATCCTTAAGGTTTCTTGGTTGTCTTTGGCAACTCGAAGTTTTAGCTCCCTCCACAGATTTTCTATTGGATTGAGGTCTGGAGACTGGCTAGGCCACCATAATGTGCTTCTTCTTCAGCCACTCCTTTTTTGCCTTGGCGGTATGTTTCAGGTCTTTGTCGTGCTGGAAGACCCATCCATGACCCATCTTCAGTGTTCTGGCTGAGGGAAGGAGGTTCTCGTCCAAGATTTTACAGACCATTTGCCCGTCAATGTGGTGAAGTCATCCTGTGCCCTTAGCAGAAAAACAGCCCCAAAGCATAATGTTTCCACCTCCGTGCTTGACTGTGGGGATGGTGTTCTTGGGGTTATAGTCAGCATTTCTCTCCCTCTAAACACGGCGAGTCAAGTTAATGCCAAAGAGTTCAATTTTGGTCTCATCTGACCACAGCACTTTCTCCCAAACCTTTTCTGAATCATTTAGATGTTCTTTGGCGAACTTTAAATGGGCCTTCTTGAGTAGGGGGACCTTGCTGGTGCTGCAGGATTTCAGTCCATTGCGGTGTAGTGTGTTGGCAGTGTTTTGCTTGGTGACTGTGGTCCCAGCTGCCTTAAGATCATTAACAAGCTCCTCCTGTGTAGTTCGGGGCTGATCCCTCACCTTTCTCATGATCATACTTACCCCATTAGGCAAGATCTTGCATGGAGCTCCAGACCAAGGCCGTCTGATGGTTGTTTTTTATTTCTTTCATTTCCGAATAATCACACCAACAGTTGTCTCCTTCTCACCAAGCTTCTTGCTGATGGTCTTGTAGCCCAGTGGTTCTCAACCACATTCCTGGAGGACCCCCAACACAGCACATTTTGCATGTCTCCTTCTCCTTCTTGTAGAATTCCGGCAGTGTAGACGCTGCTGAGCGTATTACTGCCCTCCACAGGTCAAAATTTAAACTAAATTCTTACATACAGTCCTGTATCATGCAAGAACTGAAGAACTGCCTTGGAGATCAGTTTATGCTCATCACTGTGACCAAACAAAGATAAAAGAGTAAAAGCCTTAACTCCAAGTCCTGCCAGTTTAAAAATTAATATATTTCTTTCTGCCCTATACTTCCTGCAATTTAGGAAAACACTGCCCTACCGTCTCAAGACTCCCACATTCACACAATCCAGAAACATGCTTTCCTACAATCCACAAAGAATAATTTAACGCACAGTGCCCCAACCTCAATCTACACATTATAACTGAGTCCCTGCGGGGCAAAATGATATATGAACATCTTTTCTTAACTATAGGTTGTATTGAAAAGTAGTGTCTACCCCTAATTTTCCTTTTCCCACCCCCTCTGCCATTCATTTATTAAGCCCGCTTTAATTTGTTCCCTCAGTTCCACTCTCCCTAATAATACATGGACATCTACTTCTCTTCCTAAGCTCTCCTTTGCACTGTTATCCACCCGCTCATTCCCCCTCACCCCAGCAAAACCTGATGTTGCAGACAAATCTAATTCTAAACAACACAATTAAAATATCATTTACAATGTCAGGACGAGCTTTTGATTTTCCTACTTTTAAATTTTCTAGAGCAGCTACAGAATCAGAGCAAATAATGACTTCCCTAGGTTTTCCTTCCTCAATCCACCATAGAGCCCATAAAATTGCCATTAATTCAGCAGTGAGAACAGAACTTCCGTTAGAAATACGTCAACCAATTTCCAACCCTAGCTGTTCCACATATACCCCAAAACCAGCTTTCCCACTAACTGGATCTCTAGACCCATCTGTAAAAATTAATCATAGTACTTCTACTAATTGAATTAAGATATTCCTCTATTTTTGGTGCCACCTCCAATTTATCTTTTTCCTGATGAAAACCAAGCTCAACACACATTTCAGGTATCAACCAATAGGGCATAGGTAACCAACTTGTGTGTTCTACGATACTTCCGTGATCCATACTCATCTTCCCTGCCCACTTATTTATTATGACAAAAAAATTATTGTATCTATTATTTCCAGCATCCTCTTGCAACAAACACCTAGCTGGGACGATATGATTACACCCACTAAGTTTAACCCAGTACTGTAACCCTAACTTAATGCGTCTTAACCATAAGGGCATTTCTCCCATTTCAATGAGCAGGCCAGGTTGCATGTCTCCTTAGTCTGACACACCCATTTCAAGTCTGTGAGCCTCTACTAATGAGCAGGTGACCTGAATCAGGTGTGTTTGATTAAGGAGACATGCAAAATGTGCAGTGTTGGGGGTCCTCCAGAAATGTGGTTGAGAACCACTGTTGTAGCCCATTCAAGCCTTGTGTAGATCTACAGTCCTCTCTCTGACAACCTTTGACAGCTCTTTTGGTCTTGCCCATGGTGGTGGGAGAGGTCGGAATGGAAGATACAGATTGTGTGGACAGATGTCTTATACAACTTATGAGCTGGCATTAGGAGGAACTACTTAAAGTGGCAGGACTAATCTGTGTTCCACATGGGCACATAACCAATCTGTGGGAGTTCATGCAAATCAATTTCTAACCTTTTTATAGTGTTTTTTTTTTCTTCTGGAAGTTTTTTTTTTTTTTTTTGGTTGATATATCAACCAAAAAAAAATAAAAAAAAATCGAGAAAAAAAAACACACTATAAAAAGGTTAGAAATTTATATATATATATATATATATATATATATATATATATCAATCTCAATTTCACCCAAAATGTCACTTAAACCCTTCTGGTTCTCACCCCTCCATATGTAAGGATACAAATCTTATCTCATTCCATATAGCAGATTTTTATTTTAAACTATATGAAACAACCCACTGCCTATTCTCAATTCTATTTCTTAAGTAAGAACCATATTTCATATTTCAATCTAATATGTTTTTTTTTTTTTTTATTTCCTTTGAAGAAGTTAAAGAAGGCATTAATAAATTAAATAATGCATCTCTAGGGAGTGATGGGTTGACGTCAGTAAAACTTTTTTTTAACTACTCATTTTGGCATATATTCTAGCAAAATTACTTTAATTTGGCCTTGATGATTTGATTGATGAGTACTATGTTACTCCATTTCAAATGAACTAAATATTATAATGTTTGAAAATCATTTAATCATTTTTAGCACATTCACATTAAAATAATACAGCAAACACAAATTCTGATGGACTGGGACCAGAAACTGTCTTTTAATGTATAGCCTATAATACAAAGTATTCAAGACAATTAACATCACTTCAGGTGGTTTAATTAATCCTCTTTAAATGATTCAGCTTGCCTCTATCCTTTGATCATTTTTACATACTGGTCATACTCTGTAGTTATGCTTTACATGGCTGGGAGGGCAAAAAAATAAAATAAAAAAATAGCATGACATTCTCACTGATGCTGCCCCAATTACTTTCCCCCAACCTCGTACTGGAATCATCACAACCAATATTCTGTTTATTCTGATTTTGAAATGCACAATTTGTAAGGTAATGTTCATCCTTTTCACCTCTGCATCACTGCTTTTTTACATTTTTGCTTTGGGACACTGGAAAAGCCTTTTTCAGAATCAGTCAATGAAGGCGGTGGAGCACAAGCAACAACCTCATAATCAGGTTCCTCTCTTTGGGAATTCTGGGAAAGGGAGATATTATAGTACTGTGAGAGGTTATTTCAATGGTCATTCTGAATCTGTTAAACTGTTGAGTTTTTCACTCTGTTCAGCTTGTGCTGCATGTTTGGTGTAATCTGAACACGTACCTTTGACATTTTATTTTCAGATGCTGTGGTTTGGACTTCTGCTTCGGTAACATTGTTTGCCGCAGAAGTGCCATGAAATATAATCATATATTTAAAATTAACAACAGTGAAAAGAGAAGCTGCCAGAAATACTTGTCAAAGCACATCACAACTGCGATTGAATTAAAACAGAATATGGAACTAAATTTATAAACTGTATCTGACAAACTTTATAAAAACACACACAAGAGCATCATGAAAGCAGCATGTGGAACCTCATAGATCAAAATTAATAGAATAAGTAGTGATTTAATTTATTATCAATATCAAGATGGACCATTTTAATTAGCATTCAGATTTTAGGAATAAAATCAACTTTATGTGAAGCAATCACATATAATCCTGAATGCATATTGTAATAAAAAAAAAAAAAAAAAAAAAGTTTTAGAACTAAAATTACAAAATAAAACTAAAATATTGGGTGAAGTATTAGTGTTCATTCAACTCAATGAGGACCAGGAATAAGATCATTAGACCATGTATTGCTAAATGTAAGCAATCCAAAATCATGTGGCCCTTAGCAGTAATGGATCCTTAAAGGGGTCATGAATTGAGAAATCAAATTTTTTTTGATGTTTTGATGCGTGAGAAGTCATTGTACTATAAAAATATCCTTTGAGTCTTTGTTAGTCCAAAAACAGCTTTTATTGAAACCAAGCTCAGAAAACGACTTTCAGATTTTGTCAAATTATTATGACGTAATAGTGTAACAAAATCCCGCCTCTACATCATCACGTCTTTGGCCCCACCCACTGGAGTGTTATTAAGATGATAAGGAGAGAAGAGCAATACACGAGCAATCAAATAATCCTAATCCTAGGAAAGTTTATTTAACTACGTGGATGTCTAAGTAGAGCATCCGTCACAGTTTTGATGCAGGCTTTGCAAACAGACTTCTACTGTAAGATTATGGACCTGACAAGTAACAGTGTTCATTCTAATGCCTAATCTTAAGGCTGTCAATCACACAGTGCGAGTTTATATTCAGTGACGCAGTCTACACTGCACAATGAATCTCTTATTTACATTGTGTTAGCACTGTTAGTTGTGATGAAAGCATTTGTGAAAGTGCAAAACTCAAGTTGCAAATAATGAGATCACTGCATTCGTCATGTGCTCAGCAGTGCCATGATCCAGTTAATGATATCTTTAAGATCTTCGCTGTGTTTTGTGATTATTTTAGGTGTGATGATGGGTACTTCTATATATTAAGAGATTTCAGAAATCACCACTTGCATGTGAAAATAGCTACATATTGAATAAAGAAAAATACCTATTTGTGCTGACAGTTCCATAGTAACATACAGTAGTAGTAGTTTCGGATGGGATTAACTGGAAAAGGTAGAAAGGATCTGCTTCACTTTGTTGATCAAATCTTGCCTTGATGATTAACCTGCAAAATTAAAAACACATTAATTAAAAATGTAATTTAGAGGGAAATAATAACGGCCACAAACTAAAATCCCCAAAAAAGAGCTGCTGCTTCACAGGAACAATAAATGTAATAAATGACAAGCTGTAGGTCATGTATTTCTTTCACTCGGATATGGTTCTTAGTTGCATATGACCCATCCGTTTCCTTAAACTCAAAAATCGCTTTGCAAATTCTGTATGAGTATTTAATGTTTTGAAAGAAAAGAATAAAAGAGGACCTTACCTGTGTATCAGGAAGATGGTCGCCCCAGTGAAAATCAGCAGGAGAAAGATGATGTGATAGAGCATGAGAAAGTTGCCTAAATTTAGAGGGTTAGAAAACAGATGATTCAAAAACAGAATTGCCTCGGCTGTGATTATTGGGATTAAAAATGTAATAAATGATCATTAACAATCTAGCAGTCTATGAAATTATTAAAAGGAGATATACAAGTGAAGTGAACCAAAATGTATGCAGCATAAAATGTGCAAATAAAATGGCATTATTTCATTATTTGATAAATGCTATTTCATACTCACTGCCGATAAATAACATGATGTGGTCAGATCGTGATTTTCCGATAGCATTGTCTGCTGTACAGTAATACATTCCTGGGTTCTCAGGCCAAACAGTGAAGTTCTGCTGGTATGAGAGTACTGTGGTGTTGTCCTCTCTGTACCATTTGTAGTCAGTGGCGGGAGGATACGCATCTGCACTGCAGGTCAAGTAGACTGGAAGCTTCCAGTTCCACTGAGTAAAGATTGTCATGTTATGGACTATATTTATGTTTGGAGCATCTATAGAAATCAGGCAAATGGACATGAATATTCATAATTAACATTTTGTATGGGAAAAACAGTGATTATACAATTTATTGTTATAATTGAATGTCATTCATCAACAAATTTGAGCAGTGTAATATTAAACCGTTCATTTAGCTACCATGACAAACTTAGACTATTTAAGATAACTAAAAAACATTGGACAATCTCATATCTGTCAGTAAAGTCCAATTTCAAAGAGAAACTGAGATTAGATGGATGATCTGCAGCGTTAAAAGGAAAGAGTGACCAAATGATTTAACTATTTTTGAAATCATTAACTTTAATTAGTTAAGGTATAGATTTTTGAGCGAAACAGACTTACAAAGCACATCAACTTTAATTGTGTTTGATCTTGTGCCAATAGTGTTGGTAACATCACATGTGTACTGCCCTGCATGTTGAATTGTCACGTTCTCAATGTTTAACCGTCCAGTTTTTATTGGTAATGGGACAGAAGACAGTGCAGGTTTGTGCTTCCATGTGTACATGTGTGGTGGAGGGTCACTATCAGCTGAACACATCAAAGTCAATGGAGTGCCCACTTTTACAGAGGTCACGCCCTCTATGTTGATGTTTCTTGGTGAATCTGTGAGAACAGAAAAACAAAAATTTAGAAGAGCGTCACACTCAGTACAATATAATAAAATATTAATGCATGTTTTGGTAAGAATATATTATTGTAACTTATTTATTTGAAGAGATTTATCCTCTAACATGCTTTTACATTTAAACAGGGTGCTATTTGTGAAAAAAAAACAGAGGGGGGGGGATGTTTTGAAACATTTTAATTCATAAAAATAAATCATGAGAACATGAACTTCATCACTGCATTTGCAGGAATTGTAAAATCTTTTTTCTTATTAACTCATGAAGCAGCCTAACGCAATATTTTTACTCTAATAGCTTATCTTTCCCCACACATATGAACTGTGATCATGCACAATGAAAAGAAAAAAAAGAATTAAACCCCCCTCCCAGTAACATGGATAGTGCCACTCGGCTAGACATGTCAAAACACTTTTATGAATGGTAAAACTAAATGGCACAACGTAGTGTCACGTGCTTGAACAGTAGAGGGCAGGGAAGCTGCAGGAATCCAGCCAAATTCAAGCATTCCTTCACACAATATTTAAAAAATAATACGAAAGAGACAGACTGCTTTTATTATATTGCTGAAAAAGAGTAATACTACATAATAATCATCGTATTGTATGACATATATTAGATCATTTGGTCGATATATTACAATTAGTACACATATTTTAAATGTTAAATGGCAGGAGGTCACATTTGCAAGTATGAATTTATTAATATTCTATTATATATAATTAAAAAAAAATGTTTTTCATTTATTTTATTGAATTAGTTTTACAAAATTTTAGTTATTTTAACTTTACATCGCGATGCTGAGCTACAGTGAAATGATAGAAAAGACAGATGCATTATCTGTGTTAGTCAATTCGCCTCATTTGCGCGAACTGGACGCGCCCGCGCCGCGCTAAACGCCTCATTCGCGCCGCAGGACCTTTACATTGACTTAACATTGAAATCACTCACGGCAGACGCTCAAGAGTGAGTGAGTAATCAAAAAACCTTTGCTTTAGCCTCAATAGAATGAAACACCGTATGTGTAACTTCGGCCATTCTCAGTGGTGTGACTGGGACACTAACTCTGCTTGTCATCATAGAAACAGATAATCAGATTGTGATGTTTATTCCCGCTTCAGTGATATGCTGAATATGCTGCCTTCCTTTGTTTCGACCATGGTTTCGACCATAGACTGTATAAAAACATGGACGTAGTGTCCGTGACGTCACCCATAGACTCCTGAAGAGCGGTTTTGAAGCTCAAAGTGTGCAGAGTGGGCCGTCGCCATCTTGTCAGCGCGTCTCCGCGTGACTCTCCCGGATAATCGAAAATGGACAAAAAGGCGGGAGCTGGTTACTGAAGCCACACCCACCTAGCGTGACAGCATTGTCAGCAGCAGCAATCCACCTGTCACTCAGTCGGCCACGCCCTTAATTATGCAGAACTTTAAGGCTTAATATAATTTAATCGGATGAGTTATAAAAAAATTCACCCCCCCTGGGACATTGAGCAAGTCTGCAGAGTAGTGAATACAGAGAGGCTGCGCGGCAGCTATATCAGAGCCAGCCAAAGTAGCGCATTTTAAAATAAAATTGACATTGATCAAACCACGGGTCCGTGATAAGTTTTGTGATCCGTCTCGCCACTAGTGTAGCACTGATCACTTTGAGGGGGGGATAAATTTTTCCCCACCGGGGATAAAAATAATTAAGCAGAGGCAGGGATACATTGACCAGAAAGGGGGAAATCCCACGCATCCCCCCCCGGCAAATCGCACCCAGCATTTAAAGCATTTAAGCATTTAAATTATTTTATTTTGCAGATGTTTTCCAAATGACAATGAGTAACTTTAACTTTTATCATAACTTTAGTTTGACATCATATTTAGCAAATAAACCATTAACACAGAGGAACAAATAAATAATATAAAGTGATACAAATAATGTAATACTTACACTTTACAGAAACACTGAGGTCATCTGATTTTGCTGTGTTTATCCCATTATCAGCCTGGCAATGGTAAGATCCTTTGTCCTCTGCAGTAACGTTACGGATGATGAATGTCTCACTGTTTTCACTCTGGACTTGGGAATTTTTGTACCACGTAAACTGATTGACTGTTGGGTTACTTTTCTGGACTGAACACTTGAGTGTCAATTTGTCTCCCTCTTTGAGATCTTCAACTTTGACCAGAGATTGCACTGTGACACCTTGTGGACCATCTAAAAAAAATGTAGTGCACAGGCACAAG
Organism: Cyprinus carpio; assembly: GCF_018340385.1. Classification (NCBI taxonomy): domain Eukaryota; kingdom Metazoa; phylum Chordata; class Actinopteri; order Cypriniformes; family Cyprinidae; genus Cyprinus; species Cyprinus carpio. The sequence continues at coordinate 27,438,218 of NC_056586.1, read as the reverse complement.
AAATGCATATTTATTACATTTTAAAGTAAAATTTTATTATTTTTACAAGTGAAGCACTATAGTTCATAATCTTTATGACTTTCTTCAAAGGTATCTGTTTACATAAAACATTATACTCACACTTCACATCAATTTTAATGATATTTGATTCTTTTGCTCCATGCTTGTTTTCAGCTTTACAGTAATATTCTCCACTGTCTTCTGGTTTCACACTAATTAGTGTCAAGTTAGACATTTGTTGAGCTTTTTCTGTTCTCTCTTTTTTGAACCACGTGAAGCTGACATCAGGGCGACCTGCGCTGCTGCAGGAGAGAGTGACAGAATCTCCCTCCTTTACATCTTCAGAGCTCACAGTTGCCTTTGTCTCTTTAGGTGCATCTAGAGAAGAAAAGAGATGAAGACAGCTGCTGTGAACAATGCTCAGTCAGTCACTGTGTACAGTAAATATACAGTGTGTGTTCATAAACACATGATGTACACACTCACATTCCACAGACAGTGTGAAGTTCCTCATCTGGCAGCTGTCCTCACTCTTCGCTGGACGACAAGACAGAGTCCTGTTGTCATCCTTCCATGTCACCTTGAGCTTCAATTTGGTGACCTTTCTTCCTCCTTCCTCTTCAGTCTCTGTGATCATATCAGTTGATGAGGAAATCCATTCTTGCTTTTGTCCAGATGTATGGACGAGCCATTCAGGATAAAGATCACAGGAACCAGATGTGGAACAGCGAACAGTCAATTCTTCTGACTCCTTGAGTGGATTTTTCAGCTCTGATAGTTCAGTGTGCACCTTACAAGGATTGTCTGGAATCAGGAGAATAATATGGATTGAGAACAAGCGATCCAGAACAACAACAACAAAAAAAAAATCTATTATCTCTAAGATATAATATCTTGGTTCAAAACATGCTTTATTTTCTATATTTCAGTAGAACATACAAAAAGTTCCAGAAGTGACAAAAATCAAGGCTTTGTGGCACAATATTCTTAGGTCATATGACGGGTTTGTGTACATTAATCACTGATGATCTACTCTGTCGTAGTTTTATTTATGTGATTTAAAAGACATTTACTCTATATTGGAGCATTGTCATTGATTATGAGATACATGAGAATAAGTGGCATCTTCATGAAGACTTCAAATATATTGTCTGGTCATATGAACTATTTTATTAATTACTTGCTATTTGTAATTTTTAAAGCTCCTGGTCAGATTAAGTTTCATTGTTAAAAAAAAAAAACTTTCTATTAAATGTCTGTTTTATGTTTCATGAATGAAAGCAATATGCAAGGACACGAAGGTGAATAAACTGACAAAATGTTTTAAGAAAACAGCCTTTAAAACAACATTAAATGAATAACATTTAATAAATCATTGCTCACCTGTAACTTTAAGAGTCAAAGTTTCACTCATGAACTTAGTGTCTAAATGAATAATTCTAAATTTGTATTTCCCACTGTCTGTCTTTTGAAGATCGGTGATTCTTAAATCACATTTTATCAAGTTGTTATTCTGCTGTATTTGCTGCATCGGTGATGTTGCATCAGTGATGTATTCCACTCTGCTGGAGTAATCTGGTGACTGGGGACGTTCTACTGTGTTACTGTATACAATAGTCCCGTTAAACATTTTTGACATGTCATCATATTCTGGATCTTTAAACCACAACAGTGTATATTTTCCGTCCTTTAGTTTTGTGTAAGCACAGGTGATGGTCACACATGATCCTTCATTAATTTCTTCTGTTTTTTCATTAACATCTATTGGCTTTTCATTTGAGCTGGTGCAGAAGACCATAAGAAGAACTGCAGGAAAAACAACATCAGTGATACTTTCATTTTATATTGATAAATTAGGACAATCATTAACAAAAAAAAAAAAAAAAAAAAAAAAAAAAAAAAAACAGTATAAAATAGAGACAATACAAACCAAACAGAAGCAAGAGGAATCCCTTCAGGAACCATCATTCTGTCTGCTGCTGATGAAATAAAGACCGTTATACTCTGACAGCACATTTGGTGTTTGTCGTTGTGTGTGGGTGAATGTGTATTTTGGTGGTCACAGCTGTTAATGAGTCAGTCGGTTTCTCCTTCCTTTTGTTCATCCTTTCATGCCAAAAATGCCATTTTTGCATGACAGCATGCAATTTGTTAATTAAACCAAATTGTTAATTACATCTAATTGTTTTATTATTATTATTATTATTATTATTATTTACTATTGAACTTGTTACCTTTTTTTATGCAACCTGCAATTACAGCAGCAAATGCCTACTGCTCCATCAAGCTAAATAATTTATTACTGTAATGACTGACTACTATTTTATTTATTAAACAGTTAATTGTTTATTACAATTTGCTGATGACACCATAAATGTTTCTCAAACATGTGCACGCTATAATTATACGATCACATGTCAAAAAAAATTTATTGTTCGAAGAATCACAGTGCTTTTTATGCATGAGCTTTACCGTCTAACATATTATGATCGCAATCTGACAACAACCAAATGTGTTTTACCACAAATAACAAAAAGGAAAAAAAAAGAAAGAAAGATAAAAATATTGTACCTTCTAATCGAATCCATTGTTCTCAGTGGACGTCTTAAAAACCTTCAAACCGAGAAACAAAAGGAGAACTTCACCCATGTGTTTTCTAACTTGTTATATTTGTATAGGTGAATTTTCAGACATAAAAGAAATTTTAAGCACACAGTCCTGATAGAGATAAAGAGATATGTTAATTCTGTCTTCTAAGCGTGAAGCTCACTTCCTGTGACAGTGGTTAGTTCTGTCAAAACTACTGAAACCCCCCGGTGTCAGTCATGCACCGCCTTCAAACCAGCCGCGCTTTTTTTGGCATGCGCGTGTAATCATGCCCTTACGGTACGGGTGCTGCGATCAGTCAAAATGCATGTAAAGAAATTGTCATACACACGTTTCCTTTATACTTTTGCTTATTTTAAATACTTTATTTTTGTACATAAACGTTTGTATTGTCAATTAATTATTATAAAACGTTTATTAATGTTTATAAATGTTAATATTAATGATTTTCATTCATTGTTTTTTCTCATGTTTGTGTGTGTATATGTGCATATATATATATATATATAATATATATATATATATATATATATATATATATATATATATATATATATATATATATATATTATATGTGTGTGTGCAAAATCACCCAAAACAACAAAATGCATCCTAGCAATTGTGTGTCCCATATTCCAACACACATAAAAAGTGTTCCTTTACAGGTTAGCTCATTCTTTCAAATCATATGTATTCAGAGTGACCCTTACTATCACTGTATTCATTTTCAATGAATTTGGCTGTATACTGTAGTTTAGGAGAAAACTAAAAGCAAAATCACCCAAAACATCAAACTCCATTGTTGCACTTGCACCTTTTCCCATTTTCCAACATTCATAAAAAGGGTTCCTTTATAGGTTAGCTCATTCTGTCAATGGATATGTATTCAGAGTGAGACTGACTATCACTGTATTAATTTTCAAGGCATTTTACTGTATAGTTTTGGAGAAAACTAAAAGCAAAATCACCCCAAATAAAAAAATGCATCCTAGCAATTGCACTGTGTCCCATTTACCAACACTTATAAAAAGTGTACCTTTATAGGTTAGTTCATTCTGTCTTTCAATGGATATGTATTCAGATTGAAACTGACTATCACTGTATTCATTTTCAAGGCATTTTACTGTATAGTTTTGGAGAAAACTAAAAGCAAATTCACCCAAAACAAAATGCATCCTGGCAATTGCACTGTGTCCCATTTTCCAACACTCATAAAAAATGTTCCTTAGGTTAGCTCATTCTTTCAATTCATATGTATTCAGAGTGACCCTGACTGTCAATGTTTTCATTTTCAAGGAATTTTACTGTATAGTTTTGGAAAAAACTAAAAGCAAAATCACCCAAAACATCAAACTCCATTGTTGCACTTGCACTTTTTCCCATTTTCCAACATTCATAAAAAGTGTACTTTACAGGTTAGCTCATTCTTTCAAATCATATGTATTCAGGGTGACCCTGACTATCACTGTATTCATTTTCAAGTCATTTTACTGCATAGTTTTTGAGAAAACTAAAAGCAAATTCACCCCAAATAACAAAATGCATCCTAGCAATAGCACTGTGTCCCATGTTTCAACACTCATAAAAAGGGTTCTTTAATAGGTTAGCTCATCCTTTCAATGGATATGCATTCAGAGTGACCCAGACTATCACTGTCTTCATTTACTAGTCAGTTTTGGAGAAAATTAAATGCAAATTCACCCCAAGCATCTGAGTGCATAAGCACTTTTACATCACGTCCCATTTTCAAAACACTCAAAAAAATCTTTCATTTATAGGTTTGCTCATTCTTTTTTCAAGTCATTTTACTGTATGGTTTTTTGTTGAAAATTACTGGCAAATTCACCGTTTTTTACACCATGTCCCATTTTCAAACACTCATAAAAGTCTTTCTTTATAGGTTTGCTCGTTCTGTCAGTTGATTACTGTTCACAGTTACCCTGACAATTACTGTATTAATTTTCACATATTTTTACTGTATAATTTTGAAGAAAATTAAAGGCAAATTCACCCAGCATCTAAGTGAATAAGCACTTTTACATCATGTAGCATTTTTGAACCCTCATAAAAATCTTTCATTTACAGGTTTGCTCGTTCTTTTGATTGATTCCCGTTTACAGTCACCCTGACTATTACTTTATTATTATTATTATTATTATTATTATTATTATTATTATTATTATTATTATTATTATTATTATTATTATTTAACATTTACATTTAGTCATTTTGCAGATGCTTTTATCCAAAGCGACTTACAATGACTGTACAATAAAAACAACAACAAATAAAAATAAAGGAAAGGAAACCTCAACATTTTTTTCTATCAAAACATGAACATGACTGTTTTCTACAGTTCACACTGAAACAATAATAGACTAATATTAATAATAGCAAATAATGTTTGTTATATAATACTTACTATGTGTTTATATGTTTCAAATTAGGGCATTTGACAGGATGCAAGAGCTAAATTAGTTTAGCCAGGTCTTATTTTAAATGTCATCAAATAGAACTTTCCTGACTTCTTTTTATGCTCTTAATTACTTATTATTATTTGAATTAATACAGTAATAATAGTCAGGGTGACTGTGAACAGGAATCAATTGAAAGAACGAGCAAACCTACAAAGGAAAGATTTTTATGAGTGTTTGAAAATAGGACATAGTGTAAAAATGCTTATGCACTCAGATGCTTGTTTTTTTTTTTTTATGAAGGTTTGAAAATGGGACATGTTGTAAAAGTGTTTATTCACTTAGACACTTGTGAATTGTGAATTTGCCTTTAATTTTCTCCAAAATCATACAGTAAAAATGTTTGACATTTTTTAAAGTGATAATCTGTGTCACTCTGAATACATAAGAATTGAAAGAATGAGCTAACCTATAAAGGAACACTTTTTATGAATGTTGGAATATAGGACAGTGCAAGTGCTAGGATGAATTTTGTTGTATTGGGTGAATTTGCTTTCAGTTTTCTCCAAAACTATACAGTAAAATGCCTTGAAAATGAATACAGTGATAGTCAGGGTCACCCTGAATACATATCCATTGACAGAATGGGCTAACCTATAAAGAAACACTTATTTGAGTGTTGGAAAATGGGACACAGTGCAATTGCTAGGATGCATTTTGTTGTTTTGGGTGATTTTGCTTTTAGTTTTCTCCAAAACTATACAGTAAAATGCCTTGCAAATTAATACAGTGTTAGTCAGGCTCACTCTGAATACATATCCATCGAAAGAATGAACTAACCTATAAAGGAACATTTTTTATGAGTGTTTAAATATACTGAAATAAACAAAGTGCAACAAAGGAGTTTGATGTTTTGTGATTTTGCTTTTAGTTTTCTCCAAAACTATACAGTAAAATGCCTTGAAAATGAATACAGTGATAGTCAGGCTCAATCTGAATACATATGATTTGAAAGAATGAGCTAACCTATAAAGTACACTTGTTATGAGTGTTGGAAAATGGGACACAGTGTAATTGCAGCTTCTTTACATGCATTTTGACTGCTTTCAGCACCCGTTCCGTAAGTGCATGATTACACGCGCATGGCCAAAAAAAAGTGCGGTAGTTCTTGACCGTGTATTTTCAAAGCGCGGCTGGCTTGACCGCAGTAAATAAGAACGGTCAAGAAGCACAGTTCTCAATTCTTATATAGTGAATTAGCACCTCAGTGCTCAAATGCTGATATTGCATCATTCACGCTCATGCACTTTGAATATATATATATTTTATGAAATCTATATATATAATGAAATCTATATATATATATATATATATATATATATCTATATATATATATATATATATATATATATATATATATATATATATATATATATATATATAATGAAATCTATATATATATATATATATATATATATATATATATATATATATATATTATGAAATCTAAAAATATATTAAATATAAAAATATAAACATTATATATAATAATATATATTTTATAATATTGGGGGAATAATATTTTGAACTACTATTATTATGATGTAAAATAACGTTTTTCTATTTCAATATACATTAAAATCTAATTTATTCCTGTGACACAAAGCTGAATTTCCAGCATCATTACTCCAGTCTTCAGTGTCACATGTACCTTCAGAAATAATTCTGATATGCTGATTATCAGTGCTGGAAACTTTTGTGCTACTTAATATTTTTTTGGAACCTTTGATTTTTTTTTTTTTTTTTTCAGGGATTCTTCGATGAATGAAAAGTAAAAAAGAAGAGCATTTATTTAAAATAGAAATCTTTTCTAACAACATACACTACAGTTCAAAAGTTTGGAGTCAGTAAATTTTTATTCTTTTTTTAAGAAATTAAAACTTTTATTCAGCAAGGATTTGTTGAATTGTTAAGAAGTGATAGCAAAGATTTATATTGCTAGAAAAGGCCACAAAAATAGAAGAAAAACAAAATGGTTTAAATAGGAGTCCCCTCGCCTTTTTATTTGACATTCTTTGCACCTGCATTCTGACTGCAATTTAAACAGATTATAGCTAATTTATTCTTATGATGTTAAGTTACACAGAGGTTGCACAACTTTTGCTGACATACTTTACTCATGGTAGCCTATGCACTTTTGACTTTGTGGGGCATTTCATATTCAGTATTCAGTGTAGATTAAAATCAGTATTGTGATGATAAGGCTCTGAAAATGACTGTTTCTTGCTAGAATTAAAGCATTGTTAAATCTGGCCTTTTGGATGTGTTAGTGGTTTGTGGCTAAAACCAAAAGAAATAATCCAATGTATTGTGGCCTGTCTTTCTTTTTCCTGTATGCTTACTGTAATTCAGATGTAAGCGGTTTGATGTTGCACATGGAATTGAACTTATGCCTGCTTTGTAAAAAGCTGTGCAGTGTAAGAAGGAAATTAAAGGCTAAATAAAGTCCAGTTACATGTGGTTATGACCATGTAAGACATTGAAACAGAACAAGAAAAGGAAACAGAACAAATCACAATTTATATATATATTTTTAAAATAGCAGAAGTGTACCATTGCCCTTAAGTCTAAACAACATTCTCATGGTAAATCAACTCTATACAGACTTTTTACACATATACAGAGATGCAAACTTGTGACCTATAGACAAAAATAGACTTTTTGAAACCAAAATATGTCATTTGTAGATCTGATGGGGGATTTTTATTGCACAGTATAATAGTATTATTACTACAGTAACATTTTTATTGCTTTATTTAAGTTTATGATGATAATAATAATAATAATAATAATAATATTAGTGATAATTTGATTTTGCACTTGAAATAAATCATGTAAATATAAAAGTTATTTGGTTATTTTTTAATTATATTTTTATTATAAAATTGACTGAAAATCCACATTTGAAACTGATATTTAAAAAAACTGGGGGTCATGAATTTGCATCTCTGATGGGCATTTATGATAGTAAACTATTAAAAATGAACTGCACTGAAATCTAATATTATAAGGCATATTAATCAACTAAATGATGAAAATGAAGAGTGTTATTCTTTTTTAAATTAATATATTTTGCTTATAGTTTAAATGCTATAGCTATAGCCCATTTAGGTATCAGACCAAGTTGAATGTACAGGGCATGATGTAAGTATGTGTATTGATACTGCTCAATCTACTGTCCCTCTCCTGTTACCATAGCAACCACCTTTTCAGCATCAGAACCCATATCATCAATAGCAGTGTTGAGTGCCTGCAGCATAACGGTGAAAGATCGGCTAACGGATCTGGCGTGTCTCGGCATGGCTAGTTCCACAAATCTGGTGGTTGCAGTGCTGGTGTCTTTCTCGGCTTCCGCGAGTCGTCTTTTAACTTCACTCTTGCTGACCTCCACAGAGAGAGCACAAGTCCGCAGGGCCTTCAGCCTGGCTGGGTCGAGACCCCGCTGCCTCGCCAGCCGCTGCAGAGATTCGTCATCCAGGCAAAATGAGATCTGAGCCTTGTTCAGAATCCGTATGGCCACCGTAGCGTCCACCATGGAGGCCACCAAAGGTACGGGAATGGCAGAAATGCCACCGGATAATGAGGCAGCGGCCCACACCAGTGCCTTAAAGGCATCTTTCTTCTGAGTGACCAAGGAATTGGAGAATGTAGGAAGTGCTAGAAGAAGAGCATGCGATCTGATCTCTGGAAGGTCACCTCGCATGACTTCTAAAAACTTCAGAAAGTCCAGCTTCTCCAAAGCTGAAGGTTGTACCAGAAACACCTTGGGCAGAGGAACACCTTCTGCCTTGAGCACTTCTAAGCTTGCTGTCTTCTTCACCTCCAATGTTTTCTCAGTATCCTTCATAGATGATAGTAAGATGAAGTAAACTGTCTCTTTCTGCAGTGACCTCACTTCCCTCCACACCACCACACTGTTAACACTAGGTTTCTCTGTAAATGTGATAATGATGGAGTTGTATCTCATAACTTTGAAACGTTCGACATAATCCTCAGCCTCAAAAGAAGCATTGCTAGAGATGGATGGCAGATCCCAAAGGCGAAAGTCAGGATGCTTTGGATTCGGGAATACGGCTAGATCTTCTGGGGCAGCGGATGATGGGGTACGGGCTGCGGTTTCATCTTCTTGGCTCAGTCCTCGAAGTGAGTTTATAAAAGTGGCTTTTTCTGCATTTCTGTCCCCAATGATCGCAATGTTGATTCTGCTGATCAGCATGTCCTCCATTGCATCTCTTATATCCGAAATGTTGTTCTTTTCAATGGACTCCTTTAGTGTTTCTAGCAGGTTAAGGCTCCTCAACACATCAGCCATGTCTTGTAGGTGATAACTTATCTACAAATGCAAAGACACATCATTTACAGTGTTTGAAAGCCGAGTTGGGGTTATGTGTGGTTCAGACATTTGGAGTCTGTAAGATTTTATACTTTTATTTAGCAAAGATGCATTAAATTTATCAAAAGTGACAGTAAAGACATTTATGGCATTACAAAAGTTTACATTTCAAATAAATGCTGTTCTTTTGAATTCCCAATTCACCAAAAATCATGAAGACAAAAAATGTATCACTGTTTACAAAGAAATATTAAGGTGCAAAAACGTTTTCAACATTGATAATAGCAAGAAATGTTTCTTGAGCAGCAAATCAGCATATTATAATGATTTCTGAAGGATTATGTGATTATGTCCAGTAAGACTGGACTCATGGCTGCTGAAAACTCAGCTTTACGTCACAGCAATAAATTACATTTTAAAATATATTCAAATAGAAAAGAGTAAATTTGAAATTGTAATAATATTTTACAGTTTATACTGTAAATTTGATCTAATAAATATTAGAGACATAAACAACTTTTTTTCAAAAACATTTAAAATCTTACAGACCCCTAACTCTTTAATAGTATTGTAGGGTTTTTTTTTTTTTTTTTTTTGAAATAATGAATACAGTAACAAATTCATTTTTTATTTGATTTTGTTTTACAAATAATTAAAAAAATATATATTTTACTATTTTATTTAAAGTATTTTCACATTTAACATCAAAGACAGACAATTTATTTGACATAAATGTAATTTATTTACTGACAAATACAAAATCTAGTAACTCTACAAGTAGAGCAATGTTTATCCAGGGTCATAATAGTTGCATTTAAACATTACATGTTGCAGGCAAATGCAGGTTTAGAGCAAGAAATATATTTTGAATTTCAAAAGCAGCATGTCAAGCATAATGCTACTAGAAATAAGAGCAAACTAAAGTGAGAATAAGTTACAAACTAACACATTTCTTTCCATAAAAAGTAAAAATGAACCTTAATTAGTTAATATAAGTAGGAGTATTGCAATAATGAGTACAGTATATAAATAACAGCTTTGAAGTGGTTTTCGGTGTATCCATTCTAACACATACCTTCTTTCAGATCAGGATGACAGCCAGTGTGGTGGACCACAGAAAAATGGTTGAAAATATCAAACCACAGCAAGACAACCAAGACACTGACACTCTCACAGGCTATTTAAGGATTCCCTGTAGTGTGTGGAACATTCTAATCCTGTTATCTAAGGCCTAATCCTGCTCACACACGTCACCCCAGAGGAGCAATGAGCAGGTATGCTGATTTACAGATCTTGAGAATCATCTAATATCAAAACATACACACCTTTTACACAAATCTAAAGAATGTGAATTACTTTTCAGCGTTAGACCAACATGCCCCAAATGGAGTAAGTCTGAACAAACAATGTCATATTGAACAGTGCTGTTGATCTGTTAAAAGTTTGTGAGTTCCTGGCATGCATTGCATTATGATTAAATTATGCCTTTACTGTTATATACTTTTGCTGTTTATGCGGTCTGTGTTGCTTGTGTCTTCACAGTTAGTTATTTGTTGTGCGACGTTGCTAATCATTTTCTCCGTCATTCAGGTTTGTGGATTACGTGTTAAGGTCTATGTGTGACTCTGTGAAATGATTGTATCACATCTGTGCTTTGCTCAGTTGCAAAAAACAGATGTCACTTTAGGTCGTGTTTTTCGAAAGAAGAATGGAAACTATCCTTGATTGCTAAATCGTCAAAGCCCTATACTGTATGTTGACAAATAATAACTCTGTACAACAGTAAACAATTTAAATGCTGAATTCATTATGAATTTGACACTTTTGTACCAATAAAGGCAATGAAGCGGAAGGTAACTATCTGAAACTTTATTTAGTTTACATAAAAAATATTTGCAGCGGTTGCAGGAAGCTCGAACTTCCTTAAATGCATATTAGAAACCTTATACAAAAAACAGACCAAAAAAAACAACAACTTGAAAGAAAATGGGAAATTAATATTTTCACACATTTAAAACAAATAAACAGATGTTGGAGAATAATCTAATGAAATTTTATGCAACTATTAAGTTAGACACATAAAAGCTCAAAAATAATACATTCTATACTTCTTAAGCAACTGAACTTAATATATAAACATTATCTTAAAAATTGTAATATTGTTGGGTGTAGTTAAGACTGTAGTTCCTTAACTTTTCAGCTCCTGTGAGTTGGAATAAAGTTCCTCCTCTCCATCCATCTGGTTGGGTGTTTCAAGCTGGTCATCTCCATCCTGAAGGACTTCCCTTTCCTTCCCATCTCCTCTCCTGTCCCTCTTGATCTCAGCGTAGTCTGTGTCTGTAGGTTCCGTCTCTTGCTCCTCAGGCGGTCGGTCCTTTAGAAGGGAGTAGTCGATGCTGGCGTAGTCGACCTCTCCTGCTTCCATCCCGACTGCTTCGTCTACCTCTGCCCTGTCTGTCGGTTCAGCCGTGTTTGGGTTCCCTCCATTAAGCTGTCCATGAAGAGGTGTTTGCTCATTGGTTCCAGTCTGAGCTACGTCTGTCTGCACCATCTGATACATACAAAATATATCTTTATTCTTTTGACATGCATTTATGGCGGAGAAGTCATTAGAGAATTCTGTCAAGTGTAATTTTTGAATATTCTGTTTTGCGTCATACACATATGTTTTACTTTAAATTGCTAGCATATACATAATTGTGAGCCCCATCATTGATGTTAAATCTTGTGTGACATGTCATAAAATATAAAGTTATATCAACTATTTTTATGGCAGTGGCTTTTGAGAAACAAAAAAAAAATCAAACGTGTTCCGAATGGTAGGTTGAGTAAACAATGACGCAATTTGTGTTTCATAAAAGATGGATAAAGTAATGCAATCCTCCAGAGTGACATTTTGACACAACAGCGTAAGATGTTTCCGTATGAGAGTGTGTTGAAATTAAAAACGACAGTTAAACTTTACAAAATGTGAACATTATACTATATACACATATTGGTTCCTGTATTCATGTTCAGTAATGCTTATTGATTCTGTTTTACCTCCAAATTGACTTCAGTGTCCAGATTTGCAGTTGGCACTTTGTGTTTGCCTCTGTTAAGAAAAGATTTTCAGCTGATGAGACATGAAGCAAACATTTAAACTCTATAAATTATAAGGACAAACTTGGTTTGATGAAGTTTTAGGCACTATTTAGGAGAAGGAGGAAGTAAATGATACTCGCCTGTGGCAAGACACCCAACAACACAAAACCATTGAGAAGATGAGCGCTGAACACACCATTCCCACCACAAATGTGAGTATCGTTGAGACGGTCAGATTCTTAAAGAAATCTTTTATACCTTGAGTTTCTGAGACACAGAATTGTTAGCAATATCTATAAAAGTATATAGAAAATACCTGTTGTTCAGAGATGGGAGCATCAGATTTGTCCAAGTAGGACATGTTTCTCAAATCTTTTGTCTTGGAACAACATTTAAGCCAATATCTAACCATAAATTGTGTTTAAATCAGAGAAAACTGATAGTTTGATAAGAATTTTGTTCAGTCCTCAATGCCCAGCCCTGGTCCTAAACATAACCATGTCCCTAAACCTGCTGCTAATATCTGATTGGTTGAAAGCAATGTTGTTCAAGAACCTGCAAAGATGTCAGACAAGGAAAATGTCCTAATTGGCGAAATCATAATCGCCCTGAAATAAACACTCAGTGTCTGCAGTATGTGAATTCTCTGTATTACCTGTAGTTTTTGTTGTGGTGTCATTCAGTGGCATGTTTTCACTTCCAGGACTGTTCATTTTCAGTTTATTTGTATCACCTAGCATGCAATGAATTTGATATTAGAATCAGTAAACACATATGTTTAGGCTTTAGGGCTGCCCCCTGCAAAGACGTGTGTAGCAATTCAATATTTCAACAGCTGCCGACACATTTACACATTTTCATTTTATTGTTAAGAAGTTCATTGTTTTTGACACCATATTGACTGGTATGCAAGAAATAAATCCTTTTAATTCTACTTTTTGAATATCCCAGAGATACTCTACAGAACATCCAAGAAGAGTAGAAGATGGAAGTCTTCTAAACTGAACATTTTGCTGTATTTCTGAAATTTTGTTCTATGTAATGGTCTAGTAGTAATAGTTGTACTCACACATGACTTCGAGGGTCCTACTTGTACTGATGTTTTTGCTTCCGTAGCTCACTTCACATGTTACAGTGGCATTGTGCAGGTCAGAGGTTGGAGTTAAGGTCAACGTTGAGAGGTAAAGGCTTTTGGAGTTGGTCAGAATGATGTTATCCTTTAGATCCATGATGTTTTCCTCTCTTGTCTTGATCCACCATGTTATTTTAGGAGGAGATTCAGGGCAAGGAAAAGGAGCTGAACATGTCAGATTGGCCTCCTGTCCTTCTCTGAGAAGAGGAACCTCCATTTTAGGCTCATCTGCAAATAGAGGTACACAACAAAAGTTATACATTGCCAACATTTACCACAGTCTAAATAACTGAGTCATTCTTTGAGTACAGATTCATATCATACAAATAAATTGCATATTGTACTTCAAGAAATTGACATTATGAAATCATTATAACAGCAGAAGTATGCAGTGTGAGCTCTGAAATTCAACAGATAACTGAAAGAGAACATCAGACTACACAAAAACGCAGGACCTGTTTAACATTGCCAAACATAAGTAAGCGTTACCTTGGATTATGATCTTTACTGTGAGGTTATATGTGTTTCGACCAGACTCCTCCAGTCTGAGCATATATTCTTTTTTATCACTTGCTGTTATGGTTTTCATGATGATGCTGCAGTTGTTTTTGGTCAGATCAGGTTCAAGCATCTCAATCCGTCCTGGTTTAATGTTTTTCTTTTCTTTAGTCCCATTCACCTTTTCTTCTGTCACATATCTTAAGTTGAATATTTCATTCTTACAGTTTCCTTTTTTATTACACTCATTCCACAGAACATTACTAAGTTTTGCTTCATCTGGATAAGTGAAGGTACATGAAATGAGAACACATAATCCTGCAACTGCAGTAACTTCTGGTGGATTGAAGGTGATGTTCCAGTCATTGTTTACTTGGCCTTTAATAAAACAAGCACTTTTTTAAGCATTTTTAATATAATCTACTTTTTAACATATTGAATAAATATTTTAAGTTAAATATAAAAAAATTGAAACATCACAATAAGATGTATACCTGTACACAATGTATTTAATATCAAAATAAAGAGGATTGTACAAGTTGAGATGATCTGCATTTTAAATGTGTTTCACAAATCTGCACAGAAAAAAAAAAAAAATACAAAAATATTATTGCATTTAGCATTTCTAAACAAACTATACATTGACTGCTATAGAACATATGGATATGGCACTAAAGAGAGAGCTTCTTACCGTTTTCTCAAGTCAACCGCTTCACAATGTTCTTAGTAGCTTTATTTCTGCGAACTGCAAAAGCACACAAGTACAATGTATAAAATGCATCCTTCCTCTTGTCATGTTACTTCCTCTTTAAAATGCCTCATAAATGAGTTTGCACCAGCATGCGGCTGGGGGGTTTGTGTATTTTAAAATATACATAGTGTAATATAGCATGTGGGGAACGGGATAGCAGGATAAAACAAAGCATCCTTGGCCAGATATATAGAGAGCACAGAACTCTTCTGCAAAAAACACAAAAAAGGCCATCATTTTTCACAGGTTTAACCATGTTCTCATTCAGAAAACACAAGCACACAATATAATTAACTCAAGCACCAAAAAACTCAAACAGCACACATTTATCCATGTGTGAACAATCAGTAGCAAAACTGATGACACACAGATCAGAATCTCAGGGTGATATGCAGGGCCGGCCCAGGCTCTATTGGTGCTAGGCGAGATTTTTAATTCAACCCCACCCCACTAAAAAAAATAAAAAAACAGTAATTCAGATTTTCATAACATAACATAAAATAACATAACATATATACTGATAAGTAGTAAATAAATAGTGATAATACATAAATGGAGATGTTGAGGTGGCTTGTAGGTATTTTATGAGTGAATCTGTTAAAATAGCCTATTAAAGAGACCAGACATGAGCCAGGCCTACTCCCACAACTATGCCTACAGTGACAAGTATTTATTACAACAAAGAGAAATATGAGCAATATGAAATGCTTAAACCAGTATAATAGACAACAAAGGCAACATTTTGTAGCTTATTTGTAGATGTTAGCCAGCTAGCTAGCTAGTTAGTCTAATTAGCATATCCATGTTTCATTTAAATTTTGTGCATACAGTGGAAGATGACATTTTAACCTAATTATTTATTTTTATTAATGCTAGATTATAGTCGTAGACATGGTCTTTTTCAAAATACATTTGGACATTTTTTGGTGAATTAAAAGCAAGCAGTAATGTAACTGAAAATAAAACAACATCACAGAAGCTTACATTTATTTTAAAGAAAATAAAGTAAAATTTAAATAAGCAGTTAACTCAAGCAAAAATGTTCCACGGTGTCAGTGTTGCCAGTTAAGATGTTCTAAAAAGGCTATTTTAAAAAATACTACATAAACACAGGAAAATATTCAGTCCTAAACTTGTGATTTTTATCTCTATATTGATATTTTTTTCTGCTCCACTTCTTTGTGTCGATTCCTGCCTTGAGCCCCTAAAATTTAATTCTTTCACAAATTTTTTTTTTTTTTAGAAATGAAAAAAAAAAGTGTTTAAATTAGTCCAACATGACATGTTGCCAAATCTTATGATTTTTCGTTTATGTCTATTTTATTTTATTCAAACATTATTTTAATCAGTTTGATGATGGGTCAGTACTAAAATTATGTTAATATAATTGGGGAAGTCGAGGCCTAATGGTTAGAGAGTTTGACTCCTAACCCTAAGGTTGTGGGTTCGATGTTACAGTCACTGCCCTTGCCGGCGTCCAGAATAAAAGAGAACATCGCAATCAAGTGAAGAGATTTGTGGAAACTGTGTTTCCTAATTATTGTGATCCAACATTTGCCTCGCAAACATTTCAGGTGAAGAATAATCCACTTCTTACCTCCGAGACTGTGTTATGATCTATATGACTTTATTATTTTTATTGTGAGTATTAGGCTCATCATTATTGCTGATCACTGTTGTTTTGCTGTGTTATTGTAATATTTACCTTGATATAATCAGAGGAGAATAGAAAAGTTTATGAAAGTGACACTCCACAATACAATAGCAAAATAAATAAATATGTATAGTATTTATATGTTACATTAATCAGTGTCTAGCACACCTTCCTAAGGAAAGGATATGGACCAGAAGACATTGCAATTACTAAATGATATTTAGACAGACTTAAAGAAGTTCCAGATCTATAATTGTGCTCCTATTATTTTAGTTATTTTGCCTTTAATGCAAATAAACATGCAAACAATATACTTACTATACTTAAATCATCGTCAGAATAGTGCATCTGCCATCAGTGATTCCACCGTAACGTTATGAAGTGACGAGAATATTTTTTGTATGCAAAGAAAACAAAAATGATGACTTTATTCAACAATACCTCTCCTCTGTGTCTCTCCAAATCAGCGTAGCGCCATTTTGACAAATCTGAGCAGAACGCAGGCAGCGTACGCTCTTCTGTGTCTGTGTGATAAAGAAGAGCGTACGCCGCCTGCTTACTGCTCAGACACATAATATACACAAACACAGGACCAAACAGGAAACAGAACACAGCTGAACCAGGTAGACACTAATGAAAATACAGCATGATGGGAAATGGAGTCCATAACCAGAACAGGCAGAAACACAAAACATAGGAACGCCCCCTAAAGACTCACAGTGGTGCAAGCAACCAGGCGTGACAGAGACAAATAGGAATAGGAGGGGAAAACAAAAACAAAGGGGATGAGGTCAAAGGTCATTTGTTCCTGATGAAATACAAAGCACTATAGTTGACCATGTTCTTCTGCATGGACTGACCATGAGCGATGTTGGCCTACAGGCTCATCTACAGGGTTTCAATGCTACTTACACAATACACATAAAATATAATTACAGTTCTGTATATAGCAGCAGTACTTCAGATGAGAGAACTTTTTTTATTATATGTACATTAAGTATACTGTAAAGCGTTGTGGTATTTTAATCTAGTGGGTTTTTTTATTATTTGTAGCCAACTAGTCCTTACATGTACTGTATTTTTGCAGAACTGAGAGATGACTGTCTTTGGGGAGGCAGAGAAGTCTTTTGTTAGAAGACTAAGAAACTGCTATAACAAATACTGTAAGGATACTACCAATACTGTAATGCAATTTGGCAGAGGATGCTGAATGAATTTATTTATTTATTTATTTACAGTAACTGACAGTATGTTCCAACGTGTGTTTACCATATATTCAGTTGTTTGGTCTGAACCTTTCTCTTCTAGTGCTTTTTAAGTAGTGCTTTTCATCTACTGTAAGATCTCTTTACAGTAGTGTAATGACAGTAAACTTTTCTTAAAGTTTATTGCTAAATTTTACTGTATCTGCACCCCTCTATTTACGCCATAAACTGTAACAGTCATTGACTAGCAAAAGGATTCCTATTTCCCAAAAGGAGGTTTTTGTAACAGTGTTTTGAAATGATCTCACTAATGTTCTCTAGGCAGGAAACAGTCTGTGTATCTGACAGGCTTGTGTGTCATCTGAGGCCAAAGTTTGAGTCTGACAAAAGTAAAATATTTGATTTTGACCTGGAAGTTTGAAGTTTGCACAAGTTGGTGTGTAGTTTTGAGACTGTGTTTATAGTTGTGAGAAAATGGTGAATTGTTTCATGAATTGTGTGTTAGCAATCGAGAAAAACTGTAATTTGCATTTCATGATCCGGTCACAATTGGTCAGCCCTAAAAACAGGTGTAAATCATTTATAAAGTGTTTTGTGATCAGATCACCACATTGCATTTAGGCCTGTCTTTGATTAACTAATGGGACATACTTACAACATAGTGTTGTTAAAATGAAAGTAAAGTTTTTACTGAGCTTTATTTACATGTTTTGTACTTTTAATTCTTTGCACTTTAAAATAAATTTCTTAATTTCTGTTCAGGAGTCCCTATGATAGTTTAACTTTGTAGCTTTTAAATAAACAATAAAAAGCAGTTGTAAACATTTTATAAAATGAATATACTCATCTCTGCACCAATGAAATGTTCAACACTTTACATTAATTATGTGTAATATCTATTTAAATTTATGTGCACTGCAAAGTTTTCCTCGACATCTTGTGATTTCAGGGCACGTGTGGATTAAGTGTGTGTTAAGGGCACGGAGCTTTGCCATTTTTCAGACCTTGGACAGTCTTGTGCACTTACATCCTGTCACATGCACACACTCTCAAGTGGCCAAGACCACTAGTGGAGGTATTGGGACGGGTGACAAGACCTTTGTAAATGAAATGCATCCGTCCTAAATGTGCTGTGGACTGCAGTGAAGCTCCACCCACTCACCTCATGATACTGGTCACAGGCATCAAATGAAATCTAATGTTCATTTTCTTTAAGCAATTTAAAGGAATTAAAGTGAATAAAGAACAAAGAAAAAAAATAGAGAATTAACTACAGTTTATTGTAAAGTAATGCATTTGAAAATCTTTATTTTACTAAAAGACTTCCAGGAATGTCAAGGAACCACATTTATTTAATTCATTTAAAATTTGCACATATTCATTCTTAATCTTTTACCTGATATACCTAATATATTACTTGTATTTTTCAAATGAAAACCCATGCATTTCCATGTTCTGCACAGCTTCTCATGTGCGTGGACTGTGCAGTACATCTGAGTGGTCTAAAATTCACTTTAGTCCTATTAACAGCCTCTAAAACACAGAAAGGATTAAATTTAAACACTTTGAATTAATTCACACTGTTTATTTTATAAAAGAACATCTGAACAAGAAGAAAACATTTGGGAAAGGCAAAAATAAGCTCAGATAGAATAAAGTTTCTGGATCTGTGAAGAGACAGTGAATTAAAAAAATATACACTATTTTACAATTTCAGAATAATCAATATCCAAGAATTAAAAAATAGCATATAAGGAGTTCCTTAAAATCAAATTATTAATTTCACTCTTTCATACTATATGTCCACATATTTTTTCCTGGAAAAACCTCCAGTACAACTTCAGTGTATCTGTCTGTGGCCACCACTTGATGTGTCTTGTCTTTGCTGGAAAAGATATTCAGGCAATAAGACCAAATCAAAGCAAACAGAGTAAATGATTGAATGTCAGAGATTACAATAATGATTATCTGTGTTTGTGGACAGTAGTATTAATGCTTTCTCACAGACCAAAAGCCCATTGAAACAAAGCACATTTGAGCAGTGTGAGACAAGTATACATTTTGTTGAATGTGTTATACATTTAAGCATTTCAGTTATGAATTGTAGGTGATACCTTTTCCAAGACTCTTGACAGCACAAAACCACAGAAAAGATGACTGCTGAAATGGATATTCCCGTCAGACATGCTGTTATTATTCTGATGTCCACATGCATTTGAAAAGCTGCTATATATTGAATGTAAAATCAGAAGGAAATAATAGTTTCTTAAGAATATTGTTCAACAACAATTAAGCCAATATCTAACCATAAATTGCGTTTAAATCAGAGAAAACTGATAGTTTGATAAGAATTTTGTTCAGTCCTCAATGCCCAGCCCTGGTCCTAAACATAACCATGTCCCTAAACCTGCTCCTAATATCTGATTGGTTGTTGAAAATGTTGTTGTTGAAGATGCTGAGATGTTGTAATATGAGAAATGTGTTATTTTTCGAAATCATAATCGCCCTGAAATAAACACTCAGTGTCTGCAGTATGTGAATTCTCTGTATTACCTGTAGTTTTTGTGGTGGTGTCATTCAGTGGCATGTTTTCACTTTCAGGACTGTTCATTTTCAGTTCATTTGTATCACCTAGCATGTAATGAATTTGATATTATAATTAGTAAAGACAAATGTTTTGGCTTTAGGGCTGCAAAGACGTGTGTAGCAATTCAATATTTCAACAGCTGCTGACACATTTACACATTTTCATTTTATTGTTAAGATGTTCATTGCATTTGACACCATATTGACTGGTATGCAAGAAATAAATCCTTTTAATTCTACTTTTTGAATATCCCAGATATACTCTACAGAACATCCAAGAAGAGTAGAAGATGGAAGTCTTCTAAACTGAACATGTTGCTGTATTTCTGAAATTTTGCTTTATGTAATGGTCTAGTAGTAGTAGTTGTACTCACACATGACTTTGAGGGTCCTACTTGTATTGATGTTTTTGCTTCCGTAGCTCACTTCACATGTTACAGTGGCATTGTGCAGGTCAGAGGTTGGAGTTAAGGTCAACGTTGAGAGGTAAAGTCTTTTGGAGTTGGTCAGAATGATGTTATCCTTTAGATAAGTGATGTTTTCCTTTCTTGTCTTGATCCACCATGTTATTTCAGGAGGAGATTCAGGGCAAGGAAAAGGAGCTGAACATGTCAGATTGGCCTCCTGTCCTTCTCTGAGAAGAGGAACCTCCATTTTGGGCTCATCTGCAAATACAGGTACACAACAAAAGTTATACATTGCTAACATTTACCACAGTCTAAATAACTGAGTCATTCTTTGAGTACAGATTCATATCATACAAATGAATTGCATATTGTACTTCAAGAAATTTACATTATGAAATCATTAAAACATCAGAAGTGTGCAGTGTGAGCTCTAAAATGCAACAGAGAACTGAAAGAGAACATCAGACTAGACAAAAAAGCAGGACCTGTTTAACATTGCCAGACATAAGTAAGCGTTACCTTGGATTGTGATCTTAACTGTGAGGTTATATGTTTTTCGACCAGACTCCTCCAGTCTGAGCATGTAATATTTTTTATCACTTGGTGTTATGTTCTTCATGATGATGCTGCAGTTGTTTTTGGTCAGATCAGGTTCAAGCATCTCAATCCGTCCTGGTTTAATGTTTTCCTTTTCCACTTTAATCCCATTCACTTTTTCTTTTGTCCCATTTAAGTTGAATATTTCACCACATTTACCTATTTTATTACACTCATTCCACAGAACATTACTAGGTTTTGCTTCATCTGGATAAGTGAAGGTACATGAAATGAGAACACATAATCCTGCAACTGCAGTAACTTCTGGTGGATTGAAGGTGATGTTCCAGGGATTGTTTTCTTGGCCTTTAATAAAACAAGCACCTTTTAAGCGTTTTTAATATAATCTACTTTTTTAACATATTGAATATAAATATTTTAAGTTAAATGTAAAAAATTTGAAACATCACAATATAAGATGTATACCTGTACACAACATATTTAATATCAAAATAAAGAGGATTGTACAAGTTGAGATGATCTGCATTTTAAATGTGTTCCACAAATCTGCACAGAAAAACAAAAAACAAACAAACACTACTTTAATGTAAAAACAAACTATACATTGACTGCTATAGAAAATATGGATATGGCACTAAAGAGAGAGCTTCTTACCGTTTTCTCAAGTCAACCCCTTCACAATGTTCTCAGTAGCTTTAGTTTTTCGAACTGCAAAAGCATAAAAGTACAATGTATAAAATGCATCCTTCCTCTTGTCATGTTACTTCCTCTGTAAAATGCCTCATAAATGAGTTTGCACCAGCATGCAGCTGGGGTTTTTGTGTATTTTAAAAATCAATAAACATAGCGTAATATAGCATGTGGAGAACGGGATAGCAGGATAAAAGAAAGCATCCTTGGCCAGATATATAGAGAGCACAGGGAGAAAAAAATTTAAGATTTTTGATTTAAAAGAGGTATATATATATATATATATATATATATATATATATATATATATATATATATATATATATATATATATATATATATGTGTGTGTGTGTGTGTGTGTGTGTGTGTGTGTGTGTGTGTGTGTGTGTGTGTGTGTGTGTGTGTGTGTGTGTGCATGTGTGCGTGTGTGTGTGTGTGTGTGTGTGTGTGTGTGTTTTCTGCAAAACTCTGCACAAAAAGGCCATCATTTTTCACAGGTTTAACCATGTTCTCATTCAGAAAACACAAACACACAAGATAATTAACTCAAGCACCAAAAAATGAACTCAAACAGCATACATTTATCCATGTGTGAACATTCAGTAGCAAAACTGATGACACACAGATCAGAATCTCAGGGTGATATGAACAAGAGCACAGCTGATTATGTGTTTTGGAAAATGAATCCTGGTAGTGGGAGACAAAGAGGAATAGGAGGGGAACATAAAAACGAAGGGGATGAGGTCAAAGGTCATTTGTTTCTGATGAAATACAAAGCACTATAGTTGACCATGTTCTTCTGCATGGACTGACCATGAGAGATGTTGGCCTACAGGCTCATCTACAGGGTTGCAATGCTACTTACACAATACACATACAATATAATTACAGTTCTGTATATAGCAGCAGTACTTCAGATGAGAGAACTTTTATTATTCTATGTACAGTAAATACTGTAGCACACGTTCACCCGTACACCCTCAAACTCATCACTGTTGAACAGATTTGTAGCCAAGTAGTCCTTACATGAACTGTTTTTGCAAAACTGAGAGATGACTTTCTATGGGGAGGCAGAGAAGTCTTTTGTCAGAAGACTACGTTTTTTTCAATTGCTTACACACTAAAATTAAAACTTTCCCACAATTAGCACAACCTTACACTCAAGGAGCAAAACACCGGCCTAGATTTGCACAACTGTAAGCACATTGTCAGCTTCACAAATTTTGCAAAACATTACTCACAGTGATTTGCAAAACACTAAACACACTTGTATGCATTTGATACAGATATTTATCATGATGTCATTTTCTTGCAATTTCAAAGAAAAGGCTTTCAAATGAACACACCCACGAACATGACACACTGGTGCTTAATTGTAGACACACCAATCAGGTTTAAGCGCTTTAAGAAGGCAACAGGTAAGTTCACCTGTCTTCAATAAACATGGACGGTGTCAGAGGAAGTGGGAAAGTGCGGATTAGAAGGGGAATCCGAAGAGAACAAGGTAGAGGAAGAGGAAAGGAGAGGGGAGAGGGAGAGGGAGAGGAAGACCTAGAGGAGGGGTAGGACATGCACAAAGAAGACGACAACCAAATCTGTGTAACAAAATTCGTTGTCCAATTGTTGACCATGTAATAAACCAGGGATTAACAATGAGGGAGGCTGGACTGAGAGTACAGCCTAACCTAAGCAGGTACATGGTGGCATCAATAGTTCAGACATTTCATCAAGAGCACAGGTGAGAAACTTATCTTCTGTCAACAGAAAATTTATAGCCTACTGCATGTACTATATCAACAGTTTTGATATCTATTCATGTTCCGTTTTACAGTAAGCTACATGTATTTTGTTTGGCCAACACTGGATTGAATGTCGAGAACACCAAGGAGGGAGGGGCCCCATATTCACACAGGAGCAACGAGGGAGATCATAAATCTAGTTTTGGCAAATTATGCAATCAGACTTAAAGAAATTCAAGCCCATATTGTCAATGATCACCCTATTTTCAATAATGTCCAACAGGTCTTTCTGTCAACAATAGCCTGTATCCTTAAAAAACATCAAGTTCTGATGAAACAACTGTATAATGTGCCATTTGAAAGAAATTCAGACAGGGTGAAAGTCCTGCATTGTGAATATGTGGGGGTATGTTTTGTTCACTGACTGTAGTATTGTGTACTGCACACATAACCTTTTTACTGTACATGTAATTTTACTGTATAGCAGACCTCCCTCTACACAATGTGATATTTTGCTGTACTTCAGAGAGTTTCGCAAATTGAGTTTATATACATTGATGAGGCTGGATTTAACCTGACAACAGTGAGAAGAAGGGGAAGAAACATCATTGGCCACAGGGCTATTGTCAATGTACCAGGGCAACGTGGGGGTAACATTACCCTTTGTGCTGCCATAACACAGAATGTGGTCCTCCGCCGCCATGCATACCTGTCAACACTCCCGTTTTTCCCAGGAGTCTCCCGTATTTCACACCTATCTCCCGCCCAACTCCCGTTTTGTTATTTCTCCCGGGAAACTCCCGTAATTTGTATGGCCCTACCTCGTTATATGAATAATCACATCAATACTTTATTCCAAGGTTGTCCAGTTGCCAGATCTTGTATGAAACGCATCCTACTCAAACAATAGATACATCATACAATTTTGAACCCATTTGTGACCTCATCCTGGCAACCTACAGCTCTGTTGCGCAGTTGATATCTGCGCAGGTAGACGAGGGAATTTGAATCAAGCGTCACTAAAAATGGCATTAGAAAGCTCAGGTGGTGCTACGGCGGAAAAAACTTAATATAGCTGCAAATATAACAACAGCTGGTCGGAGGAATGTAATTTCTTATCACGAAGCAGCATCGACAATTCCTACGCTTTTTGCAAAGTATGTCGCACTGATTTCAGTATCGGACCCGGTGGGAAAAATGACGTAACACAGCACAATAAATCCCAATGGCACAATCGATCTGTGGAGGCACAAAGGGCTTTATCTAAGTCTGCTTTCAAACTTTATCTAAGTCTGCTACTTATAATTATAATTCTGGATGTAAGAAACACTAGGAAACGCCTTCATGTTAAATACATGAAGTAGCCTACTTTACCTCATGTATTTAACATTTAACATGTACACTTCAAGTACATGCAATTTCTTGTTACATGTTCCACATGCCACACATTGTTTCCTTTTATGTAATATAAAATTTGTTATAATAAAGATAAAGAAAAAAGAAACGTGAATAAGTCTCATTATTATCACAATAATTCTTATTAATAATTATGTATTATGTATTTACTTATGTGTATTTAACTTGCCTCTGACCCGCCCCAAACCCAACCCCAATCTGTCAAGTCCCGCCCCCGCAACCACACCCCCCAAACCGCCCCGTCCCCTGGAGTATCCCGGATTTCGGTATCCAAATGTTGACAGGTATGCCGCCATGCCAAGTTGGGTCCTTACAACACTGACCTCATTCTTACATTTTCAGAAAGATTACACAATATTATTACAACAGCAAACCAAAGAGACCAGATGCAATACATTTTCATCTGGGACAATGTAGCTTTCCATCAGTCTGCTTTGGTCCAAAACTGGTTTCATCAACACCCACAATTTACAGTTCAATACCTTCCATCATACTTCCCCTTCCTAAACCCCATCGAGGAGTTCTTCTCAGCATGGCGGTGGAAGGTTTATGATCTCCAGCCCTATGTCCAGATGGCCCTCATTCAAGTTATGGACGAAGCATGTGATCATATTGAAGCAGCATCCATACAACGGTGGATTTGTCACTCCAAAAGATTCTTCCCACGTTGCCTTGCATATGAAAATATAGCCTGTGATGTTGACAAGGTCCTGTGGCCAGATCCAGCAAGGCGGAGAGATGTTTATTTTTTTTATTTATTTTTTTTTTTTTTTGTTATTCGGTTCTGAACTGGATAAGTAATTTATGTTACAGTATTACTGTAAGCTTAAAGTACAATGGTATGTTCAGTAATACTGTATGAAAACTGGAAAATGTTTTACTATAAATGATTTGTTGAAATGTTCGGTATTGACTGACCTGAGTACATGAAAATAAATAAATATTTTGACAATATTTTTGCTGCAATGTGGTGTTGGTGAATTTATTTTTACACTTTCTCTGTGTAAATGCTAAAAGTGTTTTAGGTTGAGCACAGGAGTGTTTAACTGATTCAAACAGAATGTGTTTGTTATGACAACAAAATAAGATTTTATAAGACATTGTATAGTTTTGACAAAAATGTTCCATTTTGCCAATTATCTGAGGTGTTGTGCTAATTGTGTGAAGGGGTTTGAAAAACTGGGCCCTGTTTTCTTTTCTTTTCTAATGCTTTTTACATTGTGCTTTTCATCTACTGTAAGATCTCTTTACAGTAGGGTATTGAAAGTAAACTTTACTTAAAGTTTATTGCTGAATTTTACTGTATCTGCACCCTTCTATTTATGCCGCATACTGTAACAGACATTGACTAGCAAAAGGATTCCTTTTTCCCAAAAGGAGGTTTCTGTAACTGTTTTGAATTGATCTCACTAGAGTTCTCTAGGCAGGAAAACAGTCTGTGTATCTGACAGGTTTGTGTGTCATCTGAGGCCAAAGTTTGAGTCTGACAAATGAGAAAATGTTTTTGACTAAACTATTTGATTTTGACCTGGAAGTTTGAAGTTTGCACAAGTTGGTGTGTAGTTTTGAGACTGTGTTTATAGTTGTGAGAAAATACTTACAACATAGTGTTGTTAAAAATGAAAGTAAAGTTTTTACTGAGCTTTATTTACACATTTTGTACATTTATTCTTGCACTAGGGGAAGTTGTGGCCTAGTGGTTAAAGAGTTTGACTCCTAGTCCTAAGGTTGTGGGTTTGAGTCTCAATACCACGGCTGAGGTGCCCTTAAGCAAGGCACCGAACACCCAACTGCTCCCCGGGCGCCGCAGCATAAATGGCTGCCTACTGCTCCGGGGGTGTGTGTGTGTGTGTGTGTTCACTGCTGTGTGTGTGCACTTTGGATGGGTTAAATGCAGAGCACAAATTCTGAGTATGGGTCACCATTCTTGGCTGTATGTCACGTCACTTTCACTTTAAAATACATGTCTTAATTTCTGTTCAGGAGTCCCTATGACAGTTTAATTGTGTTGCTTTCAAATAAATGATAAAAAGCAGTTGTAAACATTTTATAAAATACATATACTCATCTCTGCACCAATTAAATGTTCAACACTTAATTATATTAATTATATGTAATATCTAATTTCATTTATTTGCACTGCAAAGTTTTCCTCAACATCTTGATTTCAGGGCACGTTTGGATTTAGTGTGTGTTAAAGGGGTCATATGATGCTGCTAAAAAGAATATTATTTTGTGAATTTGGTGTAATGCAATGTGTTTGTGCAGTTAAAGGTTTAAAAAACACATTATTTCCATATAATGTACATTATTGTTTCTCCTCTATGCCCCGCCTTTCTGAAACGCGTCGATTTTTGCAAGGCTCATCACTCTGAAAAGCGAGGTGTGCTCTGATTGGCCAGCTATTCAGTGCATTGTGATTGGCCAAATGCCTCAAGCGTGTTAAGAAATGTTACGCCCCTTAACATACTATGCTGTCTCCCAGGCCAGCAGCACGAGACTCAGTCCAGCTGCTCTGGTTGTGCACATCCCATCATCGGTTCTCTTTTTAGCAGTTCAGCCAATGTACTGTAAGGAGTAACTGAATAACTCTGTATATTGGTTTATTTCACGTCAGAGGTAGTGTAAGGCACGATTATAAACTGAATAATTTAAGTAATTTGTGGATTAGTGTGTACTGGAGACGCGAACCGTTTCAAATGATTCAGTTCGATTTAGTTAACTGGTTCGACCGGTTCACTAAGAAAATCCGGTTAAATAGATTCGTTCGCAATCCGGACATCATTAGACAAGACAAAACCAATAAAACACATTACAAATGAGGCATTTGTTGCATCCAGTAGTGACATAATTACTGATTATAATGACTTATACTGTCTTTTTACGTGTTGCATTGCATAAACATAAAACCATGTCTGCATTTGTGATCTGAGAAACAACTAACAACAAGCCTACTCTACTGCTCCAAACTCACGTTTGAATCATCATTAGCAAATTATTTAAATATAAAAAAAATTTACTTACACGCTGTGAGTCAGAAACCCAGACTGTCCTTGCAAAATTTGAACTGCCCAACTTTATAGAAACAGCCATTGTGCCACAGATGCTTTGCAGGCTACTAGTTTAGGAAACAGTCCTCATCCTCCATAAAATGCGCAGCACTCATCTGAATATTTGGGTTGAACTGTTCTGGAACAGTGTTGAAATACAACTTAACCACTGATTTCTAGTTGTGTCCTCTTTTGGAAGGCCAAACAAAGTAGTTTCGCTTTCACAACGAAACACACAGCGACTCCATTACATGGCAGTGGCGGCAAAAGAGATAATAAAAGTTACGCCTACTTTCTTTGCATGAACATTTGGGCGGTGCTATGAAATCTTCCCACATAGTGACGTAGTGATGTGGGGGCGTGTTAGAACAAGCCATTTTAGGGGGGTGTGGTTGACGCTTAACTTTTAAAAAGAATATCTCTTTGGATTTGAGACTGTAGTCTTTGCAACTTTACAGATCTTCTTTATGCACCAAGAGCTTGTAACACTCCAAAGAGAAAGGAAAAATTTAAATCGCATCATATGACCCCTTTTAGGGCACGGAGCTTTGCCATTTTTCAGACCTGGGACATTCTTGTGCACTTACTTCCTGTCATGTGCACACACTCTCAAGTGGCCAAGACCACTAGTGCAGGTATTGGGACAGGTGACAGACCCATTGTAAAGGAAATGCTATCCGTCCTAAATGCGCTGTGGACCGCAGTGAAGCTCCGCCCACTCACCTCATGATTCTGGTCATCGGCATCAAATGAAATGTAATGGTCCTTTTCATTAAACAATTTAAAGGGATTAAAGTGAATAAAGAACAAAGAAAAAATGGAGAATTAACTACAATTTATTGTAAAGTAATGCATTTAAAAATCTTTATTTTACTAAAAGGTTTCCAGGAATGTCAAGTAACCACATTTATTTAATTCATTCACAATTTGCACACATTCATCTTAATCTTTTACCTGATATACCTAATATATTACTCGTATTTATCAAATGAAAACCTATACATTTCCATGTTCTGCACAGCTTCTCATGTGCGTGGACTGTGCAGTACATCTGAGTGGTCTAAAATTCACTTTAGTCCTACTAACAGCCTCTAAAACACAGAAAGGATTCAATTTAAAGACTTTGAATTCATTCACACTGTTTATTTGTAAAAGAACATCTAAACAAGAAGAAAACATTCAGGAATGGCAAAAATAAGTTTATGGATCTGTGAAGAGGCAGTGACTTAACATAATATTTTACAATTTCAGAATAATCAAAAACCAGGCATTATTAACAAAAAATGAGTTCCTTAAAATCAAATGATTAAGTTCACTCTTTCAAAAATGTTTTTATATTTGGCCTTACGGCTTTAAGTCAAACCATTCACAGTGTTCTCATAAGCTTTAATTTTAGAACTGCAAAAGCAGCTCACAGATGTACAAGATGCATCCTTCCTCTGTTGGAGAACTTCCTCATTTTATGGACTTGCACAAATGGGTGATTGTTGTACATGCAGTTATATGAAATCAAACAGCATATTTATATAGAAAAAAAATTGCCATAATTTGATACAAATGTATCATTAGCCAGAAAAAAAAAATCAGGATGAGTTTTTTTTTTTTTAAGAGATGAAAGAAATGAAAAAATAAATAAATATTGTGAGTAAGATGCTCTTCCCTTTGCAAAGATGTTAGACTGTATTAACTCTTGAAAGGGAGGACCTATATTGATGTGCACAGACAAAAAAGAGATCCACACTGCTTGTGTAATGACATAGTTCAGCTGTGAGTGCAAAGGATAAAATCAAGATTAAGCTCCGGGAAACATGGAGAAAAAATCAATAAACAACAAAGCACCACAACATCTGTCATCAGTGTTTTAATGCTTCTGTTTCAGGCATTTTGATCAGAGGAGAGGACTGGATTTGCTTAGTTTATAATAGCATACATTTACTCCAAATTATGTTTGTAAATACAGCAAAAAAAAATAAAAAATTCAGTTTATCAGTCAAAAGGCATGCATGCTAAATAGTTTTATGATAAGTTATGTATATTAAACGGCTTTTTGGAATGCTTGATTCTAATTGGTCAGTCGCTGTATTATATGCTCAAGTATTTTGCATATTGACCTCTATAGGTGTACTGTCTCGTGTCACTCCATAGTCTCTTTTCTCACATAAAAAAATAATTGTAACTAAAATACATATTTTTTGTCCATTTTGTCCATTATTTTACTGTAAGTGGGATAATGTATATCTAGCTGATTGTTTTTGTAAAATAATCTGTAATCTGTTTTGTGATAATGGCCAACTGGTTGTATGGCATCCTTTATATAATCAGTTATATAATTTCAGTCGTCTTTATTTCATGTCATATGGCTTTCCCCATTATAAGCAGGCTCATGAAGAAAACCATAATGAAAAACAGCCACATGAAGAATCGGTCCAGAACCTTGGCGACCTTTTTCCACTCTCCGGTTCTTCTCGCTGTAGCTCTCTGATCGCGGTAACAGTTTGCGACATATTCAATATTCCTCATGAGATGCTGCTGCTCACACTTGCACTGCACTTTGAGCCCACCATCATGATCTCTGTATCCATCCTCTCCTCTTCCTGTGGCTTTTCCCGCCTCTGCCACCCCATCACCGCAATCCATGCTCATGAACACTCCCTCTTCCACAAGCCATAGTGACAGGTGGGGTGTTTTCCCAGTGAGCACGCCGGACTCATTATCTGAGACATGTCTTCTGTGTCACCTGGGAGCTTTGGAGACATGGCATCCTGACTTCTCTCAAATTTGAACACAAAGTCATCTTTCCCAGTTTGGCCGTTCATGTTGCAGTTGGATTCAGGCGGTTTTGGTGGTTCAGGGTCTGGTCTCTCTGGCTGTGAGGTCATGCAGTTCTCACCAACTTCATAGACAAAGCAAATCCTGGCCAGATACTGCAGGATGAATTTCTTGGCCCAGTCTGGGACGGGTTTGGCCTCAGGGCCACAGTGATGTATGTTCATAATAAAGATGGTGAGGGCAGTGGATGCAGTGATCATGGTCATTGTGGCTATGTAATACTTTCCTGTAAAACATAAGAGAAAGTTCAGAAACCTTTTGACTCAATGATATTGCCAATAAAAGATTATATTAGTTTGACAAGTTTAGAATTTTAAAAGTGAGTGAGTGACACTAAGTATGGTGGCTAAGTGTGATGTTCCATTTCTCATGGATTTCCAAACTGCATACTAAGGGTTCAGTGCCTTGCTTAAGGGCACCTCAGTCGTGGTATTGAAGGTGGAATAGAGCGCTAGTCATTCACTCCCCCACTTACAATCACTGCTAGAACCGAGATTTAAATTCGCAACCTTTGGGTTACAACTCTCTAACCATTAGGCCAAAACTTCCCCTTTATCAGTTAATGTTGCATTATATGTAGGCTCAGCTATTTTAGTAGTTAAATAGTCAAGAAAACATAAATCCCATTGGCAAATAATGAGATGGTTAAAAAAATTAATTGTGCCAAAGGTATGTTTACAAAGACTTTTTAGAGTCTTTTTGTTAGAAGCCAATACTTTCCATTCTGTATTAACTAACCAGAAATGTGGTTATGTATTTAATATTTATAAAATGCAACTGACATAACGTGAACCTTTAAACTTTGCCATATGAACAACCAGTCAGTATTCACACAGATAGCTGCACTATGTAAGCTGTATGATTTTAATTTATTAAAAATAACTGACTCAGAGTCATTTACTCCCACAATGTACAGCAATAACGAGTGTACAACTGATGTATGCTCAAAGGCTAGTTAACCCTCTGAAGTCGATTAACGCGTATACGCGTTTTGGGGTATTTTCTCCTGATAACCCCGAAAAGAACTTAAATTACACTTTCAGTTTTGATCGTACAGATAATGCACTGTGAAAGTCACGTGCCGAATAAATTGGTGTCTCACCAGAAGACGGCACCCACAGCTGAATCATATGCTTTCCAGTGCACTCAGTGTCCAAATTCACTCACTCATTTTTATTTACTCCTTCCAGTGAACTTTATTAGTGGCCTAATGTGGGGAATAGTGAATGAGGGTGTAGGGAGTGATTTCGATTTCGGATCTACATAAGAGCAAAACAAAACGAAATATTTAGCTTAATATAAAAAAAAAATAAAAAAAATATGCATATGCTCACTATTTATGCTATATAGTTTATGCTTTAAGGCTGACTTTATATTAAAGCTTTGTATTTACACAAACTTTAATCATATCTACTGTATATGTTTTTCAGCAGTTATGATTCACCTATAAGAGGTACATTCTCTGAGGGAGGCATGATCTCGGCTACCAACAGCTGAAACACGGTGAGTGCTAACATCACAGTGACCCCCAGTGACACCTTCTCTCCAGAGTCTGCAGGTAGATAGAAGCCCAGCGGAGCCAAGAAAGAGATCATCACACAGGGAATGAGCAAGTTGAACACATAAAACGAGGCCCTTCTCTTCAGTTTCAGAGTGTACGTCACGTCCGGATAAGGGTCTGCACAGCAGCCGTACAGAATGACATTCCTCTCGGCCGGCATTCCCAGCACCTCCCATTCCACGTTGTCCACCAAGTCTGCGAGATCTGCGCTCTCCATGGCGTTCAGAATGTCAAGCTGGTTGCCGTTGTAGGTCCATGACCCATAGGTCAGACGACACTGCTGGGCGTCAAAGGGGAAGAACGAGACGTCAACTTTACAGGAGCTTTTAGTGATGGCTGGAGCATCCCACATGATCTGGCCATCATGACGGACCACGACGTTAGTGTCCATGGTGCTGGTGAAGTGATCATCAGCGCTACAAGACATAGAATATTCTACAGTAAACGGTAGAGAAATTAGGGTCATTTTACAGTGGCCATAAAAAGTCCACACCCCTGTTAAAATTCCAGCTTTGTAAGATTCATCTAATCAATCCAAGTAAAAAAGATTCAAAATTCAAGTAACAAACAAATAAAAAAGAAGAATAGAAATTTAACCTGGTAGAACAAGTGTACATGTCTCTAAACTAAAGCATTCAGTATTTTTGATTAAGAGTCTATCAACTTAGCCCATCTTGATTAATCAATATTTTCCACTCTTCCTTACAAAAGATTAGCAGATTGATCATATTTCAGGGGGATCTTTTGTATACAGTCCTCTTCAAGTCATTTCACAGGTTTTTTCAATTAAATTTAATTCTGGAATTGGAACTGGTCCATTTTAAAACCTTCTTCTCCTGTTTGAGGTCATTATTGTGCTGAAAGATGCAGGCCTTCATCTTCAGATATTTCATGAACACCCACAGTTATTATTTTCCCCAAAGCACATCTAACATTTTACACCTCAAAAAGCTGCTGTTTTAACAGGATTGTGTGGTTTTTGTTTTGTTTTGTTTTTATAGCCACTGTAGAGTCATTAGGTTCCACTAAAATGGCAAAGAAAGTGGTTGAGAAAGAATCTAGATTAACATTTGCTTAAAGATTCATTTGATTCAAGTCACCGAACTGGTCTGAATGGTTTATTCATTCATTTGTCTAATTGAATCTAACTTAATGACTTTCTGATCTAGTCATAACAGTCAACAATTCAGTGAAAAATGACTTAAATTTGGATTTGTTAATGAGTAAATATTGACAGTATTTTTATTTTTGAGTTAACTATTAACTGACATGACAAAAACTATTCTGTTCTTGTCGTTCATTGGATTTAATTGAAATAGATGCTACAATAAAATACTAACATGGACAAATTTAATGATAGAGTGGTAGTCTGTTTGAAGCCAAGACCAATACAATATTGACTAATATATTCCAATAAGAGTGTACAATATCCTCCATATTCAGTGCAGGGGCAGCTATAGAATGATACTTAAATATTGCTCCATTTGATGTTTTATCTTTTTTTTTTTTTTATTTATTTATTTTTTCAATTTGAAATAAATTAATTGCCTAACAATATTACTTAGAGCCTTAAAAACAGGTGCATATGTTTCTATGAACATTCAATCATAAATGCTTGTGTTAAACTTGTGCCTCCATGAGGGGAAAAAAGAAAGAGCAAGCAAAAAAGGCAATCTCAATACCAGTCTGACCTGTTATATAGGACTATATCAGGTCTCCATACATAACTACCAGGTATACGGATGGTATCAAGCCCGTCATAGTTATCCTTATTCCAGGTGAGATATTTATCAATCCAGACTTGACGTATCCATAAATACGCCGTCAGAATCTGGTTACGCTCGTCCTGTAACAGAAGGGTACACACACTCAGCAATTTATACTGCTTGCCTTAGAGAGAAAATAAAACATCTTTAGGTGCATGGTTTAATATACAAGCAAATAAATTCAAATAAAGCTTTTGTTTGGCCAGTTTACAGAAAGATTTCATTTGAATGGCAGGCATCATTAACGACATTCAAAAAATCTTCACTTCAACACTAACTAGTTAGCCTCCTTAACTCGTCAAAATGGCTATTAAACTTTTTTTTTTATTATTATTGCATTTTTACAAGATATAACAAACCTTTTTTATCCAACCATACTCCAAAAATCATGTAAAATGCATTATTTTAGACACTATTTCTTTCCTTACTGACTTTTCCTAACTTATAACACAGTATTTGCGTTGCTTGCACATGTATCTGTGTTTGTTATCCAACAGAACAACAACATTTTCTCTACAGTGTCCTCATTGGAGCTCATTTTCTGGTAGGCTGTGGTTTTGTGTATCC
This sequence comes from Cyprinus carpio, assembly GCF_018340385.1. NCBI lineage: Eukaryota > Metazoa > Chordata > Actinopteri > Cypriniformes > Cyprinidae > Cyprinus > Cyprinus carpio. The sequence continues at coordinate 27,403,310 of NC_056586.1, read as the reverse complement.
TGTGGGAGATACCATGTCAATGATTTGGGAGAGGGTGATCTGTAGTGTGACGTTCAGAATGTCTTCTGTGTCCTCCACTGGCCTCAGCGCACTTGTGTAGTTTCTAAATAAATCATTGAGCAGTTTCTGGGCATAGATCCCATTGGCCCCCCAGCAAACTGGGAAAAAAGAAAAAAAGAAACAACTCTTTTCTGTTTGAATATTTTAAAATGAAAATTTTGTTCCTGTGATGGTGAAGCGAAATACTTTTATTCAGCAAGGATGCAAATCTGTCGAAAGGGACAGTAAAAACATTTATAATTTTTTTAATGGTTTTCTATTTCAAATTAAACCTTTTGGAACTTTTATTCATCAATTCATCAGTAAATAAATAAAACAAAAATAAGTTGCAACAGCACGGTTGTTTCTAACGCTGATAATCATAATAAATGTTTCTTGAGCAGCAAATCATTACATTATCATGTGACAATGAAGACTGGAGTAATGATGCTGAAAATTCAGCTTTTTATATCACAGGAATAAATTATTTTTAATGTGTATTTAAATATAAAACAGTTCTTCTAAATTGTAATATTTTTTCACAAGATTAATGATTTTACTGTATTTTTTTATAAAATAAATGCAGCCTTGATGAACATAAGAGACTTCTTAAAAAAAAAAAAAAAAAAAAACATTTAAAATTAGTCTTAATGTGATGTGGCGAGTTATTTGCATTTATTCATTTAACAGATGACGACTTACAAATGTTGGAATATAATAAAGCAAAGACAAGGCAAGATTCATCCTATGGTAAACCAAATCATAACTTTTCAGTTTTATTGTAATATTTTAGTTTTAATTATGTGGTTTTCTATTACTGAACAGCAATAGATCAGAGCCACCTGTCAATTAGAGCCACATGACAGCACATGTGTGATGGATAAAACATGTCCACATGACAGCACATGTATGATGGATAACACACGTCCACATGACAGATGGCTTAATCGGGAGGAGTGGAGGGATGAGATTTTGTGCTAGATTACCCATTTGAAGCTATACAACACAAGAGATTGAGTATATCTACCATTAAGCAGCTGGTCAGTATACCAATATTGAATATTCCCACTGTTATTGTCCATAATATACATATAATATATATATATATATATATATATATATATATATATATATATATATATATATATATATATATATATATATAATAGATAGATAAAGTTCATGAAACACACTGACACTTTGTGACAACATGCCCCAGTAGCAGAGAACATGGTGTCTCACTATACAGGGTACCCCAGTGCAGTGCATAAGAGGAAAATTATTATTTAAATAGGTACTGAAAACTATCTATCTGAAATTGAGTGATATAGACACGGGTCTAGACTTTGCCAGATGTACTGCTTTGTCATGTCAGTAAAGCTTTAAAAGAGATTTACAGAAAGGATTATCATGTTGGACTGACAATGTGATGTCAATACTCAGAAATAGATATATAGATGGAAATCATTGCATAAATGGCAAATAATGCACTTTCACTTCAATGCCACTTTTTACAGTTTGTTATACTTTTGACTAATTAGACTGTTTAAAATGAATATGCTTAGAATGTAAAGAAGGTTTAAGACCTATTACGGTCTAAAAATCAAACAATTGTGAACAGAAACTAATAACAGCACAGTGCCACATTGATATGTAATAAAGAAGAAAGCATTACCTGGCACAAACATCAAGCAGAAGGTAAAAAAGGCAAAATATTGCACATTCTTGGCAGTCATCTCGCAGTTCAGTAGATTGAAGCCCTGCAATGGGGAATTAAATGACAAGTGAATAGATGTTCGATTCATTGAAGATCTAGTCTCTCAACTCCAGATGACAGCTGCTATATGAAAAAAGTCAATAAAACACAGAGACACTAAACCTTTTAATCCTCCAAACAGAGCATGTGTGTAATCCAGCCTCTGTGCCTCACTCTATTTGACATAGTATTATGTTTTTGCTGCCATTGAGTTCACATTTATTTCTTATTATTAATATTATTTATTCATAAAAAGGCAGTTCATAAATGTTAAATAGTACATAATTGATTAAATAAATAATAATTAACAAAAATATATTTGACTATATATTACTAGTAATATTATGTCCGTCAATCTATTTTTTATGGATCTTTTTATAGCTGTGTTATATAATACAAATTGTTTTAAAGCAGCTTCACAGAAACAAACTGGAAAATAAGTGATGCAAAACTGTACCATGAAATGACATATTTTTGCTGTCAAAATGCTCTTAAGAAGACAAAAGTGTCATTATTTGGCAAATAAATAAATAAATAGATAAAGCTTCAAAACCCTGGCAATAGATTAATAATATATTTAATGCAATTGTCATACAAAAATTGATGAGACATAAGCTGACCCTCACAGAAATTCACCAATTTCCACATTATTTTGATTGCAAATACTGTTAGGGAAAGGCCTGAATAAAACCAACAGCTCATGTTTAGCAAGTTTAAATGAGGTGCTTTCAATCTTTGTCCACAGGCTGGCAGTATTCGCACATAATATATATATATTTTTACATGATCAAAGAAATAGATGTATTTGTAAATAGGTTTGCAAACTGGAGCTCATATTTGTATAATTAAATTAATGAGAAAGCAAATGTTAAAACATAATGAAAGCCAGCAAGGTCCAAACGAAGACAAGAGTGTTGTTTAGGGTTTGCCAGAGGCCATAACACTGATTTCACTGTCAAATTCTCTGGCTTGTGGTCAGGATTTAAGTGAATGAACAGCAGTGTTTGCCTCATCATACAACTGCAGCAGTCTCATGTTAGTCTACTTCATTTTACTTTCAAATCACACTGAGGCAAATGCAACACCATGCAACTCTGTGAGATGAGACGGATGAGATCAGATCTGGTTCAATGTCTCACTCACCGTAATATTTTTTTTTCTAGAGCTTTTCTAAGGGCTAGAGTTTTTATTTTTTATTCACAACCCTGAGATTCATTTTATTTTATTTTATTTTCCAGCTAAAAAGCGACTAATTCTGTTGTTCTGTTCTCTTGTGACTCCAGACATACAACAAAACCAAGACTGCTGCAAACTGTGCCAGAAATAGCTGAGGATTTTGAGGAGGGAACTGAATGTTTCTCATTTCTTCTGCTCTCACTAACAAGAGACTTGAAAATCAATACAAAAGAAAGTACATGAAAGCATGAAAATTGCTTCATAAGCGGCCACAAACTCATCTCCCCCCAAAAAACTGAACCTGAAACTAATGAGTTTCATGTTTTGTAATCGTGAGGTAAGTGTGTAAAGCACAGATTTGCATAAACGGTTCCTCCTTTTTATTAACGTGTGCAGAAAAGTACAAAGTCAGCATTTTATAGAAAACCTATAATACTGTGACAGTAGTTGTGTGAACTTATTCACACAGAAGTGGCACAGAATTTCTTTCTTGTGTTCAACAGTACATGATTTTTAATACTATTTGCTGCAGTGAGATTAAATATGCCACTGAACATCATAGTGAAAACAGGCTTTGCTTTACATGCAAAGTCAGACTCTTTTATTCATGCTTTATATCTGCAGATTATTTGGAATATCATGAATTAAACCTCATAGTTTAATATACTGTAGTTTGAATCAGTGACAGCTTTGCTTACATTTGTTGGTTATATTTACCTTTGAGTAACAAAGAAAAACACAATTTAATAGTCGGGAGCATTCACAAATAGGACTCAGTGATTTGAAACTTAAAGGGTTAGTTCACCCCAGAATGAATATTCTGTCATTAATTACTCACCCTCATGTCATTCAAATCCCGTAAGACCTTCGTTCATCTTCGGAACACACAAATTAAGATAGATTTTTGATGGAATCTGGAGGGCTATCTGACCCTCCATAGACAGCAATGCAACTGAAATGTTCCCAGACACAGAAACGTAGCAGGACATCGGTAAAACAGTCCATGTGACATTAAAATTAAAATTAAAAATTTATGCTAGAGCTTTTCTCAGAGCCAGAACCTGAAATTGCTAGATAATTTCACAAATAATTACAAAGAAACTGCAAGTAACAAATTTTCAAGTAGAAATGTTCAAGTAGAAAAAAAATGAAATAGGATTTTCTCGAAAAATGTACCCCAACAATCTTTATTTTAGTTACAACTTCGAAAATATTTGTCACTGTGCTCATCACGTCAATTGTAAACATAATATAAGATAATCAGTTACTTCAAAATTTTAAGTTAAAGTTTAAGAAGAACTGTCAGATTGTTATTTTGTAACTAATACATGCTAATTGCTCGTAACTTGAAATATTTGAGTAAACCACTGTAACTCATACATTTTGATTATCACTAAAAATGATCATGTAAATCTCAACATTTTAGTTAGTGCCCTTTTGAGTGCCATGACAAAGCATGCTGGGAAATAGAAATCCCCAGCCCCCCAGTCTCCCAGTTTTTGTAAAAATTTAAGTTCCTCAGAATTAAAAACAAACAAAAACAAGTTCATTAAATTCGAAACAATGAAAAAAACTCAGATGCCCTTTGTTGTGTCAGTTTTTGTGACCCCCCCCCCCCCCCCCCAAAAAAAAAAAAAAAAAAAAAAAGAGAGAGAAAGTTCCAAGCGCTTATAAAAGTTAATTTGTGTGATCTTGTTTGTTTAAGTATGGCCTACTCAAACCAATTAATTATTTGAAACATGTATAGTGTATTTCTATTTTTGATTATTTGAAACCTAACATTATTTATATTAATATTCTTTAAAAAAAATTATATATTTAATTTCTCTTTGAAATAAATACCACTTGGTATGATTTTTTGTTATATAATGTAAAAACTTTTATACTTTTTAAGATTTTATTTAAAAGATTTCCATTTATTTGTACATGTGATTAAAACAAATACCCCATATAAAAATACATATGTTCAGGTCCTATCCCATTTAAAGTATTACACATGATTTCTTGGGGGATCGTGATTTGGGGTTGAGGAAAGCGTGAACAGCTTCTGTAAACACTTCCTTCACCCCATCCTGGTTGAGCGCTGAACACTCCATGTACTTGCTGGCCTGGATTTGTCGGGCCAGTGCCACCCCCTGCTGCTGGGACACCACAGACAGGTTCTTCTCCTTGAGCTTCTTCAGCACCTCTGGATCATCCCTCAGATCCTTTTTAGTTCCCACCAGCAGGATGGGCACATTAGGACAGTGTTCTGACACCTCGGGGGTACCACTTTAGCTTGACGTTCTCATAGGATGAGGGGCTGGCGATGGAGAGAAACAGATGATGAAGACATTGGTCTGTGGGTAGGAGAGGGTCCGTAGGACGGTCGTACTCCTCCTGTCCCGCAGTGTCCCACAGGTTCAGACTGACGACTTTAGAGTTTACAGCGAGCTGTGCGCTGTAGTTGTCAAAAACCGTGGGGACGTATTCTTTAGGAAAGGCGTTGGTGGTGAAGGAAATCAGGAGGCAGGTCTTCCCAACGGCACCATCTCCAACCACAACCACACTTGATGTTCTGCATTGTTGTTTCTTCCTTCAACTTTCAATAACTGAAAGATACACAAGGACCAAATGTTGTTCTGTGACTTACATGCAGTACATGAGATATTAAGCAGAAACTAAATTCTAGATACACTATAAAAGTTTGGAATAATTACATATTTTAAAGAAGTCTGCTCACCAAGGCTACATTTATTGGATAAAAAATATAGTACAACAGTAATATTGCAAAATATCCCCCAGATCATTTTGCTGCTAAAATATGATCAGTTATTACTAGTGTTCCATTATTAGGGGCCAAGCACCGAAGGTGGCAGCCCATAGAACCACTTGTGGGAAAGTTGTGAAATTTGGGACACTGATAGAGGACAGTGTCAACATTAACCATAGCAAATTTGGAGTCTCTAACTCCAACTGTCTAGCGCCACCACTTGTCCAAAGTTTCAATTTCTTTATGCTAATAACTTTTGAAACCGTAAAACCACAAAATTAAAATTCTTTAAAATTTTTCCTTTGATTCCTTGGCTCATGCCGAGTCGAAGAGACACCAAAATTAAAAAATCGTAAGTTTTAAGTTTTTTTTTTTGCTGTTTTCAATTGTTCGTAAAAACTACTTTTTCGAACTCATCTTAGGCCATTGAACTGATTGTTACGAAAATTGAACCAGATCATCCTTAGACCACGCTGGCAAAAATTTATGGAATTAAAGTTGATTATTCATATTGTTTCCGAATAGCACGTGAACAAATTCTACGAAAGGCATGCAAAAGTGGACGTGAGGCTATATCTCCGCAACGGTTTGGCCTATTGAGATCAAACTTGGTGTGTGTTATAACAAGCATGACCTGAGACTACCTGCAGTGTTTCAGCGCTGTGCCCCCTAGTGGTCAGAAGATATGAAAAATGCATATTTTTGCTCATAACTTCTGAATGCTTTGGCCAAAATTCACATAACTGGTCTCGTTAGATCGGTTGCATCATGCCCGAATTAAATGAAACCCAATTTTCCAATGTCAGCCATTTTGGGCATCAGCAATTTTGAAATTATTTTCTAAAACGCTGTATTTACGAATGCCATTAGCGTATCTTTACGAAAACTAATTACAAAAATCTTCAGCGCCATACCCTCATGGTACTCAAAAATTTGGGGGGCAGCGACACGTTTGTGGTCAAAAGTTATGATGAAATTTAGAAAAATGTAATAACTTTTGCTTAACATTAACCTATTGTAATCCGACTGATGTTGCTAGATTCCTTGGATCATGATGAGAAACACTGATACCAATTTTTCGAGAACACTGATACCAATTTTTATCAATATTTGCCTGAACTTCCTGTCCACCATTTGATTCATGTTGACAACCTACTTTTTGAAACTCCTCCTAGATCGTTGGTCCGATTTTCACCAAATTTGGCTCGGGTCATCTTCAGACAAAGCTGGCAAAAAGCTATGGATTTTCGTGTTGATACACGGAATGGTTTTCGTTTAGCGCATGAACGAATTTGCTAGAAAGATGCCAAACTGCATCTGAGGGCTGTATCTCTGCAAATGGTTTTGACATATTTAAACCCAAACTTTGTATGTGCCATTGTCACCTCACACTAACCACGGCACATCAATTTTGGTAACAGCGCCACCTTTTGGCAAAGAGTAATAAATCATTCATTAACCTTTAATTATGAAAATTTCCAAAATCGCTAATAACTTTTGATTGCATTAGGCTATTGTAATGAAACTGGTCTCAAAATATTCCTTGGGTCATGCCAACAACAGACATATCATTTTTTTAGTAGGAAATCTGAACTACCTGTCCGCCATTTGATTTATGTTAAAAATCCTACTTTTTCTAACTCCTCCTCAACTGTTGGTCCGATTTTCACCAAAATCAAGTCAAGATCATCTTCAGGACTGTGCTGATAAAAAGTTATGCATTTCTTGTCGATTGACAAAACCGGTTCGTACAGCACCGTAACAAATTTTAGGCACGGTGCCAAAATGATTCTGAGGCTATATCTCTGCAAAGCTTTGACGTATTTGCACCAAACTTTGTATGTGCCATGTCACCTCACACTGACCATGCCACATCAATTTGGTAACAGCGCCACCTATGGTCAAGAGTAATAAACCATTCATTAATCAGTAATAATTACATTTATAAAAATGCTAATAACTTTTATTGCATTAGCCTATTGGAATGAAAATGGTCTCAAAATATCCAGGGGCTTATGCCGACAACATAGATACCAAATATGCCAGAGTAAGCTGAAAACTTCCTGTCCGCCATTTGATTTATGTTGAAAAAACCTACTTTTTGGAACTCCTCATCAACCGTTGGTTCGATTTTTACCAAAATTAAGTCAGATGATCTTCAGACTGTGCTGACAAAAAGTTCTGGATTTTGTGTTGATAGACAAAACCGTTTTCGCATACCACAGCAACAAATTTGAAGCATGATGCCAAAATGGCACTTGTAGCTGTATCTCTGCAATGCTTTGGTACATTGACACCAAACTTTGTGTGTGTCATTGTCAACTCACACAGAACACACCACATCGATTTGATAACAGCGCCACCTATTGGTCACACTTGATAAGTATATCATATATCAAGTATATCATAAGTATATCAATATATCATGCTACTAGAGGTTGTATTATGATTTTTCAGCCATTTCAATTACAATCATCCTAAAATTGCTTTTATTGCTCATTGTTGCATTTGATCTGATGCTCCATGCCATGCTTAGGTCCTCAACTTGCCGCTGGAGTGCTTGGCCCCGCAATTGCTGCTTGCAGCTATATTTGATTATGTTTTTTATCGTTATCAATATTGAAAACAGCTTTTGCTGCTTAATATTTAAGATTTTTTTAAAGAATTTTTTTTTTTTGTGTGTGGTGTGGTGTGTGTGTGTGTGTGTGTGTGTGGAAACTGTGATACTTTTTTCCTGGATTCTTTGATGAATATAAAGATTTATTTCAAATTGAATTATTATTATTATTATTTTAATATTATAAATGTCTTTTGCCACTTTTGATCAATTTAATGTGTTGTTGCTCAGTAAAAGTGTAAATTTCTTATCTTTTTAATATCTTTTGAACGGTAGTGTATCAGTTTCTACAAAAATATGAAGCAGAACAACTTTTTTCAACATTGCTAATAATAAGTAATGTTTCTTGAGCAGCAAATCGGCATATTAGAATGATTTCTGAAGGATGATGTGATATTGAAGACCGGATGATGCTGAAAATTTAGCTTTGCATCACTAAATTACATTTTAAAATTTATTAAAATAGAAAACAGTTATTTTAAACAGGTATCTTTTTGAAACAACATGCAAAATACTGAATATATCAATCTTGAATCTTTAATATTAGACAAAAACAGTCATTCCAATACTGATTTAACAAAATAAATTAACATATTCATGCTAGAAGTCCATTATGGTTGAGTAAGTCATATTTATGTCAGATTATCACATGCATTTAAGCTTAAAAATGACCGCCTTTAACGCCCACAAAGCATTAGTGTTGTCAGTGACCTTTATTTATATCTTTCTGAGAAGAACAGTTGCACAGAGCTGGAAGGGAAGTAATTCATCTCACATGGGTGTCTGTTAACATCTGAAACGATGCAATAATGTAATAATCTTGCAATATTTATTAGAACATATTATGTTCATTCTCCTCATCATAGAAAAATCAAATGAAGAGGCTGTCGATTCTTTTTACATCTGTTGAAGGCCTAGTTATGCACATCTGAGTTTGAAATGTGACTTCAGTACAGTATTTATAGGTTTAGGGGTCTGACATGACTTTGCTGACAAAAAGACAGTTCCTTTTTTATTTTTCAAAGAAACTAGAACTTGAAGCTGCATTGTTTTAGGGGTCAAGAACCGCAAACAGTCCATTCACTTACTGTATGATTCATATTGTGCAGGAAAGTATTTGTGTAAAAAATCTTAAGCTCCAATCAAAAGGAGTACACTGCAAATTCCAGTAGTAGGAATGCATGTTTTTATAATTACTAGGTGCCATGTCAAAAAAAAAAAAAAAAAAAAAAAAAAAAAATATATATATATATATATATATATATATATATATTATATATATAATATATATATATATATATATATATATTTTTTTCTTTTTTTTTTTTTTTTTTTTTTTTGTTAATAGCAGTTTTAGATATTCACAAGGATATTTTCTGAATTGCACATTGGTTTGGTATTTTTACTGACAGTTTCTTTCTGTCTCTGAGGCTGTCCGAATAAACTACAAAGTGAGTCAGACTCGCCAGAGTCATCAAATCAATGTATGTGCATCTCACATATTTCAGATTATGAAACTTTCTCCATCAAACCCTCTGATCTTGTATATTTTTCATTTATTATCTAATAAATACAAATTGTTGTCTGTGTTCTTGTATATCCAAATGCTACCAATACTATGTAGGCTTCACATACTGTAACTTGCACTGTATTTTTTAGTAGAAAAGTAAAGGTTTTCTTTCTTTATTTTATATAATACATATAAATTAAAAATACCATTACATTAACTTTTATTATTATTTGGTCAGATATATAAACCACAACAGAGCTCCATTTACTATAGCGAATAAAAAAAAAAAAAAAAAAAAAAAACATGTAACTGCTCTAATGACATCAATGCATTCTTCTCAGTTTACAAATGATCAAACCCGAGATGCGAATTAAATCTGACCTAGAATAAAAGCTAATAGGAAGGAGAGTTTTGGGACAGAGAATCAAATGCAAATAAGAGATCAAACTCACCGTGCATGATACAAAAGAGCGTCCAGGAAATTATCAATAGTGGTATGAATAAAAAACTCCCTAAACACAGTGACACAGGGGACTGAAGGAGGGAAGTGAGCACAGCCTAATGCGCTGAGAGGAAGTCAGTGAAAACAAAAAGGCAAAAAGCTGGTGGAGATGTTTAAAGATGATATAGGCCATACATTAATGGCCTAAAATGTATATACATTTTCTAAAAAACTGTACTCATTCTCAGGCAATCCAATCATTCATCATGCTCACCAATGGATCTTCTGCAGTGAATGGGTGCTATCAGAATGAATCAGAATCAGAATTAGCTTTATTTGCCAAGTGTGTGCAAACACACAAGGAATTTGTTGTGTTTTTTAGTTGTGCTCTTGGTATACATACATACATACATACATATATGACATGAGAACAAAAAGAATAATTAAATAAGTAAAATCCTTATAATAATAATGTGGGTAAAATCTGGTACAGATTTGTGCATTATTTGCTGTACAGTTGTATAAAATAAAATATGCTTGTGTATTTACATAATACTTGAAAGACAGCCAATTGCAGGAAATGGATAAATGATTACATAAAACAGGTAATATCATTTCTGCTTTAGCTGTTTAAGATGGAGAAGGCATGGGGAAAAACTTTTTATGCCTAGATGTTCTTGTGCACAGAGATCTATAGAGTCTGCCAGAGGGGAGAAGTGCAAACAGGATGGGGCCGGGGTGAGAGGGGTCTGTGATGATATTGTCTGCCCGTGTTCTCTCACTTTTTCTTCACTCTGGAGTTGTACAAGTCCTGAAGGTTGGGCAGGTGCACACCAATAAGTCCAAACAGCTGATTTGTTTGTTAATATGATGAGATTTTGGTGAATTTGTTTGTTGTTCATAAGTTATTTTCTCATAAAGAAGAAAGCTGTATGTTTGTAATAAACAGTCCATCAATATGATGGTTTTTTTAACTTCAAATCATTGCTTCCAAAAATATATGCAAGTCCTCTATCTGCAATATTGCTTTCTCCAGTGACAAAGTCATATTGTATCAATCAGGAATGAAATATGCTAGATCAAGGAGCTGTTTACAAGCACAAACAGTTCTAAACAAATATGTTGGTGGATTTTCATGTGAGAGGACAAGAGTGGATGGACTTTTTCACTGGAGGAAACTTATTATGGATTGATGGACTGGTATTTTGGCTATAGTTTTAAATTTAAAACGCCTTGAAGGATTTGTTCCCATGAAGAAACAAACTCATCTTCATCTTTGATGGCCTGAAGGTGAGCACATTTTCATCAGATTTTCATTTTTGGGTGAACTTTTCCTTCAAAATGCATGATCCAAGGGTCCGGGATGCCTCAAACTGAAACTGTAAAATGTTAACATCAGTTAGTAACTTTTTCAGTGTCATCACGAGGCCACTCGGAGGCACTGTAATCTTTTCACAGACACGAGCACACTCTGCAGTTCCTTCACATGAACTGTTGAGTAGGAAAAAACAAAAGTGTTAGGAAAACACCTTCACAACAGATGTGGGTGGCCAACCAAACAGTGAATGCACTTTCTTTTTTTCACCAGTCAAAAGGCCACTTCCTAAGGAATTCCTAAGGAATGCATCCTCTGATAAAAATGTATACTTTGAATGTAATGTAAGTCACTTTGGATAAAAGTGCATAAATTAAGAGAAAAATTATGATATGAATAAAAGTATAATACTATAAGGGAATATAAAGTACTATGTGCAAATATTTGATAAAAAAATAAAATAAAAAATTAGCCTTATAATAATTATTAAAATGAATGTAATATTATATAATTATATTAGATATTATAATAATTATTATTAATATGATTATCATAAAACACCCTTCATTGTGGTAAAGAATAAACAAACTAAATACTGACCTAATGAAAAACTAAAATTGCAAAAAGGTTTTTGTGAAGTTCACAAGTGGGTCAGGAGATATCAATTAACTATAAAATCATTAACTAAACATAAAAACTACATTGTAGCATATATGCCATTTTTAAAATGATATTAATATAAAGTATAATACTATAAGGGGAATATAAAGTACATGCAAATATTAAAAAAAATAACATAGATTAATATTAAATGTTATATTTATAATAATATTATATATTATAAACAGACTATGCCAAATTATATAATTTTTTAAAATATAAAACACCCTTAATTGTGGTAAACATAATAAACACACTAATCATTAATAAACATACTAGAAAATATCATTACTTAAATAAAAAACTAAGTAAGTGCATTTAAAGTCGACACCATTAAATAACAAGCAGCATGTGTGTGTTTGTTGTAACCATACGACTGTATAAAGGTTGTAACAGAGGCCGTTCGATATTAGGCATAGTGTGTGTGACTGCGCATGCGTCGCGCCGCAGACTGCCAGCCCGGCGTGAGTCGAGGGGAGGAAAGCGCAGCTCGTTCGGCCTCCTATGCTTCCGGTCCCTGACCGAGGACGAGCGAACCAACGTCCACCTGCCGTATGCTCTTATCGTCGGCACGGGAAAGCGCACAGAACCGTGTGCTCGTGTGTTTTAGGAGTGTTTTCAGTACAAAGCCTCCATGGAGTCTGATGGAAGGAGAGAGCAGCTGAAGACGAACCTCGAACACTGAGACGGTCTACGCGAGGATCCGAGGTAACGCAGCTCATTTTAAACCGTTTAACATTTGCTTTCGCTGTGTTTTACATCACACGACTGTTTAGAGATGGATTTGGGTGTTTAGAAAGAGGGAAAGGTGGAAACCAGTGGCCTCGTGTCGCTACAAAGCCAGCTGCGCATTCAACCGCATGAAAACAAATATATACTGAGTCGGTTGATATGAATCAGCTGTTTATGACTGATATTGTTTAGGGCGAAATGCCGTGTGAAGGAACTCTTACTAGTTATGAACTGCTCCTTAGCCATATCTGGAGATATGATACGTAGGTTAATGTCAGTGTTAATTATTAAGATTATTATTGTGTAAAGTCTGTGCCCTTCATATGGTACAGCTAAACCTTTAAGACTGTAAACCTTTCAAATGGTAAGTATAGTTACACTAACGGTACATGGTTCCCCTTAGAAATTTAACTAGTTTGGCAGGTGAGTAGGGGAGTAACTCGATAACATTCATCACAGGTCATGCGTACAAAAAAACCGTCGCATTCGTTTTGATAAAACACAAACAGTTTGTAACATTTCTTTGTTGGTGTTTTGGGGCACATTTATTTATTGTTTTGTCTGTTTGTTTTTTTCAACAGTGTTTTACTGGGGGTCATTTTTCCGTCTAATATTTTAATGTCAAAAGTTTTTGAAAGCATTAATAAAATAATTAAAATAAATTAATGGCAAAAAAAAAGTAAAATAGTAAATAATTTTCAGGTCAATTACAGGGAGAATTTCAGCACAGCATGAGTTCAAATGTTTAACGCAAACCCTGTATCTTAATTACTATCAAATAACTAACATTGATTTAAACCCTTTTATATTCTGCTTACTGAGTGGGTTTTACCTTTATATTGTTATAATTCTTTAATTTTTTACCTGTTAGAAATGATGCTTTTTAAAGAAAAAAAAGTTAATTGGTGTGGTGCCCACATTATTGATATTTCACAATATATTACTACCTTTAAATACTTTTAATATGTATTATTGAGTTTTAAATAGAAACTTTAAGTTCAGGAGGCACTGTAAGTTCATACAGTAGAAGAAAAAATACTGAGCATAAAAAAACAAACAAACATATAGCTTCAAAATATAGTCTTTTATCTATTACCTTTACTTTAACAGCGATGTGCAGACTAAGTGTCATAATTAAAGACATTAAAGCTCCGTCCAAAATATGTACTATTGTGTTTTAATGAAACTTACTTTTCCATTGTTAAAGAGTATGTTCTGTATAGTATGAATATGGGTGGTATTATTGAATTTTGGACAGCTGTTTTTCCACCTACTATATAGTGAGGAAGTAGGCTTATTCAGAGTGTGTTTCAGGTTGTCTGCATTCTTCCTTATATCATCTCAGGATTACTTTAACACACCGACTTGACATGCAGGGTTGGATTGTTGTTTGCTCACATGATCTGTCTCTTCTCGTATCCCAACCAGCTGTCCCACTATGGATCTCAGCAGATTGTGCCTTTCTGGATTGTATGTATATTCTTCTTGTTGGAATGTCGAGCGACAAATCCAATCATGTTAAAACCCAGACCCCTTTACCATCGGACAACGGTGTCTCAGGTGAGTTTGAACTGTCTGAATTATTATTTTACATTGGATAAAAGTAGCTGTGTCCCATCATAGCTGACAGCCTTATCAACACACAAAATGTACTTTAGAGTGCCTCTGTGCTTTGCAAGCCCCCTGTGCTCATGCTGTAGTCTTTATTTTAGAATTGTATGGGGGTCTAAATGTGGCCCGGCTGAGAATAGTCAGGGAATGCAATCTCTGTTAAGCACTGTCCTTACTTGTGCAGCATGGTCAATAAAGGTGCCTAGAGCATCATAGCGCGTACAATTGCTTCTAGGAAATGGTTTTTTAAAATGCCCATATAAAGGGTGGCCTTGTCCTTAGAGTTTCTACAAGTTTACTTATAAGTGATGATTGGGATCTGTTGCTTCTTGCCCGATGCTTGCTCTACGAAACAAACCAGTTTTTCAGTCCAAAGTGTGTGCGTTGTGGGGGTGTGTGCGGGCTTTTCTGTTTTTAATTCTGATTTTCTGTTGTAATTTGAATCATTTCTGAGTTTTGGCAATAAGTTTATTTAAAAGCTCATAAAAAAAGTGATTTTCCAGGCCTAGAAAATTATTTCAATAATGTGAACATTTTTTGGTATAAAGTTACACCCAAGAAGCAAAGAAAAAAAATATAGAGAACAAAAAAATAAATAAATAGTATTCTAAATCAAAATAAATAGTATTCTAAATTACACTAGCATGGGCCAGTATGAGATTTTTGACCTTATGTGTTATTTTTAAATGACTGGGTAAAACCAAATAATACAAAATAAAATTCCCGCTGAGACACATATATTTTGATTTTGAGCAGCATACAGAATGTAGAAACAGTAAATTAGTTTTTTTTTTCTTCTTTGATTGTTTCCTTCCTAAAAATAAAATTTAAAGACTGACATCTTTATTTAACCTTAATCTGTAATTAGTTAATTTAATTTTAGTTATATATTCATATACATTTCATTTATATCATTTCGTTATATAATAATAATCATACACATAATTTGATTCAATAATAACCCAATTTGAAGCAAAAACAGAATGTTCTGACAAAGCAACTTGGGCAAATTATACTACGTACACTGTTCAAAAGACAGTCAGCTCCCCTCAGAAACACGTTCATATAAACCCCCAAATCAATATTGAGGATTTTCTTTCAATAGTTCGTGCATCATGGGAACAGTAGTGATCAGCCTGCTACAGTATTTTTTCCTCTCTGCGTCCCTCTTCAGTGCCTCTGGCCAGCCTGCTACAGTATTTTCTCCTCTCTGCGTCCCTCTTCAGTGCCTCTGTTGGAAAATGATTGCCACTTGCAAGCAGTTTTGTGCAAGTCCAGAACAGAGTTTGCAATAAGGCAAAAAACGGTCCCGTTTGTCGATTGCGTAAAGGCCAAAAGTATATTTCGTCCGTCCGTGCACCGTTGGCATTACGTTATTTTCGTCATCAAAAGGGCTCACCGGACAGCTGCGCACCCCGTGGTACTGCGCAGGTGTCAATCCTCGGGGTCCCGTCCGCGCTCAATCTGCGGTAGACTTTTGAAAGCGGTGCGGAAGCGGCTGTACGCACGAGACTGAAAGGAAAGCTGAAAATGTGAAAGTTACGCGGGCCTTAAGTTCGACCATCCTACACACATGTGACCCTGACCGCTCGCTTGCACCACCACAGGAGGAGGAGGGGTCAGTGTTACTCTCTACACTGCACTCAGCCCCTGAGGGATTCCCTTCTTCTTTCAGTCATTGAGGAGACATGGAAAAGTACATATAATTAATAATGTAATTTATAAAGCGTATAATTATAAATAATGCAGAAGTGTATAATTTTATTAAATAATACATGCAATAATGAAAAATAGTTTAATGTTCAGCCTTAAAAATGCAATATATTAATTATTAAAATCAACTAAATTGTAGGTAAGGGAAGTTGAATTTACCAGTGATCTCCTTCCACCCTCAGTAAACCACGACTGAGGTGAGACCCATGAGCAAGGCACGCGAACCCCCAACTGCTCCCTGGGAGCCTGTGGCAAAAATGGTTGCCCGCTGCTCTGGGGGTGTGTTCCATGGTGTGTGTGTGTGTGTTTTTTCACCACTCACTGATGGTGGTGTGTGGCCCATGGATGGGTTTTAAATGCAGGCGCAAATTCCAAGTATGGGACATGTCACATCACTTTCACTTGTTTTTTCCATGTCATTGTTCAGCAATAACCTGGGAACCCTGGAAGTGCCATTATTGGCTTGTAACCAGTATGATGATTTTTTTGAGTTTTAGATTTAATCTTATTTTCTTTATTATTTCCATATCTTATTTATGGAGCTTCTCAACGCAAATGTTAAGTGGCACCAATTTTCTTAATGCATTTGTCTTTTTACCATATTATTATTACATGTGAACCAGACTGATGTTTAAGTTATATTTGTCTGTCATCAATCAGTGTTCCTGCCTCAATGGCTTTTGTGTAGTACAACTTAAAGACTAAAAAAAAAAAGTTGTCTTTCTACAATGGAAGTAGCTATGGCCTTCTAGTGGTCTGGCTTTTCTGTGTTATGTTTAGTGAATCAAACCGTCTGATCTTGATTGCAGTGTACAATGACTTAAGAGCCCTTTGGGAAACTGCCTAAAGTCCAGAGTGGTTTCAACCTTTGTAGAACTGGAATAGAGCCCAGTCATTAAGTGATAAAACACACCGTCCCGCTACTGGTTTGAATGATCTGTATTGTAGATGGTGTCACTGCTCCACCATATTTTTCACACTAAATTTTGGCACTGATCTGACCCGTAAGAGAGTCACCTGTACTTGCAAATCAATCCAGGTCTACGTATCTCAATCAGTTAGTATGCTATTCTTGGTATTGTAGTATTAACACATGATTATTTTGCAATCTTTAATGCAATAATTGTGTACGAGACAAGTATGTTACGTTTAGGCATACATATAGTGATCAAAACATTACTTCCCACCACATTCACTAACACTGGAATTGAAGTTTATACTACAACTTTAAGTAAAAGTAGCAGATAACCTGTGGTATCTTGTGCATGCAGAGAATTTGTATACTTTCACACACACACAAACACACACCAGACCACACACACACACACACACCACACACACACACACACCACACCACATATATACTGGCAAACGATAAAAAGTAGCATGCTATTTCTGAATCTAAACTAACATGTGTTCTTTTCTCTGACTGTGGAAATAACATACCATAGGTTGGTTATTTGCATCTTGAACATGGTTAATGTAATATTTTTTTAAGAGTAAGAAGTTTGCAAAGCAAAATTATCAATGTCTGGTACACTGTAGCGACTGTGTGTGTTCTATCCTGTTTTTCTGAGCAGGTTGGGCTCGTATGCCTATTAAATTTCGTAACTGTGAGTTTAGAAATTCATGTATTGGTGTTTTACAATGCTTTATTTTCTTTATATTTAAGGATATTTTATTCTTTGCATCAGTCCACAATGTGTGTGTGGTTCACAGTGTGCATGTGTGGTACTTGGAATGGGTAAAATGCAGAACACAAAAGTCTGAGTATGGGTTCACCAAACTTGGCCACATGTCACTACTTTCACTTCACTTAAAACAAAAATAACATGCCAAGTCACTTATATATACAGCATAAAGAGACAATTAAGGCAACAGAAATTAGTCTTAGATAATGGAGGTTTTTCCTGGCTTTCCCAGCACTTAGATTAACAATCACATGGGAAATGTGGCAAACTTTGGGCCTTTAATCGAATTCAGTGTCACAAGCAGTTCAAGGAAGTTTGGGGTTTCCCGTTTTTTTTTTTCTCGTGGTTTTTTTTTTGTCCTCCTGTTCCCCGTTTCTTAACCATGAGTGTTGTTTACAAAACTCATTACACAAGAACAAGAAAACGGTTTATGAATTAATGTTAATCCTTTGTCAACACCTCTATGATAGCTGTCCCTTTAATTCAGTAGAACAACGTTAACTTGATCAAAAGTGACAGTAAAGACATTGCTATCTAATGTTAAAAACAATTTAAATTTTAAATTATTGCAAATCATCAAAATGTATCACCGGTTTTTCCAAAAAAAGCAGCACAACTGCTTTCAACATTGATAATAGTAAGAAAACCAATATTTTATTGAGCACCAGTGGTTATTATAGTTGTAACTAAATCCATATAAAAAAAAAATATTTGAAATAAAATAAACTTTACAACATGTAACAGTTTTGCCATACAACACTAAATAGAATAGACATTTTAAAATATATTCACTATAGAAAAGTTATTTTTGAATTGTAGTAAATGTTTTCACACAACATTACTGTGTTTAACCATATTCTTTAATCAAAAAATGCAGTCTTGCTGAGCATAAAGACTTGACTTTTTTGAAAGGTCCAAAAAGTCTTATACCGACGTCAACTTTTGAACACAGTAGTGGTAAATGTCCTAAAACGTCGCTCTTTATCACCATTTTATTAATTATTCTTGACCACAACATCAGCCTCCTCTGTGACCAAAAACTCTCTTCAAGCTTCAGCAGAGAGGATCATTACCCATCAGCCTCCACATGCCTTGTCTTTGGACAACTTGCTGTACTCGGGATGAGGTCTGAGAACCGCAACCGGATGTGAAGCTCAAGCTGTCCCTGGGCTGATGGTCAGGTTCAGACAGTACAAAAGCTCCCCAATGCCACTGGTCCGAGTTGGGTTTCCAGTCCTGTTTGGAGAAATGACATGTCCCACAGTTGGTGTGCTAGTTGTTCAGCCTCCCCGAAAAATGGCAGCTGGCCCCGTCATCTCCTTAGTCCCTGTCTGTTATATAACCGCGGAATTGACAGAAAATAACTAGTGGCCTTGTCTGTCCTTCTTTTCTTTGCTAGATAAAATCCGTTTATATCAAGTCTTTAATTTGATGAATTTACTTTTTCTTGTCTAGCAGACTATATAATTGGTTTGTTTGTAAGGGTAGTTTTGCATTACATAACTGTATTCCCTGAACTCTAATTAGATACCCGAGAATCATGTTTTTTCTTACAAAGGCAGTGGTGCGTGGCTTTGACCAGTGGTTTTGATCTTAGGCCTGTTTAGGTTATATAAAGCACTTTATAGGGACCAACCAGCAGGTACCAAAAGGCCAGAAAGACATCACTCTACATATCAAGTATGCAAAATGCGTTTGCCAAGTGTGTACGTCCTATTCTATATCATTCCTTGTCACCCATATTATCAGGGGGTCAATAGCGTATATCCTTGTCTGTTTATTTTGGTACAGTTACATTATAAATGCTTGAAACTAACTAGCTACTCTGACTCAGTTTTCTCCAACTTGTTTTGCATCACCATGACCACTAAAAGACACGAACTGATAGGGGTATGGCAACATGTTTTGATGTGGCAGTTTTGGCGAAATGTGTGTATGGTCAATGACTTTCTTTTTGATACATACATAACGATATGCAATCATGCTTTTTGTAGCATTGTAAATCTGTACAAGGGAAATTGTACGTCTTTGCGGTGACCTAAAAGTCACAATAATGCAGGTGTATAGTATTTCCTTTGTTTGGTTGTTTTTGATGCAATCTGGTTGAAACATCTCATTTGTGCTTGTGGATTAAAAAGTTATATATAGAATGTAATAGAATTATTATTATTTTGATATATTTTATTATTCCATATTTTGTGTATATACACTACCATTCCACAAGTTTTTTTGGAAGAAATTAATACTTTTATTCTGTCAAGGATTTCATTAAATACTCATTTATTATAAAGACATTTGAAATGTTTATAAAGATTTTCCTGTTTTGAAATAAATGGCTGTTCTTTTGTGAACTGTTTTAATCACTGAAAAAAGTATCACATCCAACGATTAAGCGCAACAAACTGTTTATACATTTGATATTAATAAGAATGCTTTCTTGAGCAGCCATATAAGAATGATTTCTGAACAGCTGCATAAATGACACTGAAGACTGAAGTAATTGATGTTGAAACAATTCAGCTTTTGCATCAGCAGGAATTGGATCACATTTTTTTAAAATATATTACCATAGAGAGAGGTATTTTAAACTGTACCAAGCCTTGGTGAGCGACTACTTTTCAAAAACAAACTTGAGAATGGTAGTTTTTGTGCAGACTCTAAAAGTATTATATTTGGGGAAAAATAATGTAACACTTTTTTATTTGTTTTTTTTTTGGGAAGTTGGGCTTATTTGCCTACATTAACATGCAGTAACAGTGAACACATTTAAACAAGAGTCCCAAAGAGAGACCCTCCTCTTGAATCCGATCACAGGACATGTCACAGGAGATGTAACTAGGCCAGGAGACTAGCATTGTTTACTACGGGTGTAATAGCAGCAATCTTGTTCCTTGCTGATCACTTGTGATTACTCTGCCCAAGACAAGTATTTCAGGCAACAAATAGATATTGAACGTCAGTGTTCTTCAGGTTTGGCTCAATTTGTTTTGAGCAACAGCCTGGTTATTCAAGAGACGATACATCTAACATAAAGGTTTGTAGTTCATTGTACTGTGGTAGTGTGATTACGATTTCAGAACACCAGATACTGCTTACTATGCTTCCATCCTTTCCATTTACCTAGCCCCCAACTTTGGTTTCCAATCATCTATCAACGCCTTCAAGGTGAACTTTAAAGGCGTAGGATAGACTTCTTGTCTCTGTTCAGGGAGAGCTTTAAGAGACGTCTCCTCTTAAGTTTTCTAAATGTCTTGGTGTTATGAAAAAAACAAATGGCAAGGTGTAGTTCTGCAAGCTCAGGAGCTTCTTGGACCGGTTTCTTTGTTGTTATAACACTCTGAGATACCACAAACACCGACCGGATACAATCACAGCCAGTTTCTCTAGTACCACACCCCTGACCCACTTGTGAACGTTTCATACAAGCGACTCCAGTGTTCGCGACTCCGCACAAACCGGAGCTTTCCTGGCCCTCCAGAACCTTGACTGTGGTAACACAACAGCTGTGCATATATTTGCGGTCCTAACAATAGTGTTTGCTAGTTTTAAGTTAATACCCCACGCCTGGTCCTAATTTTTTAGCTCCCCTCACAGTTTGAGCCTGGAACCTCCACGGACACCGTGGGATTTGGAGAAGGTTTGTTTAGAAGCCATCTCTGAATTTCTGGAATTGGGATACGGTGGCTTCTCATCATTAATGTCTTCATATTAGCAACGCAATTTTCTCATCTAAGAGTGCTTTCGCGGCCCCTGAAAAATTACAAGTTAACTTGTTGTCTAAGGCAACAGGCCATATTGGGTTTTTTAAGCCTCACCTTTATTTCCAAAGAGGCTCTCTTTTTATTGTTTTGATGTGGTCCCTGGTTTAAAATGATTGCTAGTTCTCAATTACAAAAACCAACAATGCTTCAATCTAGGCTTTTTTTGTTGGTTAATGCTAAAGGATCCTGTGGCTTGGTTAACCGAAAGACTATCTATGTTTTGAACTCAACAGGATCTTGCATCATTGTGATTATTAAAGCAGTCACTTGATCCCAGGTTTGCAACTAGTGATGTGAACATAACTAAGTGATAAAAGCATCTGCAAAATGAGTACTTACAAGTATCGTGGAATTTCCTTTTGCATCTCTACTTCCATAACTTTACATATTAATTTGTTGTAATGGTTGTGTGAAACAGGATATAAACTAGAAAATTATATGACCCCATCTTTATTTTATCCATCAGGATTTATAAACAAGTGGATGTTTTATACAAGAAGGACTAGTCCGATATACTTTGCCAGAACATTTAGTGTTTGAACAATAAATTCGCCAAAACTAAGTATATGCAACCATATTGGATTATAATTTTGAAAAAAAATAATAATAATAATAATAATAATAAGAATATGCAAACATCTTCAGCAGCATTTTTAATTTTAAAAATTCCCATATCATTTTTTTTGTTATCCTAATATATTAGTTACAGAACTGTTAAGAAATAATTGATGTATGGAAAAACAAAGTACTATAGCATTGTTGATTCTTTAGTTAAAATATAAGGTTCATGTCAGAGGCAATTGTTGTGCATGTTATCTACTGTCTTTTAAATTATGAGTGTGACATCCATATTTCAGTTTTTGTCAGCCATTGGCCTAGTCTGTAAGATATTGGCTTTTGGCAGTTCATTTAAAAAGATTACAAGGATCCAGAACATGAATTATAAATATAATACAATAGAAATTGGTAAATTTAAGAATTGAATTTTGTATGCAGCTTGGTTTGTGTTCAGTATCTCAGTAACTGTGTCTGTCTCTTTTCTTGGAGAGCTTTGCCCGCATTGATGAGCCTGCTCTGCCAGGATGAAAGCATACATCCTAAGTTTTGAGGCCATTACATAGCATCCACAAGCAAATGGATGGCCGATGACAATGGTAATGTGTATTTTTTGGAAACCCGATGGTGGGTCAGGTGAATTACTTGCGAAAGGCTGCTTTTAGTTTGACAACTTTTGGTTAATTAGGCAGCTGCTTGACCTTTGTTCTGCCACTTTCTAACCCTCACTCTCAGTGTAGCTGATTAAGCAGCTGATTAATTTTCTCTCAAGCATGAATTTTTCACAGCTTTCAGAATGGTGAATGAGTAAACTGCAGCAGGCGTAATAGGTATCCTGATGCTTGTTGATATTAGGGTTATGTTTTTCATTTTTACTAGCTATCGGTTCATTTACTCTATGGAGTACAATGAGCTGCGGTGGTTTGGCAGTATTTTTCAAATTTATTTTCTGCAAAATTCCGCGATCCATAACAGCTATCTCAGAGATGATTTTAAAAATTACAAACTCCTGCAGAAAGAGGTCTCATCTGGGATCAGCCTGACCTGTCACTTAATACATCCCCTGATTACAAAAGAATAACAGATAGAGAGGCTTTGCACTAGTCTAACCTTGTGCATGTCCATTTTGTCATGTGTTTTTGACCCTTCATCTTAAAGACTTTTGCCAACTGGTTTTATGGATGATTGAATCTGTCAGCAGCATTCTATGACTCAAGGATATTGCATGCAGACTAGTCCGTTGTGAAAGGACATATTTTTGCTCGTTTTCTCAGCAGTTATCCCTAGTCACATCTCAGATGACTGGCAGGCTCAGAAACTTCTCCAGGAATAAGAATACGTCAAGGATTTTATGATACTAACTATCCATACACCACCTTGTCCAGTTGGTTTTATCCAGATGCGTTTAATGCAGTGGTTTTCAGTAGAAGTAGTAAATGTTTTTTAGTAGCATATCCTGTTTATGTTTTTTCTGTGTATGTGCTCAGCTATTTTTTTAGCTTGAATGTTGAAGGCTTCAGTGTCCCCTGTTATTTTTTAAAGGTTTTTACAAATCCATTAATTTATTTATAATTTTTTAGTTTAATTCATTATCAAAGTCATAAGCACACTAGTTTATATAGTGCACGTTTTATCTGTTTACCTACATTTGATATCTTTTAAGTAATTTATCTCAACTGGCCAATGAATTAGGCGTCTTGTACACATTTACAGGAAATAAACATGTTTGCGCATTGAAAAATAAGATGCATAACCTTCTCCCGGCATTTTTGCGTTTTATATGCACTTTTCTTTTAAGTAACATTGTTGTACGCCTGCACTTTTCAAGCGAGACATCTTAGCGTTGCATTGGATCACGAAAGTTTAGTTGTTTGGAGGTTTTCCCGCCTTAGCATGTTTGTTAAGGTCTATAAATACTAATTTGAAATACATGATTTTTAGGATTGAAATAAGAAATCAACACAAATCCCACATATTTCTGACAAGCCTGTTGTTACACACAATCCTCCACATCCCTTTTTTTTCATTCAAATCTCCCAAAAATCATTCAAATAATAGTATCCAAATTTGATGCTTCAGCGCGGCTTTTTATTGGAATGTTTTGTTTGTTCATCCTCTCGAGCAATGGCCTTTTTTCATTTGCAATATGTTTTGCCCCCTACAAGAAAAACTACAGAGATTTTTGATAATAAAACTATTTTTAAGTTATCTTAATTTAGAAGTTAGTCTTATAAGTTTTAAATGTTTTTCAAGTGCACCTGCTTGTTCATTTTAATGCAATCTGTTTTTCTCTTTCACCCAATAAAGTTAGCCTAGCTGCTACCAACATGTGAAAATAGCCCACTAGCTACCATAAGCAACATTAACCCACTCAAACTGCAATGAAAGACAAGATCCCGACAGACTAGGGCTTTTCATGTTCTTTTCTTTCAGCACTAGTTTCTAACATAAACTCACACATATCCTCTTGTACCCAACTCTTTATTAATGGTATCCAAAATCTCTGATGCAACTTTTGAACCGGTGGCCATTTGCCCAGAAAAGCCAGTCATCGTGTTCGTTGGGTGTCGTTTTGGAAGCATCCAGGGCCTGCCCCTCCCTGGCATCCTTCAGTCGCAGATATGTTGTGTAGGCGTGCTGCCCGCTGCCCCAGCCTCCTCGAAGCAGCATCAAGGCAAATCGGACGGAATGGCAACCATAGATTTGCAAGCATCCTGAATTCTTTGTGAGAGTTGGTGTTCCAAAATCTCAAAATGATGATTTGAAGGCATGTAGTGCATTTTACAATCACAAATGTAGCTGATAGAAACGGTTACGCTATGTTCAGTTTTGGTTTCCACACAGCAGTCTTGCTCATCTTGCTCAGCACTTGTCTTGATGGGCAAGTCGAAAATGTCTTGGCCTTTATCTGAAAACCATGACTCATTTCTTTTTATGCCTTTGGTGACAGCATTTCCAGTGAAATTGTGGATTTAATTGCCACTGTGGAAAAAGGTCAAGCATCTCTACATGTTTTGATATGTCAGTCAAAGCCATTTTAAATGCTGTTAAAAAACAAAATTTGTTTCAAGAGAGAGGTTTGGTTTGTCAGGGTATCTAAGTTATACACATTTATGACAAACTCCCACGTGGTTGCAGTTTAACCACAGTTTGAAACTCTTTACCGTATTAAATATTCTGTGACTTGCACTCTGACCTTCTGTTGTGTTTTGTTGTGTAATCATTTTAGGGGTGCACAATAAATACGGCTGATAATTAACTGACAAACTGTGCAAAAACCACGCTGATAAGGGAAACTGGATTGCGCAGCTTGTTATTAACAAGGCTCTGTGTAGTAACAGTGCTCTATGTGAAATCATGCACTTGATGGAATTTACCACTGATTAGATAACCGGCTTTACTGACGAGATGCGCATAAATTATTGGCCGATATTTATCGTGCAACCCTAATCATTTTTGCCGTCTGCTGTGGGCTGAGCAAACAGAGTTTGCTCATATATGTCAGAAAACCAATGTGTTAATAGACCCCGAATGTCTTAAAAAATCATGCCGCTACATGTAGGAGTTTTGTCCATTTGATTGGCTGTTAAATGTTCCTAGAGTAAACGTTAAATTGTCATTGAATTCGTTCTGGTCATTTGCTCAGGGCAAAAAACTGGTTTTTTTGCTCCAGTCAGTTTTTTGGTTTAGCAGGATAGGGCTTGGAAACCAAGCGACTAACAAAATGTATATTGTGTGTCATAGCCGGGTTTAAAATCTAAGTCCTTACATAGTTCTGTTAGACTGTAAAGGCTTCTGTTATCCATTAGCAAAAATATTTATCTATTTATTATTTATTTTTTATATTTTAATTATTTTGTTTTATGGCATTTAATATTTTTATTTTATGCTTATTTGTATTTTTTTATTTGTTTTAAATTTTTTTTTTATAATATTGTTTTATGTATTTTGGTTTATTTTTGGATTTTTTTTTTTTTATGTTTAATTATTATTTTTTAAAATTTTTTTTTATATATGGTTTTTACTTTTAATTTTTTTATTGTCGCGATATTTCACTGTACCATGGACACTATAGTAATGTTAAGGAATGATTCAGTGTCTGTTTACCCTTTTTTCAGTTGTGGCAACCAACTTATTCTACCACATCTCCATTCAAGGTCTTTTGAGGAAATATTAAAAATAAATATATCTTGCTTCAAGGCTTTATAAAGGAACATAAAAAAAAAAAAAAAAAAATCTCTGCTAGTGGAGAATAAAGCGATCATATTTTGAATGCACTGGTATCATTGAGTGCCTATTGAAATAGATTTCATTTGTTCCCTGTTATCCAACAGTTTTTAAGAGAGGACCTCAAATACCATGACCCCCAAAGCAAAGCACCAAAAGTTTCCCGGTGACGACCAGCTCATAAACGTGAGGACCTGTTGGATGCCTGGAAGAGTTCGAAAGGTGAGCACAATCTTTTATATGACCCATAAACGCAGAAAGCTGCATGTCATGCTTTTCTCACATGCAGTGGAATATGTTGTACCTTTTATTGAAAAACAACTCATTGGTTGACCTTTGCTAATGCAGACTCAGATTCTAGAAGGTTTTTGCTGACCTGAATACTCTAAGTCATAATTTTTTTTTTTTTACATCAAGTTTTTTTTTTTTTTTTTTTTCAGTTGACTGCACGTGTGCCTTAAACTGTACAGTTTTGGGTAAAATGATGTGGAAAAAAAAGGTTGATTTAAATTAAAAATACATCCCAGATTCATTCTGTGATACCACATGGGTTTTTTCCATGGCATTTCTGGAAATGTATTATAAATAACATGGTTTTCTTTTAAGTTACTTGGCCATGCTAATATGATGGTGAATCAGTATTATATAATTATATTATTATTGTCATACCATTTATATTATTTCACAGTCTGTAAACTGTAAACTTTTAATACAAATTATATTATTATTGTAATTAATAATTATATTTAATTTTATTTAATATTGTATTATATTTTCTTTTTATTTTACATTAAAATATTACAACATAAATATTTTAATTTTAGTAGTAGTAGTAATAATAATGAAAATTGAAATTCTAATGTAACATGGTGCAATCATAATGCTAGGACATGGTTCTTTTATGTAGGGCATGTGTTGTGTTAAATGTTAACTTAAATGGGCCTCTTAACTGCAGGAGTGAACACTTAGGGAGCCACTTTTCAGTGGTTTCAACACCTCCTCCAAATCCAGATAAACCCCAATCCCCTCCAGACCTCAACATGTGCGCCTGCCATAAAGTTGAATGAGGCCTTGGTAAAACTAAAACTAAAGGGAATAAAAGGGTGTGCTGCTGGCTGCAGTTGATATACTGCTGCACAATGCAGTGATTGTGGACCGAAATGTCACAGGTTTTTTCTGAAAGAAAAAAAGTGCTGAATTAAGTAACCAATATTAGTGTAAGTTAGGACAACATAATAATTGGCCTATGGGTTTCAAAAAAAAAGAGGAAACGCTTCCCCTTAATTTTTTTGTCAAGGTAAGAGGCTGATATAAAATGAAACGGTTTGCTGCTCATTCTCAAATCAGAACAAAACTTTGCAGGGTAAAATAAAATACTAGTTATTCAGCAACCAACTTGTCAGTTAGAAATCTTTATTTTCTTTATTGGAAGAAATAACATATTGTGACTGCGTCATTGATTATCCCCTTTTTAATTTATCCAGTGATATTTAGTGCAAAAAAATGTTTTTTACACTACACTGAAATTGAGTCAGTAAGATTTATTTTTTATTTTTTTATTTTATTTTTTTGGTTATTCATTTTTTTCCTTCAGCAAGTACTAATAATTTGATAAAAAGGACGGGAAAGGGACATTTGTTACAGAAGATTTTTTTTTTCAAAAAATCCTTTTTTGAAAAAATAAAAAAAATTTAAAAAAAATGGTTGTTTTAACTGCACTTTTTTGGGAAAATCTTATCTGACAAAAAACCCCCCAAATTGTCTGTTGGGGTCGGGCTTTCTCTTAGTGTTTCCCCGGGTCCCCCCTCTTTTTATTTCTTTTCCTCTGGTCGGTTTTATCCTGCATTGCGCTCTTCCTCAAACCACAGCTAAAGGGGAAAGGGCTATAAAAACCCAAATTTCTGTCCCAGCAGCAGTACACCCCAAAAAACCCCCCCTAAGCACAGTTTTTTTGGCTATGGTAAAGGGTGACGCGAGAGAAAATATACCTTACAGTGTTTTCATTGAAGCTGGCATCAAATGTTTTTTTCAAATGTGGTGGGGAAGTGATTATCTCTGTTTTTTTATGCCAGTTTTATTTATCCTTTTAAAGGGGGATGGTACGGGGAGGGTTTTATGCCAGCGGGTCCCTCTCTGTGTAGGGTTTATTTTTGGTTTTTTTTTTTTCCCCTTTTCATTAAAAAAATCATGGGATTTTTTGATCGCTTAGTTTTTTTCCCCTTTTGACGGGGGTTTAAATTTGGTAAATCTTAGCCTCTTTTAAATATTTTTCTGTGTTTTTCAAATTTCCTTTTGTTTCATCGTCAAAAATGGACACTCAGAAACCCGGGCCCAATGCTAGCCAGCCCCAAAAAATAGCTGAAGGTAGGAAAAAAATCACTTAAAATATAAAAACCAAATAATATTTAATTTTTTTTAGAAAAGTGTTTTATTTAAATTTTTTTTATTCACTATTTTTTTTTTAAAATTATTATTATTTTTTTTTAATATAGATTATATTTTAAAATGGATTTTTATTTTATTATTTAAAATTCATTATTAGTTTTTAAATTTTAAACCTCAAAAACCCCTTTTGCAGTTTCCCCCAAAAACCCATTTTGGGAAAAAAGCTTTTCTAAAATACAGATAGTTCGGGTCTGAAATAAAAGTTTTGGGGCTTCTACCAAAGATTTTAGGGGCCATATTGGCCGTCAGAGTCGGACAAACAAAAATTTTTAAAAGGGCCAAAAATAAATTGAAACCTATGAATGGGGATCTTTTTATCAATTAAGATAAATTTACATAAAAAGAAGTTTCCCTTCAAAACAGAATTTTGGGCCGCCTTGGCACGCTCTTTCCCTGCAACCTCTGATATGTAACGATTTTTTTTTAAAAACCGCAACGATTCTTACTAAAATTAAAAATTTCCTTTTAAGACCCCCTTTTTAAGTCAAAACCCCCATTTTTGGGTCACTTTTTGTAAAACCAGCATTTATCAGTTTGTTTTGAAAAATGAATTTGGCCCTTGGGCAATTTTTTAAAATTTTTTGGCCGGGTTCTAGTTTGTGTTTCTGTTCTCCATTGTAAAACTGGACGGGGTTTGGGTTGTGGATTGGTTTATCGCCCTACCTCGAGTTTCCACAATAGGGGAAGCCCCCCCGGGAAGGGGAATTTCAATGGTACATCCATGCCTCGGTGAGTTTAAAACAGCAGAAATTAAACAAGAAGAGTTTTTTTTAAAGCTGCTGTGTTAATTATTATAATATTTTTTAAATACCCATTAAATTGTGTTATTAAAATATTGCTTTGATGTAAAATTTTAATTATAGGGCCCCTACACATTTTACTTTCCCCACTTTTAAAAAAATTTTTTTAGGCACAACAAAAAATTAATGTGAAAAAATTACTCAAAAATTTGTTTATTTCGTAAGGGAAAAATTTTGAATTTTCAGAAGTCTTTTTTTCCCAGAGTCACTTTATCCTTCGGGAATCCCCTTTTGAAACATTTTTAATGTACCCTTTGCTTAAAAAATTTAAAAATTTTCTTTTTTTTTGTGAACATTAATTTTTTGAAAAAAAGGGAAAGTATATTAAAAAAATTGAAAAAAAAACATTTTTTATTTTCCCAAGACAACGGGAAATTTTTTGTAAATCTGTTTTTTTTTTCCCCCCCAAAAAAGGCCATCTTTTGGGCCCTTTGGGGGGTACCCATTTGTGGAGAAATTAAAAAGAAATTTTCAAAAAAAAAAAAAGGCACATGTGTTAAATACCTTTAAAACTGTTTTTTTAAATTCTGACCTGCTGGTTTAATTTGTTTGGTCTGAGTGTAATGGGAAAAAACTTGAAAACTTATCCAACTGGGGCATTTATTCCACTTTAGCGAGACAAGAATTACTTTAAACTCAAAACTTGACCGCTTAGAGCACATTCATTTGGGTTTTTAAAATCTGAAACTCATTTTTTTTTATTTGACTCCAAAAGTCCCCGGGGCCTCTTTTCAGAGCCATCGCTGCACTTTTTTATTGATTTATTTTTCTCGTTTTTAGATTGGCGGTAAGAAAGCCCCTCTGAGAGACCGGCCCCAAGATTCCCCCAACCGGGGTCCCCTTTCAGAAACTAAACTCAAGGCTCGGGTACAGTTCTTTTGGAGCTTTCCCATGAGGGGAGGAGATTTCCCCCTGGTAGACCATCTAAACCAAAAACCCAAAAAATTCAACCGATGTATTTTCTAGAAATGTTTGAAACGATCTGGAAACCCTTTTGGGGCTGCTTGGGGATTTTTTTCTGTTTCGGGTTTTAATCTGTCCCTTTTAAATTTAAAAATGTTCAAAAAGCGAGCCCGCTGCTTTTTAGGTGTCTTTTTCACATCGGGGGTCGATAAACCCCTTAAACATGCAAAAATTTTAGAAAACCTGCTTTCTACTTGGGTTTTGTTTTGAATTTTCCCCAAATTTCTGATCCCATATATGGGAGGAGCAGTAAAATTCAAACCCCCCTGGTGTTACTTTGGATTTAGATTAGTAAACTGGAAAAAGCCAACTGTTTGTTTGGCCCCTTTCATTTTTCTGAAAAACCTATCACCAAAAATGCTTTGGCATTTGGAAAGTATCATGATTTAAAAGTCTTTTGTATGCAGGAAGGCCAAAAAGTTTTTTTTTTAATGAGTCAAAAGGGAGTAGTTTCACTTTTGTTCAAATTTTGACATTGGTTAAAATTTTTTCCAACAAGCCCGCATTTTTTTGAAAACATTTAAAATTGGGGGAAATTGTATTACTATGTAAAATAATGAAATATATGTAATTTATTCCTGTAGTGAATTTTTTGCATCATAACTCCAGTTTTCAGCATCACATGATTCTTCAGAAATCATTCTAATATGCTGATTTGTTGCTCAAGGAACAATCCTTATTATTGCCAGTGTTGAAAACACAAGCTTAATATTTTTGTGGAAACAGTGTTACATTTTCATCAGTATTCTTTGGTAATTAGAAAGTTGAAAAGAACATCATTTATTTTAAATATATTTTTAGAAGTTTAATGCTAAATAAAACTGTTGATTTCTTAAAAAAAAAAAAAAAAAAATGAAACTCTAACTCCAAACTTTTGAACAGTAGTTTATTATAGAGACCTAAAACAGGCTAACAATAGCCACTTTTAAGTTGGTCCCAGACCAAAAAGTCCAGAGCCCTTTGTCATATTCTGCCATATTGATCAATGCAATCCTCTTCCATTTATTTTTCTACGGTGGTCCATTTTTCCTCTTTAAATGTTCTCTGAGACCAATTAGCCAGTATCCACAGGTCTTGTGAGGCTCGTAGTCATCTTCGCTGTATCGGCCAAGGGAAGGCTTGAGGGGTTGGATAGGGAGGGTGTGTAGACAATCACTCTGCATTCTGAGCACACGTCTTACACACTGAAAACGGATGTGGCCCATCATGTCTATCCTTCCAGAATGCTGGTGTACTGTTCGACAGGTTTAGAGGTATTGCAAAAGAGAGAGCGTATTTGATCCATTCCCTTTCTTTTGTTTCCCCATCAATGCCCTTATGTGTTTACAAAGCTTGTTCCCAGGAGCACATTCTTGCACAGTCTGTTACATTCCTGGGAGTGTTATCTAAAGAATCTGCCTTGAAATGGAAACGGGATCAGTCTGTGCCATGCACTATTTGCTCTTTCTGTTTGCTAACCATCCATCAGCTCGGATTGCACGTCACAGATTAGACAGTAACACTGCAATGTGATTTGATTTACGCCACACCCCAGTATACACCAGGGCTGACATAACCATGCAGCTACACATGCCTTTTGTTATGATCAAGAATTTCCTTTTTTTTATATATATAAAAGTTTATAGTTTGTTGTACTATGTAGACATACTCTACCACAACACTCTCGGTGTGAAGCTATGAAATTCAGGGAAAAAATATATATATATCTTCAATAACTACAGATGCATTAGTTATTTATTTATTTATTTATTTATTTATTTATTTGTTGATAGTAGTTTTTAAATGTAAAGTTTTTTTTGTTTGTTTTTTAGTTTTTTTTTTTTACATTTTTTAATAATAATTAATATTTATTAATTTTTTAATTTTTTTAATTGCATTTTTTTTTTTTCTCAAAATTTTTTTTTTCGTACTATGCATTATAATATTGTGATTTTACATTTTTTTTTTTTTTTTTTTTTTTTTGTCAAATAGACAAAATTGTATACATTTTAACATAGACCATTTCTCAGCCACACTATGAAAATAAGAATTTCAATATCAATATTCCCAGCAGTTAACAAGAAATGTGCATTTGGTTATTTTGAGTGTTCGTGTTTCTTTTACACAAATATTTTTATTGTTGGATTGTATACACTATCGTTTAATGTTGGGGTCAGTTATTTTATGAAAGAAAATAATACTTTTATTTAGCAAGGATGCCTTAATTTAATTGAAAGTGACAATAAAGATTATATAAAGGTTTATAAGGTTAAATAAATTTTTTTTAAATATTATTGAAGAATCTTAAAAACGTATCATTGTTATCAAAAATATTAAGCAGCAAAACGGATTTCAACATTGATAACATTGAAATCAGTATATAAGAATGATTTCTGAAAGATCATATGACACTGAAGACTGAAGTAATAACTACTAAAAATTCAGCTTTGCCATAACAGAAATAAATTACATTTTTAAATATATTAAAATAGAAAACCATTCATTTAAATTATAATTATTTCACAGTGTAACTGAACAAAGGTAATTTCTTTCAGAAACATTAAATAAATCTTACCCAACCCCGAACCTTTGAACAGTACTGTATATTTTTTTAACAGTTTGATGTCAGTTAACCTTTTTTTTAAATTATTATTATTGTCTCGCCAAGTTTTATTAATTTAAGATTTTTGTCTCTATTAGATCATCAAGGATGGAAAATTGCCAAGTTGTTGTTGTTGTATCTAACTTTAACTAGGAAAAAACCAAATGCTATAAAAGTCTGCAATTCAGCCTCTTCAGATCCAGCAACCTTAATTTAAGTGATTTGCATTTGGACATTCTCCCTACTCTGGTTCCATTTAGAAGAAATATCTGCTGGCAGCCATCATCAAGACCGCGCCCCTCTCAGAGGTCTGAATATCAGGAGTCACAGACAGGAGGGCTCTGTAAGGTGGCAGATCTCATTGTGGGAAGGACCCTGAAGAGGTCCCGCCCAGGGGCCACAAGGGAGATGGTGGAAGCCTGCATGTGACGGCTCAACACCACCCTACTGATTCCAGCTGCTCCCCTGGTACCTCGACAATACTTCCATCAGAAACACGAACACCTTTTACCCCCTCGCTTTGTTCATTCGGCTGACACAGTTGGATTAGGCTTTTAATAGCCCACGCTTCAACATTTAACAACACCATTTGTGGTTAATTTGTCTCCAGAGAGGCGTCCCATCACAGCCTTCTGCTTGTGAGATTTGTTTTTTTTAATGTTAGAGCTACAGTGCTGCAGCTGTTAGTGCAGATGTTCCCAGATTCATTGAGCTGTGGTCCCTCATGTGGGTCAGTGCAGGTTTAAGTTTGGCCTCCTTGATTTCCTGTTACTTGTACACTACTGGTCTTTTTATGTTTGAAGAAGCCCTATGCTTACCAAAACCCCCCCCTTTTTTTTTTTTTTTTTTTTTTTTTGCGGAATACAGTAAAAACAGTAATATCGAATATGTTTTAATAAAATGAAATTTATTCCTGTGATACAAAGCTGAATTTTCAGCATCATTACTCCACTCTTCAGTGTCACATGAGCCTTCAGAAATCATTCTAATGTGCTGATTTGCTATTCAGTTATTATCAGTTATTACTGATGCTTAATTATTAATGGTTTTTATTATCTGTGTTGTACAGTTTTTGCTGCTTAATATTTTGTGGAAACTGTCATGCAGTTTTTTTCTGGGTTTTTTGTTGAATAGAAAGCATTGATTTAAAATGGCAGTCTTTTGTAATCTTATGCTGTCAGTTTTGAAGAACTTTGTCATTTTTGGATGAATTTTAATGCAACCTCGCTAAATAAAATTATTATTATTTTAAATCTTACTTAACTTTTGAATGGTAGCGTATCAAGGTTTCAACAACAATATTAAGCAGCCCAACTCTTTTCAGCATTGAAAATAAGAAAAGTTTCTTGAGCAGCAGATCAGCATATTAGAATGATTTCTGAAGGATCACGTGACTGTAATGATGCTGAAAATTCAGCATTGCATTACAGAAATAAATTGCAAAATATATTAAGATAGAAAGCAGTTCTTTTAAATTATTATAATATTTCACAATATTACTGATTTTACTATATTTTTGATTAAATATATGCAGCTTTGGAGAGTTTTTTTTTTTTTTTTTTTTTTTTTTTAAAACAGTAAAATCCTTTTACCGTAATTTTTATCCTTACAATCAAAGGCAAAAGCTCTGTAAATAGTATTTTAGTATGTTAGGTTGTTTATTAAAGCTAAACAAGCTGATGCAGACTATTTTTCGTCGAGACAACCGTCGTGCTCCCTAGAGGATGTGGAGTTGAGAAGAGTGTTATTTTCCATCTCTTAATGCAGACATTTATATTTAATCATGATTATGGTACAGATAGAGTAAGAAATTGAGTCATCCAGGGTCAGGACGGTGTGCTGTCCCCGGGGCTGTTTGTTAGGGTAACTGTCTTGCCCAGTGGCCCCAGCAGTGGTAAGTGTTGCAGGACTCTAACTGCAGAAGCCCATGTACCCTACAGTAAATGTAAATGAACGCTTTAACCTTTACGAGATGAAAGCACTGCAGCTACACTATTGTACAGCACAATATTTGCAAGAAAATTGCTTAAACAGCTTTTTGTGGGAAGCATTTGAACAGCTTGCAGAGAAAGCCAATGTTTTTACGTGTATCAATTTGCAAACTGAATTTAGATGTTCTACCTCATTGTTCAGAATGCAGATTGACTTCTACTACTACAACCTACACCTACACCTCAGCTTTGCACTCTTAAACTAGTCATGGGATGTGTTCCAAAACCTTTTGAGCTGCCTACATGTGCAGCGTATTAAAGCATCCTCGACACACTCCTGATGTGAAAGCTATTGTCTTTTTTTTTATCTATTTGTCTTTATTTCATTCAGTACTGAAGTATCAGTTCAAAATTCATTCTTAGCACAAGGACTGTGAACCCTGTAAAGACGATGTAAAGAAAAGTAATTTTTACTGGAAGTGACTTATTAGAAATGCTGCAAATATGAGTTAATTTGTGTCTTGGGCTAATAGCACTTAACCCCAGGTTACTCCCTGGGTTTGCTAAATGACTACTTGTTGGTTTAAAGTATATGCTGGTTTCTGTCTCACAGTGAACAGACATAACCATCTGAAGGACTTCATGCTGGTGGTGTCAATAGTCATCGGAATGGGAGGGCTGCTGGTTCGCGATAGCCCAGAACCGCACTCTAAAGACCATGAAGAAGATGATGAAAGACCTGGAGAGCCTCCAGCGGGCAGAGCAGAGCCTTCACGACCTACAGCAGAAGTGAGAACCTGTTCTGCTTTGTCTCTATTTTTAGATCCTTGAACGAGTGTGAGAAACTATTGACTCTTGAAGCACTTGCGCTGGTGTAAGGCTTTCCTTTGCCCTATTTTTAAATTGTTTTTGTGCATGAACATGCGTTAGACAGGCGTCTTTGTCCAATGCTATGTGTCTAATGCCATATTAACCACAGTTTTAAGTTGCATGAAGTTGAATTGTTTTTGACGAGCTTTTAAAAACTTGCAGAGCATGCTTTGATATTCAAAAAGACCCGGGGCCTCATTTATAAAACTTTATGTAGAATTCATCCTAAAAGTGTACATACGCACGAAAGCTATGGAAGTTTTCAGATTTATAAAACCATTCTTTCACCAGAACCTGCGCAAAAATCCCAGTGAGAGAAAGATTGGCGTAACTTTGCTTTTTCCCCCCCCCCCCGTCCCCCCGCCCCAAAAAAACCATATATGAGCAAACCGCCTAGTTTTCCCATCCCATAACCTCATCTCCATACATTTCCATGCATACCCCCGGCGCGCCCCCTGAAAAAAAAATAAAATAAACGTGTAAATTTCCCTTTTAAAAATTCTACCCTTTCCCAAATGTGTAAACTATCACAGAAGGATTTTGCCTGCACACATAAACATCTCTGTGCGCAGTATTGTACATATTGTGTTTGGACCTTTTCAACCGGCCGAGGGATCAGTCCCCAAAATATAAATGGGGGCATCATTTCCTTTTTTTTCAAAAAAATTTTTTTCTCAAAACGGAGTTTCTGCATTTTATTTTAATGAGAATTATTGTGCACCTTGCACCCCCCCTGTCTTTAAAAAAATAGCATGCCAAAAAAAAGTCATAAAAAATTTTGGTGCATCCACTACTACTTATATAGATATTTTTCATTTCATTTTTTAACTTCTGCACAAGGGCCTTTCTCAGTGCCCCATCTCCATTAATGGTGCCCATTTTTAATCAATTTGGGTTAATACCCAAATAAAAACCGATTTTTAAAATACATCGTTTTCCCAAACTGTTTTAAAAGGGGGGCCGTACACGGGGCCCAATTTTTGCATCAGGTGGAAAATTTCCCCCCAAGTTTGTTTTTAAAAATCCCATTTTTTGTGTGGGAAATTAGCAACGCCCTTCGGGCATTTTTTTTGTGCTAAGCCAAGGGTTCTAGATGAGGCCGCCATGTTATGAAATAACCTTGACCTCCAGGTGACCCTTGTACTCCTGTTTATAGTAAATTAAACTACGGGTAAGCCTTTACGCTAAAAAAACCTCTTTAAAGGGTTTTTTTTTAGGAGCCTGGGATTCCCTTGTGGGGAAACCCGGATAGGGAGCCCCAGGGGAATAAACGGGCTGTAGAAAACATCCGTTTTTGGGTCGGGAGAAAGAGGAATGATTTAAAAAAAATTTACTATCATTCTATCTTTCTGTCATCGGTCTATCATTCTAAAATACCGTTCTGCCCTGCCCTGCCCTGTCTACCGGTTCTAACTATTGTTCTATTATTTCTGGCATTCTTTTCTTCTGTCTGTCTACCCCACCCGTTCTTCCCACTGCCCACATTTCTATTTTTCCTATCATTTTTCTATTGCCCCTATCTGTCTTTTTGTCGGGCATTCTATCTTTTTAATCATTGTTCCTTCACTACTTTCTTTAAATTTTTAAATTTGAAAGTTTTTGTCTTAAATGTTTTTGGGAGGGGCTGTTTTTTAAAATGGATGACAAATGAAACTGAAATATTTGAAAATAGTCCTTTTTGGTACTTGTAATGTCCCAAAAAACAAACATTTTTAACCATTTTAAACCTTTTTTTTAAAAGGGCTTATTCCCAACATAAAACAAATTTTTCATTTATCTTGCAGTAATGCGGGAATAACGCTCTGACCCCGCAATCCAAACCCCCTCATCCGCAAAGCTTCCTGTAGAAGTCCCCCCTTCAGACTCATAGCCCTTGCACCTTTTGAAGAAAGGCACAGAACATGAGGGGCCCGGGAAAGAGTTCCTGTATTTTTTTAAACAGGGTTAATGAAGTTTGAGAGCGTGGGGTGAAGGGGACGGGCATGGAAACTACCGAGGTTTTGTTTACAGTGGGAGCGTCCAAAGGTTGGGGTTTTGACACAGCCGGCCGATTTCACTGGGTCTCGTCTCCGGGGTTTGGGGGGTTTAAGGCCACATGCTTCGGTCCCCCCCAGAGGGAGGTATAATCCCAAACTTCAGATCATCTCAGTTTAAAACCCCAAAGGAAAAAAATAAAAAAATGACTCGGGCCTTTTAATCTCAAAACATGAACGCAGGCCTTGGGGCGGCCCTTTTCCCCAAAAAGTAATTTAATTTATGTAGGTTTATTTAGGAACTTTTTGAGAGGGAAACAAATTCTTTACCCCTTTAAAAACAACTGCATTTGGCCTTTGTATGTGGGCTTTTTTTTCCCCCCTTTGAGACATTGTAAAGGCTTATCAGACCGTGGCAATTGAGTGGGGTTTTTTCCCAGCAGTTTCCGGGTGAGGTGTTTGATTGCATTTCACCCAAAAACCCCTTTTCCTCGAACGCTCCCCAATTTAAAAAAACCCCGGTGAGGAGGTTTGCTAGGTTTTTCGGGGGTTTTTTTGCAGGGGTTTGGAAACCCTTTTAGTTTTAACATTACCAGCCAAAGTCTAAAGAACACAAATTTTAAAAAAATTAAATACACTTTCTGTTTTCAATTTTCATATTTTACTCTTTTGAGAGCAGGACATAGTATTTATCTGCTACTACTAAACTATTTTATGTAAAAATTTAAATATATGAAATACACTCCCCGGGTAATTAGTTTTTTTTTTTTTTTTTCTTCAAAAAGGGGCTACTTTTTGAAAAACAGCAATATTGGGGAAATAATTACCAATAAAATAATTTTTTATCAAAAAATTACGCCTTGGTGAGCATTGTAGACTTCAAAAACATTTGCCCAAATTAATTATTTTGAAGTTTTTTTATTTTTTTCATCAAGTAGTATATAATTTTATAAAAAAATACATTTAAATTTTATGACTTTCACAAACTTCATTTAAAATATTTCCCAATACCATTGCCAAAATTAATTGAAAAGCTGATTTCACTTTTTGGGCCCCTTTAAATGTAACTGGCACTCGGGGGCAAACTGCTTTGAAAAAAGTATTTCCCGGGCCCTTTAGGTTTTTAATTTTTTTTTTTTTTTAAATTTATTTTTTTGTTTAATATATGTTG
The DNA here is from genome assembly GCF_018340385.1 of Cyprinus carpio. Lineage (NCBI taxonomy): Eukaryota > Metazoa > Chordata > Actinopteri > Cypriniformes > Cyprinidae > Cyprinus > Cyprinus carpio. The sequence continues at coordinate 27,364,019 of NC_056586.1, read as the reverse complement.
GGGTGTGTAAAATGTGTGTGTGTGTGGATATATTATATTATCAATATTAAAATATATTATATATATAAAATGTGTAAAAATATATGTTGTGTGGAAAAGTGTTTTTTTATAGGGGTTTTTTGGTATTGTTTTATATGTGTTTAGTTTTATATAGAGAGAGAGAGAGGACGACAAAATTGTCATTTTTGTTTTCCCCCTCATTGTATTTTTAGTTAGCTTACATGGAAATCTTTTTCTTAGGAATCCCCAAATTTTCTCCCTCACTCCCATGCTTTTTTGGGGCCCCCATAAAATCAAAGTGAGAAAAAGTTTTCCCCATTCGTGCACAGTGGAAAACCTGCTTATCTAAACTTGGGAAATGCATGTTTGTGGGGGAGGGTTAAAAAGGATTTAATTTAAACATTGCTGCATATTCCCAGTCCCTTTTTTTGTAGGGGTCTTTTGGGTTTTTATAACTGTTTCTTTCACCAGCACAAAAGAATGTTCTGTTTGAATGTGAGAGTAAAACAACAAACGTCGTTCCCGTTCGAGCAAAAAATGGCAGGGGCAAAAGAAAAGTTTTTTTTTGAATTAGAAAAAATGGGATTGAAAGATTAGAAAAAAAATAAAACCCCTTTTGCTCCTGAGACAGAAATAGTATTTTATTCATAAAAAAGTTTTAAAATTGTAAAGGAAAATGCTTGTCCTTTCCCAGATAGTTTTTGTTGGCTTGTAAACCCCCAGAAAGGGTTCTTTAAATTTTGGGGGGAGGTGAAAGGGAAGGTCAGGATTTGGGGCTTGACCTTTTTAGTTCTTGGCTGTAATTCCGTCCCCTTAAAACGGGCCCTTTCCCCCAAAGACCACTTCTCCCCCCCTCCAAACCCGTTTCTCCCTTTTTTATCAGGCCCCCTAAGCCCTTTGGTCTGGCCCACTTTCTGGTATCATTTACCCCTGCATGACCATACCAACCAAAATTTTTTGGGGTCCAAATTTCCCCAAAAACCCATTCTTTTCTCCTGGAGAAAAAAGATTTTTTTAAAATTAACATAAAAAATTTCACACCCAAATGACAGGGGTTTTAAACAGGGGATGTTAAAACCTGCTGCAAAAACTGAAATCAACCGTTTTAAGCTTCATTTGGGAAATTTTAAATTCCCCGTGGAAAAATAATGTACTAAGAATCCTGGGGCGATCGGTTCGTGTCTTCGAGGGAGTCCCGTGTCCCTAAACTTTTTTTTATTGGGAAAAGCCCCAAGCGAAACCCCCAGCAGATAAAAACCCTTTTTCCCTTTTAAGGGGAAGATTTATCTGAGGTCTTATACAGACGCGCCCGATTAAAACAGGGGGTCCGCTGTTCCTTCTCTGTCCCCCAGGAAAAAATGGGTTTAAACCGTCGTGCTCAGGGGAAACCCAGGGTTGGGAGTGGTCCTTTCTTTTGCTCTTTCTTGCTCGATATGACATCATCATCTTGTTTTTTTATTCTTTTTTTTTTTAAAACCCCAAAACCCCGTTTTGCGTTCCCCGAGTTTCCCCCCGTTTTTGTTTGAAGGGCTGGATTTTTGTGGGAAAACTCCATTGAAATTGGCTGCTCAAATATGTACCACAACGACAACCCGGGAAACAGAAGGATTATGTTTTCATTTTGTGGTTCATATCCAAATTTTGAAAGTTTGGGATCCTGTAATGTGCGATTATAAAAAAATTTTTATGAGGGCCCACATACCTTTTTTAGTGTGGGAAGTGTGGTTGGGTGGGTGTGACAAAATCTGGGAATCATTGTTGTCCCAATAACGGATCAAAGGGTATGTCCAGTTATGACCAGGCCATATAACTGTATAAGCCCTGGCAATGAATGGGCCAAGTTGACCTTTGGAAGATTAAAAAGGACGACTTTTGCGCCAGACGTGGTCAGAGATTTTAGTTTGATGGATCAGGGATGTAGGCTCTAGAAGTGTGTGTTGTGTTGTGTCGGTGGCCCAGATATTTTTTCTTCAAACTGACTATTTTTTTAAAATTAATTTGTTTGTTGTTTGTTTGTTTACATATTAATAACTAAATAAACAAACATACTAACCATTTTCAGTTGTCAGATGTTTGGCACCCCAGGTGGTCATATTGGTATATAAAAAAAAAAACATAGCTTTTTTTCTTTTTTTTTTTTTTTTATGAATTGGAATCTCTGTGGAGCGTTGACGCTCTTTTTGGAACCTTAAGCCCTCTACTACTTCTCCTTGGCCCTGAACTAAAAGATGCACAGCTTGGGTTGTAAGGAGCTGCTGAGAATTAACTTGTGAACGCTTATATGTGGTTCGTTTTGTCTGCTACAGCACAATTTCTTATCAATGTACTGCTTAAAGTCTTGGATCCTAGTCATTTCAGCTGCACATTTTTACTTTAGCGTCTTTATCCTTGCAATCATACTTTCTTTGGTCCTTGTTTGCACAGCTATCTAGTGTTGCTGAACTGTTGCAAACACAAAAATCTCGTTGGGTCCTAAACCAGTGAGATATATGTTAATTGGCTAAGAGCGTAGAATCCGCTCCCCAGTACTGATTCCTGTGAAATGCACCATGTGCAGAAGTTTTGATTCCCAGTCTACTGGTTGTTATCTAAACTGAATGAGAGTCACATAGTTAAGAACCTGTTTTTTTTTTTTTTGTTTTTTTTTTCAGTCAGTCTTAAAGTATTTAATTCCTTAAAAAAAATATTACTGACCCTAGATAGATAGGAGTTTTGTATTTTTACTCAAATTCCCAGCAGGACAGCTGAAAATCAAGGGTGTTGCTAAAGGAATGTTCTACTGTTTTGATCTGCAGGAATGCATCTGAAAAGATGGAAAATGCACACTTTTTAATGGACTTGATTGTTCATGTGTCGTTTTCTCCTCTGAAAGTTTAGTCTACAAACTTTGCCAGGCGTGGCTTGGTTCATTGAATATTAATTGCAAAGTTTTAACTTTTCACCCTAAGGCAAGCCTTGTAGGTGAGCGCCTAGCATTAGTGAGAAATCAAATGCTTTGCCACCTGTATTTCATTCAGCCCAATGCTAAAACAAACACTTACTGCTTGATCATTAATTTGTTGATTTTACCCTGCTGGCTACGTTTTCTTGACTTTTGCAATGCGGTCAGCAAAAATAAATCTCTTGAAAAAATTTTGTACTAGCAGAATGTAACACTAGTGTTCTGCAAACTTATTCTGTGTGGTTTACTTTGCCTTCTCGCAGGCTACAGATTAGCTCAGGATGAACACCGTTCAGTGGAGGTGGAGAAGGTAAACCTGGAGCAGAAGCTGAGGGATGAGATCAATGATGCCAAACAGGAAGCGCAGAGACTGAAGGGGCTCCGAGAGGGAACTGAGAACGAGCTGAGTCGACAGAAATATGCAGGAGGAGGAGCTGGAGCAGGTGAAAGTCCCCTAATAATATGCAAGATGTTCAAGCGTGGGTTAGATTGGATCTAGCTGCTCTAAGTGGTGTAGAACTTAAATTTGCAGGTTCTGCAATACTGCCCATATCTTGATTCTGATTTGGTCAGGAAGTGGGTGGAAATGCTTGCAAGATGATCTGAAAGGTTATCAACAAAATGATTTTCTGTACTGATGAAGTTTGAGTATCTTCCCAGTGCAGTATCCAGTGTACCACCACGCTGTGGCCTACTTTACTCAGAAATTACCGCTGTGCTGGTGCATGAAGGGGCAGTTGTAATACTTCAGATCTGGTGAAAATTTTTTGCAGAAGCTGATCACAGAATTGTAACAAGCTCCAATATTCAAGGCGCTTCTGTGACCGTTAATGTGTTAATCAACCTGTATTTGTGGCAGCTCTGGATGTTATTGGATGAATTGGTTTGTTTTCATGTTGGCCTATTAAAACCCCTGGCGCTAAGTGGGTATTCTGGGTCAGAGGGCGGTACAAATCTCTGTGGGTTTGAAGCTCATTAGCGCTGTTCTATAAGAAAAGGGGTCTTTCGGCTCTCCGACCCCTCAGCCCACTCAGCCCCCTAGGCCCTTATTGGATGAGATCTGTTTATTTACTGCTATAACGGAGGAGTTGATTAATTGCGTTTATCCTAGTAAGGTTAGGTTGGAGTGTAAAGCTTATCTGTGACTAATTAATTTGCATCTTGTTGTTGCAAAATGTTTCAGGCGGTGAAATTGATGCTGTTTATTCTCATTAGTTTGCCAAATTAGTCATTCATGAGTCATGCAAATTAGCTAATTGTCCTAATTACATATGCAAATTATGGGATAAATAGAAGAAGTTAAAAGGTTAAATATAGTTGCCATTTCAGTATCCAAGTGTTTTGGGTTGTTATTTTGCTGCATTTACCGATTTCGTATTCTGTGTGGTAAGGTTATTGTTAACCAAACTAAAAACCATTAAAAAAATGTATAAAAAAAAATAATACAACTTTAAGCTAATGCCAAGACAATATTCTCAGTATTGTTTAGCTTAACATGAAGTAATAAAAATGACTAAAACAAATAAAAATGACCAAAAAACTATATAGACATAAAAAAAAACCTGCGACAAATTAAAACTTTAACGAAAAATATAACGAAAACAGAAATCAAATATTAAATAAAAACTTAATGTTTTTTTTTATTATGAGCTGATAAGAGCGATTTCTTAATTGATTAAAAAGTGCCCACATCTGAAAGTAGCCTTGTGAGGTTTTTTGCTTTGTACTCTGATCTGATGTGTCTCTGGCGCCCCCTGCAGGTGCGTATGGCCCTGAAGAAGGCAGAGAAGGAGCTGGAGTCCTCGCAGAAGCTGGTTTCCTCCTAATGCCCTGCAGAAATGGCTGCAGCTCACTCATGAGGTTGAGGTGCAGTACTACAACACAAAAAAACAGAGCGCAGAGAGAGACAGCTGCAGGTGGCCCAAAAGAGGGGTGAGCAGCATTTGTCGCAGTCATTCATTTAACTAAGATGGAACAATGGTAAACACACATTTAGATTATTAATGACAGTGCAACTTTGTTGTAGGACAACCCCAGAATGTGATGATAAAAACTTTACTAGGTCTTTTTAGAAATGTTTAATGTTTTTAAGGTGATAATAGAATGCTACTATAATGATAGTCCAATAAGTATATATTTTACTATCAGAAAATATATATACTTTTTTTGTAATGTAAGGTTTGACTAGGATGCTAGACTCTTATTAAAAAATTAACAAAAATCTTGATAATTTGGTGAGACAAAACCTTTAATAGATTTGTGAGATAAGTAAATGTTTTATAATACAATAAAATATAAATACTTATGAATAATAATTTTCTTTTAAAAATTTGAAACTACTTTTTTTTTTTTTAGGCAGAAAAGATTAAGAAGAAGAGAAATACTTTATTTGGGACGTTCCAAGTGGCACATAGTTCTTCACTGGATGATGTGGATCACAAAATACTTGCAGCCAAGTAAGTCTCACAAACATTTCTCAATATTTCTGAATGCTAATTTAAAATTTAAAAATAAAATACAAAAAAAAAAAAATATTAGAACATTTTACTTATACATTTATGCATTTAGCAGATGGTTTTATCCAAATCGACTTAACAGTGCATTCAGGCTATACATTTTTTTTTTTTACCAGTGTGTGTGTTCCCTGGGAATTGAACCCACAACCCTTTTTCGCTGCTAACACACTGCTCTACCACTGAGCCACAGGAACACTATATCGGGAAAAAAAATTACCTTTTAACACGTATTGCCTTTAATCTCTTTCTGTCTAGGCAAGCTCTGGGTGAGGTAACAGCAGCTCTGAGAGAGAGACTCCATCGTTGGCAGCAGATTGAGATCTTAACAGGCTTCATGCTGGTCAATAACCCAGGCCTGCCCTCTCTGGCCTCTGCCCTCAACCTGGACCCCAGCTTCATGGGCGCGGGGCCGCGGCACACCCCAGCACTTCATGTCTGACGACATGGATGACATGGACGAGGACATAGTGGCACCAGGAACACTCCAATGTAGGACTTGCCGGACAGCGATGGGGATAAACCCCTGTCACCAAAGGCCAGCAAAGACCTCGTGGTCTTTTGACCAAATCTAAAAATCCCTAGTTTTGAGCTATTTAGATTGTCTGTGCGCAAGCTCTGTCAGAAATGGTTGTATGCAGCGATCGTGTTTGCACACTTCTTATATATGCTTTCTGCTGGAGTGTTTTCCCCCATCTACAGATCTGTATTACACAGATGGGAGTACTTCAAGATCTGCACCACACATTGCTGTCATATGTTTTTTGGTAAAGCAACTATGCACGCTTTGTACGTATCTCTTTTTTTTTTTAGTTTATCATATTGAATTTGATGGAGGGTTACTGAGTAGGCCAGAAGAAAACGGGTCCATATGCGAGTTAAGATTAGAGGTCCAGTACAAGTCTGAAGTCGAAGTCTGAAGTTGTTGTTGTGGATTGTAATAATTGTAATGTGTGAAATAATGTTTATCAAACAAGCTCGTAGAAAAATAGCTGTTTTCCCAGGTACAAAACATTAAATAAAATTGGTGTTTATTGGGCAAAATGTATTCATTTTGAAATTTGTATTGATGATCTGTCATTCCACAATATACATTATTTGCTGTTTTAACAAATAGTTAATTTTTCATAGCTTTTTTCATATTAGAACTTGTTGGCTCAAGATTTGTACAAACCCTTTAAGTGTTTTAATTGATTGAGCAAATCATTGCCAAAAAGAAGAGGTCTGTTCTTGTAGCACTGTGTTAGTAGTACAGTTATTAACAGTTGCACCCCTACCCTTGCCCTTACCCCCTTCAGATGCAGTGTGGCTATTGGGCCGCCGAGCAAGTGATCTCTGCTCATTTGAATTCGGATTGCCAGTCATTTGGAAGTACTCTGGTGGGCTAAACCACTATGCCCTTCACTCCAGCAACTCCTCTTACTCCCTCTTGTTTTCCTGAACCTCTCTCGTTTAAAAAGATATGCTGCCCAGAACCCTAGCTACTACAAAGGGAAACTGGACCGAAAGAAACACTCTGAGTCTACGCATCTCAATCTTGTTCTTGTCCACAGCCGTGAAATGATTTACTCTAAAATGCATGACCTGTCTTAGCTTGTTTTGTTTTCTAATCTGTTTATCACATATCACTAAGTTCAGACTTGCAAGTCGATCCTTACATGATACTGTTTTACATTTTTGTGCATCTTAATAATCTTGGAGTCAATATGAAATTAAAATAGACCTTTTTACTTCCTTAGCACACATTCCTGGTCTTATCGCAAACAATTAGAGTTAAGTGTAAAGTAGAAGTATATAGATATTTAATCAAAATATAGTAATCACCTGATATGTTTTTCTTTATCAAGTGACATCACCAATCCCTTTGTTTTTTCATGATTCCTATCAATTCCTGATGGATAGAAACAGGAAATGCGATATGAATAAATGTATTAAAGGGATGGTCAGGGTCCAAACTTGTCCACAACTTAGTTATTGTGTCTATTTCTGAGAAAAGCCATTGACTGTACACATCTGTACACTTCGCACTTTATTCTCAAAGTTTCTTGTTTCACCTTTTCCAGCTTGCCACCCATCACCCAATGTTATCACAGTGTCTGCATGCTTTGAGTCATTTCTCTGAGTGACCTTATTGTTTTGTGCCCCTACAGCTCCCAGTATGATGTCACTCCGGCAACGACACATTGACCCGCAGCTGGCCCTGGGTTCGCAGAGGTTGGTAGAGAGTTGTCTCACACTTGGTGGGCAGGAAGGGGAGGGTAGCTTGTACTCACCCAGGTCTAGGACGGCGATGCGCCAGGCACGCAGCCAATCTTTCGGGCACTTTGACTCTCTGGGACTGCCTCCCTCTTTCCTCAGCAGTGTCTCATCCTGCTATCTACTCCGCTGCCTCATCCCACGCTCCCCAGTGCTCTTCTGTCGCTACTGCCCCTCATGCGTCCCACTATCACTCTTCACATTTCCAGCCTATGGACACCATCCCAGACCTCCCCTATGATGCCAGCCCAGAGCGCCCCCGCCATTACGGCAGCTATGGGTATCACTTCATTCTGTTGTGCTTGATTTGTGCTTCTCACCTGGCATGATCCTGGGACTTTCGTCCAAAACATTTAACAGGGCTCTTTTACCACACATTTCACACTTTCTGGTGAACCACTACTTGTGGGGTTTGTTGATGTATTTTGCTATACTCACTACAGTTCATGACACTGCGGCTTGCAACTTGTCTGGGCAACTTCCTGTGACGTTCTACCTACTTGCTTAATCTGTTCTTGTAATGTTTGTCACATACTTTGAACTAATTCTCACACCTGCATGCCTGAATTGATCATGTTGTGCAGGGGTGGGTAACATCCGGCAGAGTGTAGCTCAGGGCTCTTCAACTCCAGTCCTGGAGGGCCAGGGTCCTGCAGACTTAAGTTTTAACTTTAATTAAACTGGGACTGGATTTGGACTTGAAGAGTCTTAGTTAGCTCGAACTTACCCCAGTGCACCTGCCTGGAAGTTACTAAAAGTGCTGATGACCTTGATTAGCTTGTTCACGTGTGCTTATTTGGGATTGGTGCTAAACTCTGCAGGAGCAGGACTGGACACCCTTGTTGTTGGGTGTCTCCATGTCAGGGTTGGAGCTAAAAGGGATAAAGCTATGGGCACCAGGGTTTACTGGGCATGCGCACATCAATATTGCATCATTTTTGTCATGCTGAACAACAATAATAGCTTTATTTGCACTGTTGTTATAGTACGTTTAGGGTTTGGGTAGGTGTAGGTGTTAATAAAACACAATGTGATAGGTTTTGCAAATTTAATTTGTTGTTATATTATGGTGAGATATTGCATCAAGGTAGAAAAATGTATTTATTGTGCTAGCCACAACCCTGTCAGAGCTATCCAGTCCTGTTCCTGGAGGGCCGCCACCTTGTAGAGTTCAGGTCCAGCGTGCAGTTCATCTGCTTGAAAGCAGGAGCAGACTTCTGCTCTGTTAGCTTGTACTTTTCTAGTGCTGGGTAGTTAAGCCTTGGCATGTTGTGCTTCAGCTTAGACAACTTTGGAGATTGGAAATATTATTGCTGTCTTAATTCTAAAGGGTTCAGGTAGCTGTAAATGCAGTGTTACCTTTTGGTGCTTTCCCACTGCCCGGCACGGTTCACTTTGGGGGGGGGTCTCCACCATGTACAGTACCTGGTTACCTGGTACTTTTTTCAGTGCCACTTTTGCTGAGGTTAGATGTGAGATTTACTGTTTGTGAAGTGTGAAATGTGATGATTGCTGATTTGTGATTTGGTGTCTTGAATACGTGTTATTAAACTTTCGACACATGACACTAGACCCACTAGATTAAATCAGCACAGCCAGCGAGGTTCGAACACAACTTTTTTTTGAATGAACGCGACCGTTTCGACCGAGCGCAACTTTTTTTAAACAACAGAATAATGGCTGTTTTGTGGTCTGTTTAGGAATCACAGACGTTCCTCTCGTTGATAGCAGAGGAGCGGATTCAGCGAGAGCTTGATGGGACGACACCGAATGAAAAAGTTTTTCAGGCAGCGCAACTTTGACAACATGTCTATAATCTCGCAGTGGAAACACAAACTCAGCTGAGCCATACCATGCAGTGGAAAAGCGCCATTACATATAGCCAGCAAGTTTTTTTTAGGATAAGTCTGATATCTCACTCATTTCTTGATGTTAATTTCATTATTTTCATTCACAGGGACTTGAATCGCTCCGACTCTGATTCCTCCTTGTGTATATCCCAGACAGGCGAGCAGCTTCGCCTATCCTACAGTTCCAAAGGCTTCCCTGTGAAGCCCACTTCGCTCCTGCATGGCCCCGTTTCACGCTCTGAAGAGGGAGCTCACTCCCACACCCATAACGGAGGCAACAGAGTTCAAGATGGGGGGGCATCTCCCGATGGAGATTCTGATAGTCCCATATTAATGAAGGAGGTGTATTTGCATGGAGAAAATCCGCCAGTATAAGCGAGATCCACGGCTCCCAAGCGGTGATGTCCGTGTCGGAATCCTCACACTCCTTGAGCCCAAACTCCACTGAACCTGATACCCCGTCCCCCGCTGGACTGACTGAGGGGAAGGCCGGAAACCGCATACCCCAGATTTCCTTGAAAAAGAGCCCCCTAGAGGAGGACAGTGGCTCCACAGGTGAAGACACTGACTCTGCTGCCAGTCGCAAGAAACATACCTTCAAGATCTTCAAAAAACAGAAGAAATAAGACAACTGGACAACTGTTTGTTTTTCCCCTTAAAGTCTTTTTTGTCCTATTGTTAATATAAATGTTTTGATTTTTTTCCCCCTTCTGGTCAGAAGTTACGGCACCACTAGACACCTTTCCGAGGTCTTTATAGAAATGTTTGCTTTTTTCAGAGGAACACTTGAGAACAAGCATGATTTTGGGGGAGGGTGGGAATGACACACCAGTGGGTATGGGATGGACTATTTTTTGAGAATGTAACGCATTATTTATTCAGCAGGAGACAGTGCCAGACTTTCAAAGGAATCTTCCCCTCTGATGGACTTTTCTTTCCTTGTATAATCCGTATCAGTTTGCATGTCTTCGCCTTTGTTTGATTGAACTTTGAATGCTCCTAGATGTTTGCTTGGTTCTTGCTCCCCTTTGCTTAAAACGCGAAACAGCCTGGTTCTTTTGTTTCTATCAGCACACTCCTTTGTATTTCAAGTTCAAATGAATTGTCAGCTTAGCGTTTAATGGTACTCTTTGATAAGTGTTTGTCAATGGTCAGAGAAACTGTAAAAGGGCTGAACTATCAGTGTGAAACTCCCCTAAAATATGTTGCACTATTTCTGAATGTTGATGTGTCGGTTTTGTAAAGAAAATTTAGAATATGCTGGAATACGCACTAAAAACCTTTACACAAACCAAGACACTGGACATATCTCTAAGGCTTCAGGGATTTCTAGTACAGTATGTTGAAGAATTACGCGATTAGAATAATTGACCATTGTCGATCATTCCAAATCATTTAGAAAAATACAAGGAGGATTATGAACATACACATTAATGTTTTTTGAGCATTTACTCTTAACCATGCCCAGTTTGCTGACTGTTTCTAATGGCATCATCCAAAATCCAAGTTCCCATGAAAACATGTCTTTAAAAAAGACAAAGAAAGAAAATGTATGGTGAATGCATACCTTAATTTGTTCAAATTACAAAGAGTAATTAAAGCTTTAGCAGATCTTGCCATCTTGTATTCAAAGTGCCAAACTAAAGCCACCATCTAGGAAATGTATACACTTCCCGAAGGTTATATTTCAGTTTTTGTTAGACCACTGATCTGAGGTCTGATATTAAATAGGTTTTCTATAGAGGTGCAGATAGTCCAAATCGTGGTGGAAGAGTGGGTTTCTACATTTACTACTTTTAACATGTTTGAAAGAGAGCTTGGATATTATTTTGTTTTGCTGAATTAGGTCATATTTTCTTTGACCCACACAAAAAGTTGAATCTTTGATTTCAGGTGCTCTGTTATGTAATTTTAAAGCTAGGCAACATGCAATTGCTGTTAAAATGAAGTGACTTGCCTTTAAATGGTCAGATGTTCGGGCAGATGGATTTTACCACTGTGCATTTTCAGAGGAAGTGGAGACCAGTCTCTGCTCTTCTTGTGGCTTATGATGTTCACTAAGATACGTCTTTTATCCCAGAGCAGTTAAAATTACAAGCACACTTTCTGAAAAGAGAGGAGGTTAAGAATCAGTAGACTTGGTGAGGGATGTCAGTATGCATTTTTATAGTTTTTTTACCCACAGGCTTTGAAGGTCCAACATATCCACTAACCTGGAGGCACACCAAAGCAGCGCTGCATGGAACATCCTGTTTCTTCAGTCATTACTTTTTGTGAAAGATGGTACAAAGACCACATCCAAATGTATATCAACCAATCAGTCTTTAACAGGTATACAACGGTGCAGATGTATTTGTTTCGTCTGTGCCTCTTTTGCACGAAGAAGCTCTTTTGTCAGTGAGTATGTGTCAGTGTGCGCGCATCAGTCCGGTCCAGTGAACTGCACTTCACCGTGTTGATGCATGTTCTCAACACCCCCTCAACACCAGTTCTCAAACATGGACAGGAGAGAGATGGGAGGTGTTTTAGACTGTTCCCCATTTAGATATTCCTGTTTCAATTTTCCATTTGAGCTATTTATGCCTATACTATACAGAGGTGGGGAAACAAAGTAAAAAAGATAATTTTGCATCTTCTGTAATGTTCAAAACTGTAATCTTCAAATTTTATATCACTCCTGCATGAAAGCAATAAAAATGGTTTTAAAACAACTGAGATTTCCATTATTCCATATTGGGTTTTTTCTCTATTAATATATACAGTAGCCCCCCCAAAAAAGGTATCTAACTACCTATCTGTGGCTAATTTAATTAAAATAACTTAAAATGGAACTCATTCTGAAATTCGCAACATCCGTTGACATATGTCAATAATTTTAAAACTGCATTGGGTGTTTATTAATATATTACACATGGACTTGAAGCCTCACTTGTACATTCCAATGCTAATTACAGTTTTCCAGTATCTTATACAGCACTGAGAGTAATTATTCATGAGCTATACAAGAGAGAGTGGAACTTCAGTAAGTGTTGCTTAAACTTACTGCAGCTCAAACAGGATGTCATTCCGGGCCTGTTGGTGTGCTTGGGTACCTGTTTTGGCATTTGATCACGTGAAATCCTCTACTGCAACGGTCCTTGTTGCGGATATGGTGCAACCAGCTAAATAACGCAACATGCGCGACTGCACCATGAACACAGCAAAAAGAGAGTGGAGAGTCAGGAGAGATGGCATGCCACAGTGCATGGAGGGAAAATTGTATTAATATGCATAAATGGCACAATAATTGCCTTTTATTTGTAAGTTTAATCATGAAAAGTGCATGCAATGGGTCAGTTTTTCTCACAAGTTTTCATTCTGTTCTTTTAAGAGGTGGCATCGCTTCTTTCCACAATTTATGCTTCTACTGGTGAACCTTAAGGCATCATCAAAACCCTCCAGCCATTCAGAAATTTTTGAAGAAGTTTTGGAAGGGCTGAGAATCAAATCCATCTATTATTCTTGGTGAGAGCTTCTGCATTTGTACTTATTTGGCAACAAAGCTTATTTAAATCATGGAATAACTTATGATAAATATGATTCAAGGTTTGGACTCTAGGTTTGCTGTTTCATTTTGGGTTTTGGTGGAGAAACCTTGCAGTAACCATTTTATGTGGACTTCTGCTCCACATTGATGCTGAAAATAATTATGCCACTACTTCATTGTTTCTCACTGACACTCGTAAGGCTGTGAACCACTCAAACGACTTTCACTCATTTCTGTTTTGTATCACTTACAGAATTCATTTTTGTCTGATTTGTTCAGGTAAGATTCACATCCAGGTGCATGGAGACACTGGCCACACATCAGCGTTCCTTTCACCTTTTAAGGTTCCTCTTCATCAGTGGTGTCGTCATAGCCTGGAGATTCTGGGGCGTGTGGTGAGATTATATTAGGACGCATACATGTGTAATGATCTCATAGTATTTCATGATAGGTTGGTGCACAAAGGCCAGAGGTTTGGTTCTCAGATTGGGAGTTTTAGAAATATCTTATTTTGAAAGAATCTTACAGTATGAGACATCCCATAATCTCCAGTTGATTTATAATGTGGATATGTGTGAGAAATAAATAAATGAAGTTGCATTTACAATAAAAAATTGTGGAAAGCAACTTGAGACTGGAGTCAAACGTTTTATTTAGCCTATTTATTTTTGAAGAATTTTGAAATCCAAATGGGTAGTCTATTTGGTAAAAGTAATCTTATTTTATGCATATGAAAAGAATATAGCCACACATTCAAACATTCATACACTTCTCTACTGTAGTTTGATTCAATGTTCTAGTTCAAACTGATCCAGTTTTTGACACATTTGAACTCATGTTCTCATATTTCCCTCTCCTGTAGGTGAAAAGTTCTATTGCATGTATGGAAGGACAGCAGAAATTTGTTAGCACAGCTGAGCACATGTAAGAAACTTCATTTAAAGCAGTACAACTTAAATGTCACTATCATTGCTATAAGAAAGCACTGCTGTTTTGGGCAGATTTGGCAAGAATGTCATGTTGGATGACACACATGGCTATTTTGTGATTGGTGGAGGTAAATTCATACGAGGCATTGGAGGATATTATGGACCAGCTACATACTATCATATACAGGGGCTCCCAGCTGATCAGGTAGGATACGGTAGCATTTTTTTTAATATTCGATTTTATTATAAATTTAGATTTAGTATATGCATTCACTGGGAATCAATCCTATGATTTTGGCATTGCTAAATATAAATTTGGACTGAGCATAATGATATTTTACGTCTTCGCAGGTGGAGATTCACCTTCCTCCTGTAAAATCAAAAGTGAATATAACCAGATGGTTCCAGTCTGGTGAAAATTTTAAATCAGGGCTTTTTCTGTCTGCAGCAGATCACTAGCTCACTGTGAAGAGACTGTCAGGTCAGTATCACAGGTGTCCACTAGCTGGCACTAGAGATTAAATTATGTATTTTTACCATTATCTACTGATACTTAAAAACATCAATGTTGACACCCAGACAGCTGTTTGTACACAAAGCTGCTACTGAATCACAGTACAGTCAGCTCAACTGAGCAGTGTATGTTCTTCGAATCGCCGACAAATCCTTACAGACACCGAGTTGCACAGTTGACCAAACTACTGGCACAGAAATATGGTAAGATTGTATTTAAATGGTGTTTCATGGGTGTTTGCCATTATGTAGAGTCGACTATACTATTTAAAAGTTTGGGGTCAGTAAGTTTTTATGTATGCATGTGTGTGTATATATGTACTGCATGTGTGTGTGTGTACGTATATATATATATATATATATATATTATATATATATATATGTATATATATATATATCTACACCTGTTTTGTAGGCAGGGTGAATGGTATGATCTAGCTCTACATAAGATCAGTACAGCTCGCAGTCTGGATGTTATAATCAGGATGATACCTTTCCTGCTCCAGTCTGGCTGTATGGGAGACAATAGAGCAATACATCTGGCCTCTGTGCTGTGCAGCATTGGATTCGGAGTCAAGAGACAGCTGTACAAGGTGTGTGTGTTTGGGTTATAGGGATAGTTCACCCAAAAATGAAAATCCTGTCATTAATTACTTACCCTCAAGTCAAGACCTTCATTCATCTTTCAGAACACAAATTAAGGTATTTTTGATGCATTCCGAGATATCTTTGACCCTCCCATAGACAGCAAGGGTACTACCACGAAGCTCCAGAAACGTAGAACTGTTGAACAAAGTAATTTTTGTTTTCTTTGTGCACAAAAAGTATTCTTGTAGCTTTGTAAAATACGGTTGAACTACTGATGTCACATGGACTATTTTACTGATGTCCTTACTACGTTTCTGGACCTTCGTGGTAGTACACTTGCTGTCTATGGCAGGGTCAAAGAGCTCTCAGAATCTTTTGTGTCTTTGCTCTTATAGTCAATGCTGAATCATTGATTCTGATGTTTCATTGTGCCATTGATCATAAAGAATATCTGATTTTGCCAGCAAAGGGCAGTCTTGCAAAGGATTTGAAGTGAATATTGCTTAAGAGAAAGGTTATGATCTTCAGAGAGCTCTGATATTCCAGAAGAAAGCAATAGATCAGGTACATCTAGCAAGAGTTGCATAAATATTTGTTTAAAACCAGGGCTTTTTAAACTGGGGTAAGGGCTGGAACAATGTGCTAGGGGGTTTGTGGATTTTTCAGGGCTTTTTAAACTGGGGTAAGGGCTGGAACAATGTGCTAGGGGGTTTGTGGATTTTTAAAAAGTAAATAATAAAAATAACTCTTTAACATAATAGGAACTAAATATTTTTCAAATAATGTTTTACATAATAATTTTACATAATTTACATTATAAAATCTATAAACTATAGATTTTTATATCTATAGTTCACTTTTAAATTTTTATGACTAGATATCTCATATGTGAATGGTAAGATTGAAAATCTCTAGTTCAGTCCTCATTGTGTATATGATTGTTTATTGTTTATTTTTGTTAATTACATCATATCTTGAAGTATTTTGGCTTTAAAGGGTTACTCCACCCCAAAATGAAAATTTTGTCATTAATCACTTACCCCCATGTCATTCCAAACCCGTAAAAGCTTTGTTTGTCTTTGGAACACAATTTAAGATATTTTGGATGAAACCCAAGAGGCTTGTGACTGTCCCATTAACTGCCAAGTACCTGTCAAGGTCCAGAAAAGGATGAAAGACATAGTCAGAATAGTCTATCTGCCATCAGTTGTTGAACCGTAACATTATGAAGTGACGAGAATACTTCTTGTATGCGAAGAAAACAAAAATAATGACTTTATTCAACAATTTGTCTCCTCTGTGTCTCTCCGCATCACCGTAGCACCATTTTGTAGAATATCAACTGAATGCAAGCAGCGTATGCTCTTCTGTGTCAGCCGCACTGCACAGATGCACAGTTTTTGTTCAAATCAAAGCTTAAATACACATAGAAAACGTATCCTTGTGGCGCGGCTGACACAGAAGAGCGGACCTATCTTACAACATATTGACTGCTTTCCACTCAATCCATGACCTGTAAGTGATTTTTACATCCCGCAGGGGTCCATTCCCATTGTCACTGCTCTGGGCTGGTACTATGAGCAGTATGAGAAGGATTACGAGAAGGCCACACATCTGTGGGAAGAAGCTGATGCCAAATGTCACCCTGAAGCTGCCATGAATTTGCGAGTTTTCTAATCTCAGGGCCTCTATCCTGGACAACTTGCCGACCAGGTAAACACTCTGCTCAACATGCTTATGTGCTTCAAACCTTTAATTAATCTAATAAAGAGTTTCTTTAACTATGACTTAGCTTGCTCATCAGTTCATCATGTGTGTGTGTGTGTGTGTGCGTGTGTGTGTGTGTGTGTGTGTGTGTATATATATATAATATTTTTTTTTTTTTAACCAAGCTTTATCAACCCTTCACAAGCATTATGGAACTTATCATAATTGGCTTAAAAAGATTCAGTCTGTCTTCTGTGGCTCAAAGCTATTTCTTATTGACATATTGCTATTGGATTTTTTTGGGGGGAATATTTTGTCCTTTTTCTCTTTGAAATTTAGTTGGGTTAAATGGGCATCTGAGCAGAATGAATATCTGGGACTGAATGCCTATTTCAAAGGAGACTGGTAAACCTTTCATTTTGAGTGGCCACAGAGTTATATTAATCTATAATTCTCATAATATTAAATTACAACATGAATGTCCTTTTAGATTTCATTTACATTATAAAAGGATGATGCAAAGGCCACTTTCTATTGTTTATTTCGTCCTCTCACTCTCTCTCTCTCTCTCTCTCTCTCTCTCTATATGTATGTCTCTCTCTCTCTCTCTCTCTCTCTCTCTCATTGTTGCAGGATCATGTCTTTGATTTATTATCTGAGTGCAGCAGAGAGTGGATTTGAAGCAGCTCAGTTTAATGTGGCGTACCTGTGTGAACTCAACTCAGTGAGTCCATTCTAAACACTTGCTTTAGATTCAGATGAACATGTTCACTCGATTGGCTTTGACAGATATTTTATATCTTTATATTGCAGGGCTCTTTGGATTCGGCGCTGGTGACTCAGTGCATGTTAAGATATTATAACATGTCGATACAGACTCAAGATCCGGCTCCGTACGGTAGTTGTAACAAATCCAAGACTAAAATACAAATTAAAATGATTTTAAATAAAAAAGTTATAACAAATATAAAATGTAAAGAACTTTACTGGAAAGTATTATTTTTTTTCAAATACATATTTTTATGGGAAAAGCTAATAATTAAAAAAGAATAATGTTTATTTGTCATTTTTTAATTTTATGTATTTATAGTTAAAAATTTTCCATTTTCATGTTAGGGTCTAATCTTTTATATTTCATCTGAAAAGGTTGACAACTGCTGCAGTAGAATATAAAATGAATGTAATTTAGTGTGGGATACAGAGTGGCAGTCATTTATCTTTGTGAACTGAAACGCTCGTCATGAAGGACACCTGAGGTTTGACTCGATGTCCTGCGTCAGTGCATCAGTACATGTGTGCTTTTTCTCAAGCTCCCTGTTGCTTAAGCTGGAGTCTCTGCATGTGGTGATGGATGTCTGTTTCCCTCTCAGCTTTGATCAGAATGGGAGATCTGTTCTATGGTGAACAGGCTTTGGGCAGAAAAGAGGTTTCTGATGCAGCAGAGATGTACAAGCAAGCAGCACTCAAGAAAAAACCACAGGTACCCATGACAACAAATGATCAGAAATCGTAATTATTTAATAAATGATTATTTAATAAATGATTAATCTCAAGTCATTATTTGGAAAAATAATAATAAGTAGTTTATGTTTGTTTGTTTGTTTGTTCGAACAAGGTAGGTTTATTTATTTGTTTATTTAGTTAGTTATTCTTACAAGCTATATTTATTAGATTTTTTTTGTTTTTGTTTCAAGAGGCTGTATTTGTTCTAACAAGTATTATTTATGTCTTAGTTTGTTTGTTCATTTATTTGTTCTAACAAGTGATATTTGTTTCTTTAAAAAAACTATGCACGTTGATCATTTGTTCCAAGAAGCTCTGTTTTGTTTGCTCTAACAAACTTTGTTTCTTCTAACAAGCTATTTGTTTGTTTTGATTTGTTCTAACAAGTATTTCTGTGTTTGATTTGTGATTTTTCTACAAGCAATATTTTATTTTAACAGCAAAATTATTTATTAATTTGCTTTAATGCACAATTTTTATTTGTTCTAATAGGATTTTCATTTATTTCTTTTTTTTTTTTTTTAATTTTTTTTTGTTTTGTTTTTTTTTTTTTTTTTTTTAGATTTGTTTTGATTTGTTTTCATGTCTCCTATAATCTTGGCCCGCTTGTCCAAAATGGAGAGTCTCTGCCGTTCGGTGTGCTTTCTGAGCTTAATTTGCTCCATCTTCACTTAACAGACAGACAGAAGCTTCTCAGCACCCTTTACCAAAGGTAAGACAACCCCACAATCATGAAACATTCAGACTGCCATTATTCACTTCAGATGGCTCAGTTGTACTGTTCTAACAACCTATTACAACATGGCCCTTTTTCTCCACCTTTTCCATAGATGTCAAGAGACCAATAGCACTGATCCCTACCTGCCCTACACACTGGCACTGTTCAGCACACACCTGCAATCTATACAGCTACATCAGGATACTGCGATAAAGGTCTGTTTATTTTTGTCTTTAAAGTAGAAATATTGACTTTTGGATGTCTGGAACCAAAAGCATACTGTAACCAAGCAAGTCAGTCAACAACGAAAAAGAAAAGAAAAAACAGCCTAAATGAACTCCTTGTTGTTTAATTTGTTTAATAGTTTATAATTGCATGATCGCCTCATGGGGCAGCTCCTGTGGTTACTGTGTTAATGGTGAATTATGATTATTCTCTGAGATTGTCTAATGATGAAGGACTAATTTTCACAAGTAGATGTTTTCTCTGTTCCTGTAGCTCATTGCTCATTTGTCTTTTGTATTTGGACTAATTAAATGAAGGACAAAACACTTCACCAAACATCTGCTTCCAGCCAAATCCAAGGGGAGGAAGAGGAGGAATCATAAAGAAATCCACTACATAATTTTAACTACTACACAACTTAATATTTTTTTTTAAACAAGTCTCGATATTGTATATGGTTTTCCTCCATGTAAAGACTTTGTTTACTGTTTTTAACAGGAATCATTTTTTAACCCTCATTTTTGTTTTATTAAGAGAAAAAAAAATGCAGTATAACTTGAAATTTTGTTGTAAAAGAAGCACAGTCTAACATTTAACTACACAATTCTGTTTAAATAAAGCAATATACATTTAGCTTGTATTCAGGTGGAAGGGATAGATCACCCAAAAATGAAAATCCTGTCACTGATTCACCCTCAAGTTGTTCCAAAACTGTATGAGTTTCTTTCTCCTGTTGAACATAAAAGGTGTTTCAAAGAATGTTACAAGGTAACAAATCAGTTGATGGTAGCCACTGACTACCATAGTATGGAAAAAAATACAGTCAATGTCAATTGTCAACTGCTGTTACTGAAATCCTTTAAAATATGTTATTTTGTATTTTATATCAAATTTATGGTGAGCAAATGATGACGGCGGACTATCCCTTTAAACTAGTGGATATAATGTAAATGAATTTTTAAAGTACTTTTAAAAATGTTACATTTTAAGATACCTTTCTCCCTCATTTTTGTCACTTAAATAATCAGAATTTCAAAAAATGATAAGTAATAAGTAATATAAAGTAATATAAATAGTTCTTCTGAATAAAATTATATATATATATATATATATATAATATATATATATATATATATATATATATATATATATATAATTTTAATTCCTGTTGTTTCTGATGTATAATTTCTTCTGAGAGTTCTGGCTGTACCACTTTGATGTCTCAAGATTAACTCATTTTTCCCTTTCTTGGAGTCGGGCCACTCTGCCTGTGTCTAATGAAAGAGTGCAAGGACTCCCCAGGCTTCTTTGCAGACTGATGCAAACAGCAGGTGTGCAGCAGGCTGTGATGTGCCTACGGCCACACCGGGGCCCCGGGAGCACACACCGCAGCTCACACTTAATTAAAACAACACCAAAAGCAGACTAATCCTCAGAGAGAGGGAGTGCACCACATTGTGTCAAGTATCCAATCATCAGGGGATGGTAATCTTATTGCGTTTACATGCAAATAATGTGATGCTTACTGTGAGACCCATTCTGGTGCCTCGTCATGATTTATGCATTTTGTTTGTGCTCTTGGGCTAACTTACAATACACCTAATATAAAGATATTTATTAAAAAGTTTTTCTAAATTGTTTAGGGAATATGCTGGATTCGCCCCACCATTCAATCACTGTAATAGCTAAAGAAACATATTTTAAAGTCCTCAATCATCATAAAAAATCATCATAAAAAAATTGCGTCTGAGCTGTCTTTCTCCCCGGCTGGCTTTTATATATAATTGCTGTGCTAAAAGGCACCAGAGGAGTGTTAGATATTTGCCACTTTTGGTACAAAATAGGGCTTGCAAATCTGATGTGTAAGTCAAAGTAATTGAAAGGAGGTGCTTAGTCTTTCAAATATGTTTTTCATCCATACCAGGAATTCAAACTAAATGTTAGCTTTATTATTATTATTATTATTTTGCATTACCAAATGTTGCTTTGCATGGTAGTTATGATTAACTTTTCCAAACGTTTTAAAAAATATATATTAATTTGATCCAATTAAAAACAGATACTTTAATTTGTTATAATATTTCACAATATTAGACTTTTCAAAAAACAAAACAAAAAAAATTTATCCTATTCATAGAAAGTTTATTTTATTTTATTTTATTTTATTTTCTTTATTAATAATAATAATAATATAACAGTGCCTTACTTCATCAAAAATAGTATGTGCTTTGTTAACTTTGATGTTTTATTTTATGAAAATAAGTTATATATATGTATATTTTTGTGAGAGTGTGTATGGTCATTTTCATTTAAGGTTATTATCTTTCACATTCATTGTGAAAATGTCCACAAGTAAAGAGAGCACTCAGCAAATATGTTTATGGCATCATCTAAAGCTCATTAAATGGATTTATCTTTTAGTAAATTAAAAGATAATTTAGATATCAGTTATGATACAAAACACATATTAAACAACTACTGTATGTCAAAATGTATTTCTCAGTAATTCAAAGTGCTATAATTGTATCTAGAAACTTGTGACTAGATATTTTTCAGGGAATGTCTGTGCGCTGCGACACTGCAGTGTTTGTTTCTCACACATCAGGAGTGCTAGCAGTCTCAAACGAAGTTTCTTCTCCTGGGACGGGCTCCTCCCTCTCCTCTGAGATGATCCCTCCTGCTTTGATCTCTCCTTCCTTCTCATCGTCCTCCTCCTCCTCAGCGGGATGCGTACTGATGGGCAGACCTGTGTTTTCGTACCCCATGGCCTCATTCTTATTAAAGTCACGGAAATTGTTCCTTGCGCCCATGATGTATTTGCCCAGGATGTTGGCCTGGTCCGGCTCACTTTTACGTCGCCACTGCAGCTTCTGGTGGAACTCCTGCATCTCGGAGTGCAGTCGGCCGACAGCTTTATTCAGCTCAGTAATTCTGTTTCCAACATCTGAACATCACAGCAGCAGCAGTTAGTAGCGAAAACAATGCCAATGTTTAGAACAGCATACTATCATACTACTCATACTATTGCTGCAGTATGAATAGTATGCACATTTCTGTATAGATACAATTTCTGGATAACAAACTACATTGGTCAAAAGGATTTATTTTCTGTCACACTTTTTCTCATTATTTGATTAGACTGGACACAAAATTGGATTTAAAATGCGAAATTGCCATTTATATTCCTAAGATACACTGACATTCAATTGTAGGCAATATAAGGTGTATACTTAAGCTGAATTATGATAGTGTGCCATTCCAAGCACTGAAGCTAATCTCAAAATGGTCATAAGTAACTGTCTTAAAACAAGTAAGTATTCATTTTTCAGACACTTATTGTTTTGCAGTGCACATATTATATTATTTCATTAAAAGGAATATCCCTCTGGAGAAACTTGTGATTAAATGTCCTTCTAAAAGGATTATCTCTTCCGGGGATTGTACCTGAACCTACAGCCTTGTGGTTACCAGCACTGATCTTTGATCGCTAGGCCACAGCACTCTGAACAGCTCATTTTTAGGTACGTAGTTCGTGTCACTATTATGGCTTTTTTTAATAACTGAAATACTGCATGCTTTTTGGATCATTACTTGATGACCTACCTTTACGCTTGCTCTCTTCAAACTCTCTGCGTGCGGCTTCGATGTAGCGGTGCACTAGAGCTTTGGTCACCTGCAGGCGGTATGGCACTCTGCCCTCACCTTGACCTCCGCTGCTATTCAGGGTATTGCTAGACTAAAAAAAAAATATGAAAAACCTCATCTCAAAAAAATCTCAAAATAGACTAAAAAAAAAAAATATGAAAAACTAGGGATGATCATCAGATAAAAACCCCTCACATACTCACCAAAGATGCGATGGGAGGATATTCTGGGGCTTTTTTGTTACAGCAACAGCAAATCTTTTGGCAGATGCTTCTACACAAAACAGGGAGGAACAGGAAGGTTACATCTGGTCATATATGATCGTCAGTTCACATAGTCCGCATAAGAGATAATGGAGGTTTGGAAGTTTCAAGCATTACTTGTCAGGTTATCTTACCTCAAGGTATAGAAGAGAGCCTTTGGAGATGGGATGATATTAAAGGGAACTGGCATAGTGAGACCCTCCCTGAAGTAACTGAGGTAGAGCTTAGAACGAGCAAACTTCCACTCGACATCTGCGTCATCCTGAGAGGAAGAGACAGTATGAACATACGTAATGTGTTCGAAAATGTAATGTTTTTGAAAGTAGTGTCTTATGCTCATGAAGGCTGCATTTATTTGACCAAAATAAAAAATAAAAAACAGTAAAACAATAATATTGTGAAATGTTGATACAATTTAAAATAATAGTCTTCTGTTTGAATGTAAATTAAAATGTAATTTATTTCTGAAATGCAAAGCTGAATTTTCAGCATCATTATTCTAATATTCAGTGTTACATGTTCTGATTTGCTGCTCAAGAAATATTATTATTATTATTGTCAATGTTAAAAACAGTTTTACTGCATAAAATATTTTGTGCAGTAAAATATTTTTACCAATATAATGCATCTTTGCTATGTAATATATTAATTTATGACTGTAGTATTAAGACTGTATTGAGCCCAAACTTTGGAACAGTAGTGTAGATTTCAATCTAATCCTCACATAATAAAGCAATTCTACTGTATGTCTTCACAAATCTGGGAATATAGTGCTTGTGTCATATGGACTTCGTTTAAGGTGCTTTTTATGTGTCATGGTGGTTTTTAGGTTTTGTTTCTTGTTTAGGTTTTCTTGTCTTTTATTTTGTTCCTGACCCTGTCATGTGATCCTGCCATTTGTTCATGTGTTTTGTTCTCATTGGTTCCTTTGTTCTATGTGTCATGTTCTGATTGGTTGTGTAGTTTATGTTTTGCCTAGCCAAGTCTTGTTTATTGTGTTTCTGCTCACTTTTGGATTTTTATCAAACTCCACATTATTTACAGTATGGCATTTTTATTTATTTATTTATTTATTTATTTATTTATTTATTTATTTATTTATTTATTTATTTATTTATTTATCTATCTATTTATTTTTAGCTTACAGATATAGTTCACCCAAAAATGAAAATTCTGTCATGATACTCATCCTCAAGTTGTTCCAAACCCTTATTTCTTATGACGAACACAAAAGCAAATATTTTGAAGAATAATGGTAACCAAACCATTATTATTTTTTTTAATACTATGGAAGTCAATGGCTACTGTTCACTGTTTGCTTACCAATGCTCTTTAAAATATTTTAACAGAAGAAAGAAACCCATACAGGTTTAGATCAAGTGGAGATGGTGTTAAATGATGACAATTGTCCTTTTGGTGTGAACTCTCCCTTTAACAGATGTTGTCACTGTGTCATTGTACGGAAAACATACATAAATATTCTGTTAAAAGATTCTACTTTTGTGTTCTGTGGGAAAAATAACATCACACTGGGTATATTATTTACATGTTGAGATTTTCAATCTTCTATAATGATGTTTTAAGCTCACACCTCGATCCTTTGAAATGAATTGGAGATCATGGCAATAAGCATGTTGAGTAGCACTATGACGATGAGCAGTGTGAATATCCCATAAAAGATCCTCCCCACAAACTCAGCCAGAACATAATCATGCATGTCTACGTATTCCTGGTTTGCCATTCCAAACATGGTCCAGAAGAGGAAGTTAAATGTATCATTCAATCTAAAATGAATACAACAGACAAACATATTTAAGATGCATCTCCTGGGTGATTTCAAACCAACCAAACACATGTAAACCAGTTATTAATCACCTGCCAAGATGTTGAGAAGCAACATATGGGACGTATATGTTGTTTATTCCACACAAAAATGCTGTTCCAATAATCATAAGGATGAACATAAACCTGTAGAGCAAGAAAAACATTTGATGAAGCGATTTTTATGGTGTTCTCCTCTCATAGCTACACTGGACGACCAATCGCAGAGATCAAACAACCAGATCTGACCTCATCATGTTATCGATCATTCTTCCCATGGATATCTGCAGGGTTCCCAGGGATTCATGGGCCGGCAGAATATAGGCGAGACGTGTGAAACTCAGCATGCTGGTCACGGCGAATAGAGTCTCTGCAATCAACTGAGGATCCTCCTGCTTCCAGTCCTCTCGTACTATTCAGAAACAAATGATACAATTATACAATAGTAATTTTACAACTACTAGTAAATAATAATATTACTGCAACTACTACTACTACTACATGTAAAAATAAAATAAAATTTCAAATGCCCTCTATATCATAAATAATTGCATTTTTATTTATTTTATTAATAATTTTTATTAATAATAATGCATATATATATATATATATATTTTGTATTTTTAATTAAGGATGTTATCTGTATTTGTTATTAATCATTTTTAATTACTAAAATTACAGTTAAAATAATAATAATATTTTTATTAATAATAATTTATTATTATTATTCAATGTGTAATAATAATCATATTTAAATTGTTTACTCATGATAATAATGCAGTAAAAATATTAAATTATGTATATTAATATTTTATTATTATTATTATTGTTACTGTATTTGCTAAATAGTACTGTAACTGTATTATTTAGGATAATATATGGATGGTGAGTTAAAAGATGAAAAAATGTAGATTAAATACAGCCTATATGTGAGATGTCACCTGTATTGGTGAAATAGTCACACAGTTCTTGAGTGCTGGAGTCCTGACATAGGAAATATCCCTTAAGCATGATGAGGATGCGCAGTGTGAAGGATGCCAGATACATGCTCAGAACCATCATATCCAGAATGTTCCATAAATCCAGGAAGTAACTCTTCAAACCCTCGATCCAAACTTCCTTACACTCAAACCAGAAGAAACCTGTCAATGCAGAAAGATAAAAACTCAATTTTAGGCAATAATCATTACATTTATTCTCGCTCTCTCTCTTAATAAATCAAAGACTATTAATGGCTGGGCTCAGAGATTTAAATGACTATTAAGTGGTTTTCCTATGGATTTTTATTTGGCACCGTTACGTACCTGCAACCCATACCATGTGGAGAGAGTTATGGAGAATGTTCTGCTTTCGTGAGGCAAAATCACTTCGGTAGATCTCCATGAAAATCGACTCCGTCAAGAGGGTGATGAGGAACCACATGTATGATGCCGAGTGTAACAGGAACTTAATCACGGGAACCTTCAGCAGTTTACCCAACTGGCAGAACAAAGTAGAGTTTGCCCATATAAATGAATAAATATTTGAAATGTTTTACACCTGTATTGAAAAAGGTTGATTGCATGGGACTATGGGTCATTATGATGTTATTTAACTGTTATCACCACTGACTCAAATTTACCTTGGACTTAGGGGCGATCCAGTAAACCAGGCAGAGAAACGGCATGGCAATGAAAATCCCCAAAGACACCAGCAGTTTCCAAGCAGTTTGACTTCCCCTCCAACCAGACAGGCTACCACACCAAATGGAGGAGAGCACTTGCTGGCAGATGGGATGAGTCACAAACTATAGATGAGGAAAACAAACAGTCAGGCCTCTCAGCCAACTGTCAATCAATCAGCCATCCCATACGGCATGAACGCAGGGGTCAAACGACTGCGTGCTTTTGAAAGATGATGTTCACATGCCCTGTGTTTCTCCTCAAATCCATCAGTCTGCGTGGGCAGTGGAAGTCTACACAGTGTGTTACCTCAACCAGGGTTATTATAGTTAACTAAAATCATTAAAAAAAAGTTAAATAAAATAAACATGAACTGAAATTAAATTAAATATAAAACTAAATGAAACATTTTATTACATATACTGTAGCTATTCTCACATAGATTAACTTGATGTACTAAAAACTAAAACTGAAATAAAAATGAATAAAATCTAGGTAGACATAAAAAAGTAATAAATCAATCAATAAATAAATAAATAAATAAAAACCTCAACAAAATTACTAAAACTTACACTATATAAATAATAACTGTTAAAGTAAATGATAATGAAATCAAAATCAGTATCTCAATGATACTAAAATAAGAGACCTGAACTCCACTGGGTAGTTTAACCAGACATAGCATTTTAGTCTTTTCTTTCTTTCTTTCTTTCTTTCTTTCTTTCTTTCTTTCTTTCTTTCTTTCTTTCTTTCTTTCTTTCTTTCTTTCTTTCTTTCTTTTTACTATATTAATTTAATTTAAATAACCTAATTATTTTTGTTTTATTTAATGTAATTTTTCTTTTTTGTTTTAAGATTTGGCTTGGTATATCAAATTAAAATGAAAAATATTAATTAAAGGGGTCATATAATGCTGCTAAAAAGAACATTATTTTGTGTGTTTGGTGTAATGCAATGTGTTTATGTGGTTTAAGGTTTAAAAAACACATTATTTTCCATAAAATGTAAATTAGTGATTCTCCACTATGCCCTGCCTTTCTGAAACGCGTCGATTTTTACAAAGCTCATCGTTCTGAAAAGCGAGGTGTACTCTGATTGGCTAGCTATCCAGTGCGTTGTGATTGGCAGAATGCCTGTATGACGGAAATATTACGCCCCTTAACAAACTATGCTGTCTCCCAGGCCAGCAGCACGAGACACAGTCCAGCTGCTCTGCTTGTGCACATCCCATCATGGGTTCTCTTTTAGCAGTTCAGTCAATGTACTGTAAGGAGTAACTGAATAACTCAGTATATTGGTTTATTTCGCATCAGAGGGAGTGTAAGGCACTTTTATAAACTGAATAACTTTACTGGAGACACAAACCATTTCAAACGATTCAGTTCGATTTGGTGAACTGGTTCGACCGGTTCACTAATAAGATCCGGTTAAATAGAAAGATTCATTTGCGATCCAGACATCACTAGATGAGACAAAACCAATAAAACCCATTACAAATTAGGCATTTGTTGCATCCAGTGGGGACATAATTACTGATTATAATGAATTATACTGTCTTTTTACGTGTTGAATTGAGTATTGTTTTTCGTAAACATAAAACCATGTCTGCATTTGTGATCTGAGAAACAACAAACAACAAGCCTTCTCTGCTGCTCAGAACTCGCGTTTGAATCATCAGTGGCAAATTATTTAAATATTAAAAATGTACTTACAGGCTGTGAGTCAGAAGCGCCAGACTGTCCTTGCAAAGTTTCAACAGCCCAACTTTATATAAACAGCCATTGTGCCACAGACACATTGCAGGCTACTGGTTCAGGAAACAGTCCTCATCCTCCATAAAATGTGCTGCATGCATCTGAATATTTGGGTTGGACTATTCTGGAACAGTGTTGAGATACAACTTAACCACTGATTTCTAGTCGTGTCCTCTTTTGGAAGGACAAAAAAAGTAGTTTTGCTTTCACAGCGAAACACACAGCGTCTCCGCAACATGGGAGCGGCGGCAACAGCGAGAATAAAAGTTCCGCCTCCTTTCTTTGCGTGAACATCCAGGGGGCATTATGCAAATCTTCCCACACAGTGAGGTAGAGATGTGGGGGCGTGTTAAAATGAGGCATTTTAGGAGGGTGTGGTTGACCCTTAACTTTTATAAAGAATATCTCTATGGATTTGAGACTTTAGTCTTTGCTAAACTATCCCTTTAAGTATTTCCTCAAAAATAAAATAAAATATATTAAATTAGTCAGTGGAATCAGTGTTATTTTGGTATCATTGAAATATTATTATAGTTTTTAATTGATGTTTTAAACTAGTATTTATATTGTTTTCATTTTAAGTTTTATTATCATTAACTGAAAAAATAAATAAATAAATAAATAATATCAAAATCCTCTGAACATTTTCTTTACAAATCCTCGTTTCGTACTTCTGATTCGTTACTAGTGTTTTGTTTTGCGCTCTCATCTGCGCTTCCGCATTAGACACTTCTCACTGGAGCTTACGCCACGCCTACGTCACCTGTCGGAATGCGGTAGCTAGAGATATTTTATAAATATTTATAGTTTATAAATATGGATATTGTTCTTCCAAAAACACATCATTTCGGTTCACAAGGCCTTTCTTCAACCTCGGATCAGTGTGGAGCACTTTTTATGATGGATGGATGCACTTTATTTGACTTCAGTTCTATTGGACTATTAAATGTCACCCATTCACTGCCATTATAAAGCTTGGAAGAGCTATGACATTTGTTTTAATATAACTCTGATTATATTTGTCTGAAAGAAGAAAGTCATGTGTACCTAGGATGCCTTGAGGGTGAGTAAATCATGGGATAATTTTCATTTTTCGGTGAACTATGCCTTTAATATTGATACTGAAATTTATTTATCTATTTTTGGTTTGTTTGTTTGTTTATTTTTCTTTCTGTTTTTAAGGAAAAAACTTAATATAGATAGAGACATTGTTTTATCACATTTATCAGTTGCTGCTATTAAACCAAGATGATGTACCTGTTTTTGATTGTAGTTGACTGCCAGTCGAAGACGAGCAAGGTTGGGGATACCTTCCTCAAACGTCTGTTCATTAAGTTCTTCATCCTCGCTGTCATCCTCAGCGCTACTGAGGATGGTGGAGACCTCGCTCTGGTTCCGGCACATTCCCAGCAGCTCCACTGCGAACTCCTGACACAGCTGTTCCAACGACAGGTACTGAGGCTAAACATCAAGAAAGTGATGTTAAAAATCAGTTATTAAATGTGTCTACATATAAAACCTACACCTAAAACACTCAATGAGTCAGTTATGGGTAGCTAGCATATTGTCAGTGCTGGGTAGATATAGATAGATAGATAGATAGATAGATAGATAGATAGATAGATAGATATAGATATATATAGATATAGATATACATATATATAGATATATAGATATCTCATGTATATCAAAGAATGTTGTAAGTGATTGGTACATATTTTGTGTAATTGCTATTGTGTGAATATGTAATCATGTAATCCATAAAAAAAAAAAAAAAACATATTATAATTTAGTACTTAAAGTTTTTGGAATCTGATTACATAAACCAGATTATATGTAATTTGTTACTAACCAGCACTGCATATTCTTAATAGTTCATTGAAAAACTGACAATTGACTCTAACACATCTTTTTTTTTCCAAAGAATTTGTTGCTATTTGTGATGTTTTCTATAAATGAATGAATTTTTCTGAGCTCACCTTGAACTCTGGTTCTTTCTTGGAGAGTCTGCGCAGTTCTCGGCTGAGGTGGAAAGCTCTGAGCATGGCGTCTTCTGAGGTGATGGACAGATATGCACGACTGGCAATGCCTCTGTACGTATTTATACGGGATAGTGAGAACTTGAGCAAGTCGTATTGCCGGGCGTTACGGCACTCCAGGCATGTACACGAGATGGCGTGAGGCAGAGGAATATCATGGCCTCTCTGAGTCAGCATAGTTACGATCTCATACAGGTCCTTTTGGCAGGCCAACGTTAGTGGGGTCACTCCTGGCGCAAACTGAGAATCATCAATGGAGTGATCGAAAATGGCCATGCTGAAAGAACGAACGTCCATCTTGTTGCCTTTCTCCTGATCCAGGCGGTCCAGGAGATG
Organism: Cyprinus carpio; assembly: GCF_018340385.1. NCBI lineage: Eukaryota > Metazoa > Chordata > Actinopteri > Cypriniformes > Cyprinidae > Cyprinus > Cyprinus carpio. Next base: position 27,333,231 of record NC_056586.1, on the reverse strand, counting down.
TTTGACGAATCTGGGCTGGTTGGTGTCGACGGCCACCAGCAGAGCCTCATGGATCTGACGGAAATCAAACTTGACGCCCAGCAGAAGGGAGGTCATGATGTCTTCGCTACCCAGTCGGATGGAGAGGTTCAATGCTTCCCTCCATAACCGATCCTCAGACTCGTCCAGCTGACGGATGATCCCGTCACCAAGGGAGAGGAGACTGTCCACCCAGGCTGTGTTGCCCTCTTGGATGGCAGGGATCAGCTCCGGTGGAAAGTGAAGCTTTTTGTTCACAATCTCACGCCAGTTGTCTGGCTGCTCACAGAGACAGGACACAGAAGAAATTTAAATCACCCACCAAACCATCATTAGAGGGTGAAATTACCTCAAGAAGCAAACCAGAAAAAAATTCTGGTCCAATATTGGATGTTTACATTAATTTTTCTCATTTTATTGACACTGGTGACACTTTTTTACAATTACACTGCTGTTCAAAAGTTTATTTTTTTGGGGAAAAAAATGACACTTTTATTCAGCAAGAATGCATTAAAATTGATCGAAAGTGACAGTAAAGACATTTATAATGTTAAAAAAAAATATCTATTTTTAATAAATCCTGAAAAAAGTTTACACAAACATAAATTGTAATAAATGCTTATTGAGCACCAAATTGGCATATTAGAATGATATCTGAAGAAAAAAATCTTACCAACCTCACATTTTGAACAGTCATGTAAATATACCTAAATTAAGGAAATTATCAACAGAATCCACCGGTTGGATAATAACATTTCTAAAATGCATGCTTCCAGTTCCAACTCTAAATTTCTGATTGGCTGAGCTTTTTTCAAAGTCACACTCTATTAATGTGTTAGCTGCTATGTTAGTATAACGGCAGTAACCCACTCAATTCCATCAGTTGCCGTGATTTTTACCACAGGTAGTGGCCTTTTAGACTCTCCACTTTGCATTGTGCCTAAATACATCCAGTTCCTTTGAAGCTTAATGCATTTAATGCCTTCCTTTCAAAATCTAAAAATCTGAAACTCACCGTAAGGTTTTCCATGTTCTTAGCAGAGCACCCCAAATCAGTAAACTTCTTTTGAGAAAGACGTCAGACCAGAATAGTGAGCAGCTCTCTCATGTCAGCTTGAGGGATGAATCCAGAAAGCAACAATATGGTTGTCAACTCCTAGACCCGTTTAGTGATTTTGTGCCTCTGTACAAGCCTTGTTTTTGTCTACTGATGTCTCATCTTGTTCTGGGAATTAGCCTGTACCACCCACTCAGCACCAATAACAGAGATGCTCCCCGAGGAGAACACTCATTAGCACACAGTACTGTTGCATTTTATTTGGATAATTACAGTTTAAGTTCTGCTTGTACAATACAACTTTTGAGGCTTGGTAAACTATTTTAAGCTACTTTAATAAAGTTAAATCTAAAGAAAAGTCAACCCAAAAATGAACATGTGCCAAAAATGTACTCGCCCTCAGGCCATCCAAGATGTAGATGAGATTGTTTGTTCACTGGATCAGATGTGGAGAAATTTATTAATACATCACTTGCTCACCAGTGGGTGAATGGGTGCCATCAGAATGAGAGTCCAAACAGCTAAGAAAAACTTACAATAAAAACGCTAACAACTTGAACAAAATATCCATGTTCTGAATTAGAATGTCGAATCAAATTATTGTACCTGATCAGATCTAATATAGATAACACTAAATTTGCTGTTGTTGGCACACTTTGTAGACAAAAAAAAAGAAGACAAAAAAAGCCAGAAGACAGAAACAAGAAGCGAAAAGAGGCCACTAAAGGTAGTTCAGCATTGCAAACATGAATATAAAGCTCCAGCAAGCCAGCAGATAAATCATCATGTAGAATATTTAGCAGTTTGACACACTTTAATTCTTGTAATTAAGTATATTTCCCATTATAATTTACTTGTCTTGATACTACTAATCTATAGTATAACTTTTTATTAAAACCAAATTAATTTATATATTTTATATCATTATATGGCTGTATATTATTGTATCATGTTTGTTGAGATGTGAACATTCATATTAGATGCAGCTATATATATACAGAATATTTATTTATTTATTATTATTTCTATTTGTATTATTTTTGTTATTTTATCACTTGTCTCGGATAATGTTCTTTGCGTTTTGTTCTGTGAAAAATATAAATAAAAATTCTAAAAAACAAACAAACAAACAAAAAACAAATTAATAGTAGGTTTATATTTTGTTAAAACCATATTAGACCTATAAATAGTTTTTATTATTATATAATTTTTATTTATGATTTGTTTTATTTAATTTAGTTTTTTTTATTTTTTGGGGAGAGTGGTGTAAGATTAACCACTTTTTACTTATGTGGTCCTCAAGATAAGGGAAAATGACGCAGAAGTACAATGAAAGTATCTATCCTATGCTATCCAAATGAAAGTATTCCTGTCATTTAAAATGATCAAAATGTATCTATGACAAAGGGCTCTAAAAATAATGCTTATAAAAAAGTGTTCCCATGGCTCAGTTTGCCCCGGGTTAGGGGTAAGTTGACCCGAATCGAGTCAGTGGGTAAGATGCACCATCTGAGTGTAAAATGACCATCTGACCAAATCTGATTCAAACCCATGTGAAATAAATAACAATTATAAAAACTAATTTAACTTTTACAAACAGTCATTTCTTTTCTTAAAGTTATCTTTAACAACATCAACCAAATGAAGTTTAAATTTCAGTATTTAATTGTTTGCATTTCTGAAACAATATGTTGAACACCAAAGCTGTAGCCTTCCTAAAAACAGACTAAACAGAGAGTTTGTATATATATGATTATAATTTGATTAAAAGCATTTTCTGGTTCTTATCAGAGAAGGATTTGGTGCACTTGTACACTGTCCCTATCAAATAAACTGCAAATAATATGTATATATGATAAACTAAACTGGTAATATTAAAACACCAGTTTATAATTCAGTGCCTTATGGTGGGGTAAGTTAAAATGCTGACACAATTTACCCCACAGCATTTGGCTCACTTTGCCCCATAGCTGCCATAAAAAAAAAAAAAAAAAATGCTACTGTAGCTTACCAGTTCAGGCTATTATTTAGCTAAATGATTTGCATGGTCTTATATGTTGTTAAATCACCATTATGTATCATAAATATTTTCAGACCTGTATCAATTTGCTTTGATGTAACAACCATTACATCTGTTATGCTAAAATTTTACTTTGACAAGCCAAAAACTGTTTTTAAAGTAAATGGGTGCTCTCCATTCCCCCCATGTGTTTCTCCTTATCACAGTCTGGCAGAAATGATGGGTTGTTCCAAAATACTGTACATGGTCACATGACTGTAAAAGTGTACAGTTGCCAAGATGCAAGGGGTGGGTCAACTTACCCACTGGCTCATCTTACCCCACTCTCCCCTACTTCCACTGAAGATGATGCAGAAGCAGGCTCAGAGAGTGTGGGAGAGCCCACTCTATCAAAACATCTACAATAAAGTCTGAAAGTATTACAGAGTGTGCTGTCTTCTCTTTTAATTGTATATTTGTAACAACTGGATAATTTGTATTAACAAGCACCCACCCTATTTGTGCCCCTTTTTTTGGTTTGGGCCACTGCCCCTCAAAATGTCTGTGCACTGCCCTGATTCTTGTCATGCTTAAAAAACGATTTGCACCATGAAATCTTCTGTTTACTATATTCCGATATATAGTAAAATACAGCATATTACATTTTCTGCTTCCACAGTACATGTGTTGGCATTGCTTGTAGCTTGTCAAACTCGATTGAAGCTGAAGTTGAAATCTGGACTTGATTAGCATGGGAAAGGTTTCTCTGAAACCACACAAACAAAAGCATTAATCATTAAGCAGCCATGTTGCCTCCATCTCAGTCATCATGATAATCAATTGATCATGACCCTTAGCCACTTCTTTTACCGGCCTAATTTCGAGAAGTACACCCTACATCCTTTAGAATGTGGCAAATTAATTACCCCGATGGAGTCTGGTGGCCCTGTCAAACTCTGTCCGCTGCGTCAGCTGACAGTGCCGGCCCGCTACGCCTTTGCAATTCTAATGAGTGGTCATTCATCAGCCTCTGACGGCTGAACAATCCAATAGATGTTTAAATCTGCTGATAATATCAAAAACATGCACTTGCCGTTATCCGCAAATTATTACTTAACTGTCGATCATATTAGTTTGAACGTTATGAGTAAACAGGATTTATAGGACTGCTTTCCACAGTTTTCGTGCATTTATAATAATCTTCCACAGAGATTCTTCAAGTAGTTAACGGTTCTTTTTAGAGTAATTCCAGTGGTTTTCTTTTTTTAGGATAAAGTGGTTTAATGCAATTGCTGCTGTTATTAATTGGTTTACATTTACTTGCGTTGTCTTACCATCAGTCTTACTTGGAAGGTAATGATGACATATGCGTCAGCTTCTGAATTTATGCTTATAGGATATGAGACGTGGAAACCATGACTTTTAGTTTCTTCATGGTCTGAGTGGTTGTTTAAGGAGATTTGTTGTTGTTGTTAAATTGGGGATAATTGCTTTGTTTCTGATTAGCTCTGCAGCTCGAGGAAGGGGAAAGTGGAGAACTACTGTAAAATATTGTGGTGGAATGTTTTATTTGGTATATTTTACCCAGTGTTTCATGTTAATTACACCATTTAGAAATATTTTATATGTTCATATTATCTGTCAAATGCAAGTAATGTGGTGCAAAGTTCTAAATAATATTTTAGCAACAAAACTCTTAGCATGGATGACAACAGACATTACTGCAGAGACTAATATCTGCTAAAATCTTTATTTCAGGTAAGCTGCTGTTTGTGACAAAGACAAGCATCAGCTACAAAGTAGGTGGAGATACTCATCATAGTTTGTGACAATGGATTTTTTTTTATTATTATTATTTTCATGTTGCTAAGACCTTCTCATCCACTTCATATAATTTTGATTCTAAATATTGAGACTAGCAAAGTACCCAAAACCATATTTTAGACATGGTATTCATGGTATTCTTTGAAATAACTTTTAGGGTCAGTAAGAATTTTTTTAAAAGCAATTTACACTTTTATTTAGTAAGGATACATAAAATTCATCAAAAGTTGCAGTATAAAGACATTTATAATGTTACAAAAAGATTTGCATTGTAAATACATTTCTATTCATCAAAGAATCCTGAAAAAAAAAAAAAACTTTACCACGATTTATACAAAAATATTACGCAGCACAACTATTTAAACCGTGATGTTAATGTTTTTTTTTTTTTCTTGAGCAGAAAATCAGCATAATAGAATGGTTTGAAGGATCATGTGACCCTGAACACTGAAAATTCAGCTTTGCATCACAGAAAGATATTTCATTTTAAAATGTGTTCAAAATGAAAACAGGAATTTTAACCCTGTGAGCCTCTTCATTTTTGGGTCACATTTGGTACCTTAACGGTACCTGACCGAAGGTACCAAGTGTTACTTTTTGATTTTCCAACCCTTTATCATATATCCATGCTTTGTGTGTTCACATAGCTAATACGACATAAGTCACCAAGTGTCATCTTATTCCAATAGTGCAAAAAATCATAAAAATAAACTTCATTTTTTTTCAGTCTGTTCTGACCGAAGAAGCCTAGAGGGTTAAACTGTAATAATATTTAACAATATTACTGTTTTTACTGTATTTTTTAACACATAAATGAAGCCTTACTCAGCATGAAAGGCTTCTTTCAAAAATATGAAAAAATAAATAAATGACTGACCTCAAACTTTTGAGCCGTTATGTATGTATATATGTACACATCCAAAGCCACTTTCAACACATTCTAGGTATATTGTACATTTTATGACTTTTTGTGTTCCCAGGGATTCAAACCCATGACCTTGATGTTGCTACTGTAGCTCCAGTTGAGCTTCATTTTACTCAAAGAATTGCTGTTTCAGTTGGATGGCTCTCCTTCACCAGGCTGCTCAAAGTTGGAATTGTGTAAGTATTCAAGTCAAACATTAAATACATTTAAAGGCAAGTTAATTTGAGAGTGAGACAGGCCGGCACAAATCCGAAACAATGAGTCTGAAGGAAGCTGTGCAGATGCATGGCCACCTAATCAGATTGCTTTCATTAAGTCTGTTGAAATGACAGAAGCTTTTACTTCACTTCTATTGGATTACCAGGAATGCAGCTCTCTTATGACAATCTGCATTATCGAAACAATCTCTCTCCTCCTCTTTTACTCTCTTTTCCTCATCCTTTCCTCCCCCTCTCTCTCTTTCTCGCTCTCCTTCTCCCTGGCTGACTTTCCTCTCTCTCTCTCTCTCTCTCTCTCTCTCTCTCTCTCTCTCTCTCTCTCTCTCTCCAGTGAGCTCCATCTCTCTCTCGCTTTACAGAAGGGATGAGCCTGGGAGGAAAGCAAGAGTGCTCTGCCAGTTGTGTGTGAGAGAGGGCAGGAATTCCAACTGTGCGCAGACTATTCCAAGAGCAGCTTCTCTCGTGTGCAGGAAATAAATCGCCAGTGCGTTCTCAAGCTTTGCTTTGAAGGTACCTGCTGATAAAGGTAAGTTAGGCGAGAGGAAGTTCATCTGTGCGTGTACATGTGTGTTAATGTACAGTAGTTGCCACATGGTGTGTTGATGTCCGTCACAGTGCTCTCACATTAGTCTTACATTAGTGTTGAGTGCACTTTAGAGTGGATATTATGTGCTATTCAGTATCATTCATGCAGTATGTAATCTGTCAGTTTTATGTTAAATTGTCTGGATTCAGATGATTAGCTTTGGTAGCATTCAAACTTTCATTGTTGGACTTCATGCAGATCCAATGTCAGCCTTTATTAGAGTAATATACTGACTTTATGGAGCATCTTGATGGAGCTGGTGTGTTAAAGAACAAACTATTTTATTGAATTTCACAGTCTTGGCTAGATTCTTCCCACCACTGTAGGTATACTAAGACATTTTCTAAAACTCTCACTTAGGGCCAAGTTTTGCTAAGGTTCCAGAATTATAAATATGATAAGTTAGTTGCTTGGAGACACACAAGTTTCAATGCTTTGGCAACTTTTGGAGTTGTTTTTTTCTTTTCTTTTCTTTTTTTTTTCGTTTATAGAACAGAATCACTGTCAGGCTGATACTCACTCTTACTTCTATTGAAGAATTATTAAACAGATACTGGCTTCTGATTGGTCAACACAACTATGACACAAAGCACCTGTTCACCATATGTAGTGGTTCATAGTGAATCATTGTTTTTTTGTAGTATAGTAACATTTTCTTATTCAGAGACTCTTTTAATGGAAGGATAGTTATAAAATGCCTTATTGCTTATATTAGATTTTTATTATATTATTATATTTTATATAATTAGCTTGTTTTTATAATACATCTATTTTTAAAACTGGGCTTATTCTGCATCCCAGATGTTAGTAATGACTGCATTTTATTTATTTATTTATTTTTATTATATTTATTTTATTTTGTTTAAATATGTTTTAAAATGTGGGCTTATTCAGTGTCCCAGATATTAGTGATGAATGCATTTTATTTTATTATGTAGGCTTATTTATATAATATTAGTTTATTTTTTAATGCATCTCTTCTTAAATGTAGGCTTACTCAACGTCCCAGATATTAGTGATAAATGAATGTATACTGAGGCACCTTTTAGAGTTTACTATCTTTAAGACAACTATACTTTAGATGTTTTAATGCCTGACTTACCCAGAGGCATGAGTTTGAAATTTCCATCAGTGACTAATGCAATCACTAATTTAAGCTAGGGAAAATGTTAAAAATCACACTAAATGATCACAGCATGTCAAACTTTCAGCAGAGGAGAATGAAATTGGTTTTTGTCAGTATTGCCATTGAAGATCCTCTTCTTTGGCACAGGCCTGAAATGTTTGCCGAAATCCAGGGTGGCACACTTACCCTCTGAGACCTCGACTGTGTTATTTTTTTCTCTCTTGGCACTTTGAGACTCCCACGTAATTACATTCTGACAGCACGACGGACAGCATGTCTGGTGTGTCCACACCTCCACAGTGTGAACCGATCCAAACGCATTCAGAACCACGGACAGCTCTGCTCTCAGCTCTGCTGTCCGTGGTTCTGAAAGCGGTTGGATCTGTTCACGCTGTGGAGGTGTGGACGCCACTGACAGCGGCCTACTTAAACATATCCTGACATGACAAGATAAAATCAATGTAATTGCTGATGCTCCTAAGGCTGTCGTTATGCAGAGCAGCCCGTTTGATGGCTAATCTCAAACAGGTTGTTGTGTTTGAGAGCCATGGCGCGTGTTGATCTAGCAGACAGAAGGAGGGGGGAGAGGATGACAGGAATCCAGGCGCCTTGCTGTAGCCATCCCGCTCTACACCAATCTGTCTATGCTGGGCCTGTGTCCAGCACTGCCCCCAGACCTCTGAGCAAGAGTCATTGACCACTGCCATCCACGCTGAACCGTAGCCCAATCAGTAGATATTGATCAGGGGAATTAGTCTTCTTTGTGGCGCCTACTTTTGTCAATGAAAAAGCAGGTTTGAACTGAATAGTTCTTGTGATATTGGCTGTATTCTAGGTTAGAGTTTGAAAAGGGATAGTTTAGGCAAAACTGAAATTTCAAACCTCCATGACTACAGGTCAGGTCATAATTACAGTGAATGAAATAAAATATATTTACATTTAAAAATTGTATAAATATTACATTTAAAAACATCATCATCATCATTATATATTTGTCTGAGAAGAGCAGAGCTTTTAGGCTTTAAAAAGGACAGAGGTGTCATAATTTAATAACTAAGATTTAAAAGAAAAAATATAGAAATATATTTAATATATTACATTCATAATAAAACATTACATTTATAAGAATATTAATAGTAATAATAATATTAATAATTATGATGATCATCATCATCATCTGTCTGTGTTAAATTTAAATTTTAAGAGTAGAGCTTTCAAGCTTCAAAAAGGACTGAAAAGTGTCAGTTTAGTAATAATATTTGTTTAAAGCTTGAAAAAGGACAGGACATGTAAGAAAATGTAATAAATATTTATTTATTTTTCAGTTTTTTGTTATGACAAAAAATATATATTAATGGTGTTATATTTAAATGTGCACTGTGTCAGTGGCCCCTTCTTTATAACTGTAAAATACTCACTGTTATTTCTCCATTCTCAGGAACACTCAGTCACATAGTGTTTGAGCTGTGAATATGCAAATGCCTGTGGTTTTAATTCCAGTCAAGGTCCTATTGATGGAGAAATATATGGTTGCGATGTGAAATGGAGGCTTATTGATTTTATTCACCATTTGCTACAAGGCAAGCCTGTTGAGAAGTGTAAGGGTGAGTGATGTCAAAGTGAACCAAGTCAGGCATTATACATCACTGGCCACCGGTCCCACTGACCCAGACGGGGTGTCCGTGAAAGAGAGAATATCTGATCACTGCACAGACTGACAGACACATCAGACAGCTGGAAGAGAGGAATCAATAAAAGAAAAGAACTGCAATTATTTGCTGCTTTTTTAGAACATAACAAGTAATGTATGTCGCATGCATACTATTCTACAGTATGTCTTTTATTTGCATTGCATTAACTGCAATCTTTGCAGCTTGTTAGGAACATTAAGCATTATGTGTGTAAGCATGCACTGCCATAGCTGACAATGAGAAATGTCTCATACATTATGTTTAATCTTCATTTCATACTGTACTCAGAAATAATTGTGAGCTGCAACTTCTGCCAGTTTTTCACTTATACCGCACTCCATGTTAGCTGGCCATGTTTTAGTTATTGGTATCATAAAGACATAATACTTCATTAAGTGTAATGGTAACTCCATAAATTTAGGCCTGAATGCGCCTCTACAAACATATCGTTAAAATTTGATAAATTGTTGGTTCATAAAAGCTTTGTGTTTAATGAGTGGGACATTCCAGACCATGAGTTATATTTCATAGCAGTCGTCTTACTCTCAGTGAATTAAAAAAGAAAGCTTGGCTACGTCTTGCATGGCGGGAACGTCGCCTCTGATAAATTGTGCGTGGCTTTAGTAATTAGTCCTTGGATATTGAAGTAATCGCATATTGGATGTTTTGTAGTATCAGAACACATCTTGACTTTCAGATATCCTTTGAGATATTAAGAAAAATGGCAAATTATCTTGTAATGAGTCTCGGTTACATTCATAAACTTGTGTTTTATAAATTTTGAACCTCTGACACAATGTTCCCCCTGAACAAAAAGGAACTATACTCTCTTATTTACAGTAGCACTTGAAACATGAACCTGACATCTGAATGCTATTTAATTTGTATTATCTTTTATTGATTTTGTGTTTTTATTTAATTAATGCAATATAATATTTATTTATTTATCTATCAAATAAAATGCTGAATTTATTATATTCAACTTACTGTACTTATTTTTCAAAGTCTTTCTGTCTTTCCTGTCTGACAGTAACCAATGGTGTCATGGCCGCCAACCCAAACCGAGGGAGATGTAATGCCGTCCTAGCTGGGCCTTCGCTCTTCCTCATTATCTGTGTCCTGTGGATGCTGTGCACAGGCTCAGTGGGTGCTCAAGGGCAAGGTAAGAATGAATGTTTTTTTCAAAGCTGTTTGTTCCTCAACTTTTCAAGCCCAAACGTCAATCTGAATGTTGCTGGACTGTGCTACTACATTTGTAATTGTTTGGACAGTTCTTCTGGTCCTTTGTATTATGGAGTGATGAAGCTCGGGTCTTTAAGGATGAATTTTACACCCATTATTCTTAAATTAAAGGTTGTATAAAGGGAATTAGTTGTGTTCGGTCAAAGGGATTGTTCAAAAAAGCAAAACTGATTTTTGGTTTCTCCCCATATTTTTTTATTTTTTATAGCTATGAGGATTTTGTCATGTTTGTCAGTTTGTTTCTTGTGATACATTTGCTGAACAAAGTATATGAACCCTTTCGTTTTACCTGGATTTTTGAATTTGAATCTAATTCTGAATCTAAAATGAATCTGATCCATATCAACAGACAAACAAACCGTTGTGAAAAAGAGCAAACTTAAGCATGTTGTTTATGTTAGTTATGTTACTTTAAATACAAACAGTACCTACATATTTTGTAAATAATTAGCTTTTTGACCCACTTAAGTAAGACTCAAGTACATCTTTCTATATAATTTAATTATTACTTCTATTGTCTTGGAAATATGTTTAAAGTGTACTTCTGAATGCAATGAAAAGGATTTCTAGAAAACGAAAATATACTGTAGTGTAATTTCTATTGAAACGTGTATGTATTTAAATATATTTGTAATTACAGATTTATAATGATGAAGTTGCTTTTTAGTACATTTAAAATGTATCAACTTCACTTTCACTTTCACTACAGTTAAAATAATAAAGTCAAGACGAAAGATTATTAAAACAGTGATTTAAAATGTACTTATAAACTTTTAATTTGACATTACAAAGTGAACTTTTACTTGTGTTATGTGAACATAAGTGTGTTAAGAAATGTAGTCATAAAAGTGTCTCTTTTTAAGTTCTGTGGCCTTTTATTTCAGTTTTTTAAAAAATACTTTTAAGATTTGAAGTACACTACAAGTGCACATTCAATACATACAAATGCAGTTCTTCACAAGCGAAGTTTGCTTTAAAAAAAAAATTAAGATAGGTGCCTTTTCATCTCTTTATTCAAGGAGTTTATGCACCATGTAAACATTAACAGTACATGTATGAAAAACTATGTGAAAGTTGACTTCTCCAAAAGCTAACCTGGAGTACAATCAATGAAATTAAAGGAAAAAATTGTATGAGCAATTTATGCAGAAATCCATGTAAATCCAATCAGTTCCTCCAACATTATACCAGTATTTACATGTATTGGATTTGAAGCAAGTTATTCTGTATTCTTCTGCAGTGCAATGGTTTTCCTTGTGAGCCTGTATTAGTGTATCCTGAGCATAATTTGTAGCTTATCATCAGCATTGATGCTATCCTAGAAGATGTATATTTTTTTTGTATTTGTGAAACGCTTCAAATAACTGCTTGACATTTTACTTTGAATCTGCTTTATGCCAAAACCCATTTCTCATTCTCTCAAGTAGTTGCTGTGTGGTTGCTCACTTTGGGTTCAGGTCCAGTTTTAAATGGCGTCTCCCAGGGAGACAAGGCCATATTGCCCTCTACTGTCAGTTCCTCTGCAGACTTCCACCTCTCCAGCTGCCAGGCTTATTTATAGTGGAGCCGGGAACAGCCACACATACACACACAGAGCCGTTCACTCATGCAGTTCAGGCTGGAAACAATTTGAGAAGTTCTCCTTTTCCCTTCATTGCCAAGTGCCGCAGATGCGTGAACCGCCTCCGTCTACAAGGTTAATACCGGGCCTGCTTTTTTGTAGCAGGGCGGAGAGTTGGAACGGCACAAGGGTTTAACATTCAGCCCTCATACGAGCAGGGACTGATTAATGGAACTCAACTGTGGCATATGCCAAAGTAAAATATGCAGGAGGGCAATAGATACGGGCGTGAGTGAGTGAGACTGAAAAGAAGAACGAGTCAAACATAATGCATAACAAATCCTCTGGGATGTAGTGAAGCTTGACTGAGCAGAATTTTTTGACAAAGCTGACATCAGGTTGCGCTGGTAGTTTGTGATGCGTGGCTGAGGGTTTATTTTAGAGTGAGGTGACTCGTAGAAGAAGAACTCGTCCAGCGTGTAATCAGTTTTCTTTTCTGCTTCTCCTATGAGCTCAAATGTCTTATCCTGTGATGGCAGTGAATGGAGATTATCAGTTCAATGGCTTGGAAAAGCATAATTATTCAAAAGCAACATTTTTCCTAGAATTTTGTTTTTCATGCTGGGTGTTTCTTCAGCTGTGAGGTGTTGACTTTTCCCTTCATTTTGATTTTTTTCTTTGTCACCTTGAACATTTTTACCATTAGTGATCCATAAGTAAATCAGAATATAAACTTGCTTTAAAAAGTTGCTTGTTCACACTTCAAAAAAAGTTTATTGATGATATTTTTTGATAATTAATTGTTTTTATTTTTTTTTTTTTTTAATTTATATAACAATACAATCTAAAGTAAAAGAAATATATAGTTTCAATATTTATTGAGAAAGATAATGTACACTACCATTCAACATTTTGTGATTTTTTTTTTCTTGTTAAAAAAGTTTTTGAACGGCCTTGTTCACCAAGGCTGCATGCATTTGATGAACATGCAATAAAAACAGTAATATGTGAAATATCATTACAATTTAGAGTAACAATTTTCTATATTAATATATTTAAAATTTATACTTCAGTCTTCATTGTCACATGATCCTTCATAAATCATTATAATATGCTAATTTAATTTTCAAGAAATATTTCTTATTATTATCAATGCTGAAAACAGTTGCCTAAATATTTTTGTGATACTTTTTTCCTATCATTTTTTAAATCAACGGTGCAAATATTACAAGGCTATTTCTTTTGTAAAATGATGCATTAAGTGTACAAATATTATTTAATGTTGTTTATTTAGTTTACATAAAAAGCAAGCATTTTTTTTTTCAAAATATTATTTCCACACCTGTTATTTCATATAGTGAATGGTGATTTGCGATGATGTGGAAATGATATTGTTCTCCTTGATTATGTAAGTACACTGCTAAACATTGTTACAGTAGTAGACAAAGTTAGTGAAGCGTGTTTTGAAATAATTAATTTCTAAAAGGCCAGAAGTGGGAACAGCAGTGCAGGTACAGGGAACAAACTTATACATTCTGTTCTTTGCTTTAGTACCACTGAAGTTTACCTTTCCCTATGAAACTCAATTATATCAAAATAGGTGGAGGGAGAGTAAATCACATTTTTGGCTTTTTGGAAATGACTTCCTAAACCTAATTATTGCTCCATTATCCCAGTAAACCATATTTCCAGTTTTGTTTATAACTTCTGAGGACATGGGCAATCAGTTTGAGGCAAATCTCCTAGTTGCTTCAGGTTGGGATGTTCAGCTTTGACTGGATTCTTTTATCTGCAGTACCCGCAGAATAATTGCTTTATTGGAGGTCATTCTTCTTTGTTTGGTGTGTTTTGTTGCATTGTGTGTGTGTGTCAGGTTGCAGCTCTTCACTGGAGGAGAGAATGTAACGCCCTTGCATTTGATCTTGGGGCAGTAGAGATGTTTTTTTCTTGTTGTGTTCTGCTTGGTTGATAATGTTGTGTTTTTTTTTTTTTTATGTTGTCTAGAGGCACAAAAGGCTGAACCATACTTTGATGTAATGGAGAGCGGGTGCATTCCTATACTGTAGATGATGGCTGGATTTATTACATGTGTAACTAAGTTTTTTTTAAGCACAATTAAAGGGATAGTTCACCCAAAAATGAAAATTCTGACATCATTTGCCCACCCTCTACTTCTTCCAAACCTGTATGAGTTTCTTCTGTTGAACACAAAAGAAGATATATAGAAGGATGTTGGTAACCAAACAGTTAACGGTAGCCATCGACTTCCATAGTATGGAGAAAATAAAAAAAATACTATGGAAGTCAGTGGTCAACGTCAGATGTTTGGTTACCAATATTCTTCTAAATATTTTCTTTGCAGGTTTGAAACAAGTGGAGGGTAAGTAAATGATGACAGAATTTTCATTTTTGGGTGAACTATCCTAAAAGGCAGCTGAACTTTTTATTATAGTCAAATATACTGCATATACTGTATGTGTTTTGTCTTTTATTTCATAGAAAATTAAAGATGCATCCCTGTGAGCTCAATGGTTAATTCGTTTCATGCTGCAAGACAAGCACTAAACACATTCAAGAACGTCCAGCAACAATGTGGATATTTTACCAAATGAGTAACATCTAATTAAACACAACATAAATACCCACTAAAGTGAGACTAAAGTTTGCATGCTGCTTTTTGAAAGCATTTTTCAAACATAATAATTTGTTAATTTCTCCCAGTGATTAAGCCATCTTTGAAGTTTAAATCCTCATAGCTAATCATATGCTAAGTTTTTAATCCTTACTAAAAAGCAGGCTCTCAGCTGAGGTAATATTTTCGAGACCATTAAATCATAATAATAGCTAGACTTTACATTTAATGTTTTTGTGTTGAAGTGTGGTGCCAGTGCTGGATTGTTGTGTGTGGTTGCCAGGTTGTGGCATGGAGATTTCTTTGGGCTGTTCACACAGAATGCATTTTTCCATTCCACTGCATTACTTTTCCATTGTTTTTCTTTTTAAATGCGTTAGACAGACATCTTTGACCGCTGTGCTTGCATCTCATGTCTTTGCAGTGGCTCACACATAATACAGCATTCTAAAAGCATGGCACTCTAAAAGTTTAAACTTGAAAAAAAAAAACTTGTGTACTGTCTAGTGTTTTTAAAAGCAAAAACCCATTTTGTGTGAATGGCCTGTAAGATTTGAGTGAGTTTTATGGCATTGCTAGGATGTTCTGTGTGGTTGCTATGTTTCCATAGTCAAAATTTTCTACTCTCATGTTTCAATTATATTTTGGTCCCTAAACTCATAAAAATAAAGGTTCTTTAATGGAATTGATGGTTTCATGTGCAAACTTTTATCATCTTTGAGGGAAAACTATAAGTTTTCACTTCAAAAAGTTGTTTAATGCAAGTATTTAACATATCATTGTCTGTAGCACAAATATTGTGAGTTTATACTGTGATTTTTTAAATCTCTAACCCTAATAGTAGTAATGATAGTTCTCATCAAGCAATATTATACAAGAGTTTCTGAATAATTTGATGTTGAAATTAAATATTGGTTTAGATGTTCATTTAGAGGAAAACTTTTCACTGTCAAGTCAAACACAATTAGACAGTTGTATCTCTGTTGTTTGAATGGCGTCATTGATAATTTAGCATTTCTTGACAGTGCCTGAGTACCTACACATGCAGGTGCGCTGGTGCACTGTCTGCAATGCTGCAAAGTGTGTGATTTATCACTCCCCACCACCATCAGTATACGCTCATACACCGCTAACAGCTGTCCTACCAGATGTATTCTCTCCCCGGGTCCCTGGGTGAATCACGCACCCCCACACCCAAATACTGTATGCCTACACCCAAGCACAATTTCCCTCATTCTTTCTCTCTATCTTCTCCTATCTCTTTTTCTTTTTGTTCCATTTTGTGCTCAGGTATATGGTAGCCAGCTGCTCCTGGCATTTCCGACACCTTGATAAACCAGTTGTTGTTTATATATGTATACAAGACCATCTGTATCCCTGTCAGCCTTCTTTTACTGCCTGGATGAGCTAGTGGTCCGGAGAGAGGGACCTCCAACAGAATCAGGGCACTGCTGTCCATCAGCTTTGTTAGCAGTAACTAATGCTATATCTATCTTCAGTTTCTCAGGACAGGGACACCTTGAGGAGGCAGCAGTGTTATTTTAGATTTATGTATGTATGTATGTATGCATGTATTTATTTATTTGTTTGTTTGTTTGTCTGTTTATATTTTTATTTTGTATACTGTTATTTGTCTTTATTAGTATTTTCAGTTAGATATAACATAACACAACACAACACAACATTTTAGGGTATTTTTTTATTATTTTATATGTTTTTTTATTTGTATTTATTATTGTAGTATTACTATTTAGGTTTTATTTTTATTTCAGTTTGCTTTAGTGCTTCAAATCATTATTTATGTTATTGGTCAAGCAGCATTTCTATATTTCATTAAATTTAATTTCATATTTTTTTGTCATGCAATATTTGTTTTATTTCAGCTTTATTTATTTATTCATTCATTCATTCATTTATTTATTTATTTATTTATTTATTTATTTTATCGGTTAACTATAATAACCCTGCAAGGAAGCAGGGGATTTTAGGCAATTACTAGCTAAAAGGGTTAGTCTTAAAGCAGTTGAAACTTTAACTTCATCCAAATACAGTCAAATGGTTGAACTTTGGTGGGACACAAAAGGAGAAAATTTGCAGAATGTCCAAGCTGTGAATGGTGACCACAACTGACAAACAACATTTCATGAAAAATATTCAGATAAATAAATTACAATTCATTTCTAGCAGAATGTTATCAGATGGCTTCAGGGAACCTGGTATATAGTGCACAAGTTGAACAAACTACTTTTACAGTACTTTTCTGATGTTGTTTTGGCATATTGGAACCTGACAGCCCATAATCACCATCTACTTTCATCGTATAGAAGAGAGCAGTAAGGCAGCATGTACATTTCTTAAAATTCATGTGGTTTTGGAACAATAGAAGGGTGAATAAAAGATAATTGCGTTCTACGCTATCTATTTCTTCACTGTGTAAAAGGAGTGTGTGAACTGTAATACTCCTGAATGCAGAGGAGCGGTAGAGGTGACAGCACCTCTGTGCACATGACACTGTTCCATCTGTTTATCAGCCCCTGTGGTTTAACTCCAGACCCTCACGTCTGCGATACAACTGCCTGTCAAGGTGAGCTGTCTACTAATTTGAACCTGACACAATAACCTTTAGCACAAGACAACTCGTTCAACGCTGTCGCATAATCTCAAACTCAAAATTGTGACTTAAAGGAATAGTTCACTCAAAAATTAAATTTAGCATTATAATGGATCCTCTGCAGTGAATAGGTGCCGGCAGAGTGAGAGTCCAAAAAGCTGATTAAAACATCACAATAGTCCAAAAATAATCCACACAACTCTAGTCCATCAGTTATTGTCTTGTGACACATTTACTGTAATTGTTATTACCGTGTTAATAAGCATTATTATGGATTATAGATTCGTATTTTGACCAAGCAATGGTTTCAATTTAAAATGCCTTAAAGAAGAATTTGTTTCTCACAAAACATGCAGCTTTTCACCTCGATAAATGTTAATTAATGGACTGGAGTCATGTGGACTAATGTGATTTTTTTATCAGCTGTTTGGACTCTCATTCTGACGGCACCCATTCACTGCAGAGGATCCATTGATGAGATGTAATCCAAAATTCTCCAAATCTGTTCTGATGAAGAAACAAACTCATCTACATCTTAGATGGCTTGAAAGTGAGTACATTTTCAACAAATTTTCATTGTGGGTTGAACTATTCCTATAACATCTGATTAGACTGTTTTAAATGGACAAAATGCCTTTAAATTTGGGGACAAATGAACTATTTTGAAAGGGATATTCTTATTTCCTGATCACAGCTTGGATTTTTGAGTGATAAAGAGTTTGTGCAGTTAAAACTAGTTCTTTAAGAATCGACTTTGTCTGCCACATTGCTTTAGGAACAAAAAATGACTTGCATGAGGGTTGCTGAAGCAGACTTTTTTTATTATTTATTTTTTATTTATTTTATGCCGTGGATGCCCTAATTTCCTGCAGTTTTTGACAGATCTGGGATCAGCAAGACATGAATTGTTGCTGCTCGAAGCTGTGGAAAGTGGAATAAGAATGTGTATGAATGACAGATAAGGCTGCATTGATGTTTTTAAAAGATATAGAACATTTTATTGTTACATTTTGAGCTCACAAAATAAAAAGGTATGAGCTTTTTATAATGGCTACTGCATGAAAAATTTAAAGGGATAGTTCACAAAAAAAAAAAAATTATGTGATCGTTATTCACCCTCACATTGTTGTGCATTACCTTTATTTTCTGCACAACACAAAAGATGTTCTGAGAAATATCTGAGTCTGTGAAAGTCAGTGGGGTCCAATGTAACATGGCTAACACTACAGAACCAAAATTAGCTGTTTTATAACCCTGTTTTATAATACATTTAAATGGATTCATAAAAAGGTTTTTGATTGCATTTGTGTGCAGTTATAATCCATAAACTGTGAACAAAAAACACAAACCCTAGCAAAATCCCCTCAAGAACAGTAATTGGAGTACTGCTTATGCATTACGTTTCTCAACCCGTACAGCATTGTTCTATACTGGCATGAGGCATGTGTCAAAAATTGCTGTTACTGCCACAAAGCAAAACCTCTAAGCAGACTTTTACTCATCTTTGGATGATTTTGAGGATTCATCATTGAAATGGCTCACAGTCAGCCATTAGTCGGTGGCCTGTTTCATCTTTTCCGAGATAAATGGAAGGCTGATGGATGTCAGAACAAGGAACTGCTGAGCAATAGCAATTTAAAACAATCCAGAGTGAAAAACTCCAGACCCACGTTTGTCGTTGTTCTGGGGTGGTTTTTTTGTGTGTTGTGGTGTTGTGGTGTTATTGATGGCAGGCGGAGATGTGTCTGTGTGTGTGTTTTTATTGTTGTGTTTTTGATGTCAATACGTCTCAACTTAAAAATCTTTCTCTCACAATAGAAGGATAGAGGCTTGAAGAAGTTCTGTTTATCATCACAAATGGCTATTTGTTTTTCTCTGAGCTTAGATCCCTTTCGGTCCCAATGGGCCATGAGTCATATCAACCCAACACATGAGAAATCTCTTGGAGATTTTCAGATATCTGGCCATCTGTAGTAGGAATAAGAGCCATTTTATTCGGCTCAATCCCACACAATTCCCAACATTATACAAGCAGACAGTTATTAAAGCTCAAAGAGACAATGTGTGACTTAGGCTATGCAGACTTTGTTTATTGTAATATCTTATGTTATTTGTTTATTGCAATATCTTGCTTTGACACAATCTGTATTGTATAAAGCGCTATATAAATAAAGGTGACTTGACTTGACACGCAGCTCTCCACATCACTCAGCTCTCACTGCCCAGCTGTGACGAGCCGCTGCCTGCTACCGCACTAATAGTGTTTGTGTTTTGGTAATTACTGAGAATAAATGGATGGAAAGGCCTGGAGAACAAGTACATCTTGGCAAAGGGCAGACAATGTTTTTAAGCTCCTGCGTCAGAGAGTACGGGTTGTCATCCAGATAGATGCTGTGCTTTTCATACTCTCGGTAGGCAGGTGTCAAGACACGACTGGAAGAGAACATGAAGAGGAATCGTTCTTCCGGCACTGGGGTGTCATTCAATACTCACCTCATGTTGTCTTTGTCTTCCAGTCAATTCCGTTCTCTTGCACCTATTAAAATATGCATTTAAGTTAAACGTGTGAATCTTAAAAATAACTAATGCATAATTATGAATAGTTTACTGTATTTTGTTCTTAGTTCTGTTTATAAAATTGTGAAAAAATTATTTATTTGTATTTTTTATTTTATTTTTTAAGTTTAAAGACACCTATGCACCCATAATTGTTTTCTACTGTGTTTAATTTAGTGAATAGGTGAGTAATTTTCAGGAATGAAATGTTCATGAAGATTAGGAAATGAAGGAAGTCTAAGTAACTGAGGCCCTCTAGTGGCGATCCATGGAAATAAAACTGGCATGTGGCAGTCAGTGGTGAGTTTGAATGAAAGTAATTGCATATCCTGTGGCATTGCTGGACAGCAAAGTGTCCACTGGATGCACATTTGAAAATCTCAGCGTATGCAGAATGTAATCCAGGTATTGTTTGCCTGCTATGAATTCTTCAATCTCCATATCTGAAGCGCCTACTTATTTAACATACTGATTTTGTATATTTGTAGTAAAGAGAGGACACACGAATGATTATTATAGTTATTCTCACTACTGTAAAGCCATAATAATGTTATAATGACTTGTCTTTCAAAGTGTGAAAAAAGCATTCCGAATCATTCTGTAAATATGAAGCTCCGCCCATAAAATTAGCCAATTACCGCAGAAAACGACGACAACGATTAGAGGGAAATTGTTGTTGTTTAAAATGTTGTTGGTTAAATAAAACATGATTTGGCTATGTTACAGCGATCATTTTTAATGCAAAATTTGGGTAGACCTGACAAGAAGTGTTTTTCGTTAGGCACGTTGTGACAGTTTAAATATGTTATTTCGAGCAGGTAGGTCACTTACACGATTACAGCATTTACCATGGTGTAGTTTCCACCAAAATAGCACTTACAACATTTATAGTTGCTTTAGAAATACTGTAGTAAATGGGGAATGTGGAAGTTCGATCAAATCGATCAAAATGACTATTAAAGCTTTACACTTTTTGAAAGTGATCACATATTAATGTTAATAATTTTTAAAGTTGTAAAGAAAACATTCAATTAAAATAGGTTTTAATCAATATGTTGTATAACAAAATTATATAACAAGCAGTTTGTTTTTCCTTTTGAACACTGAGTGGCGCTATTGACCCCTTTTTAACTAGAAACACAGCACAAACCCAGACAAAGCACTGAGAAAAGCATGACCCCAAAAACTCACAAAAAAGCAGTGTAAAGCACTTTTTACTTTTGGTTCGTCTTGTTCTTTGTGTGTAAACATCTGCCTTCTATGATAAAATGCATACAAAACGTTCATTGTTCTCGTCAGCGTACCATTTTTATGTTTTTTCGTCTGCTGTAATGGGGTGATCGGACTTCTATTTCTTTTTTCTACCTCTCACTTCACATTTTCTACTGAAATTTGGCTCCTTGTGAAATTGCCACTGTGCTCAAGCTACCATATTCTGTATGATATATGGTCCAGAGTGTAACGGGTCTTGTCTGTCATCGCCAGACTTCATAAAGCATACATATTGCACGAAACATAACCCAGTGCAGCCACAAATGACTTCACGGCCACGTTTTACGAGCTGCTGTTTGGGCCAGTTATTGAAGATATGTCCGCCGTCATTTCACCATAGGGATGACCTTGTTGTCATTGAACCAAAGAGGTGGCACATGATACCGACAGCAAATCTTGTACGATGTCATACTTCACTTCTTGGGCTCATGAAAAATTATTGAAGCTTGTGGTTCATAACCCTGTGCACAGAAACCAAGCAGACTTTTGCATCACACTGCAAGCCCCATTGACTCCTTCCCTCTCGTGTCTCACACCCGGCTCTTCCGGCTTGTCTTTAATAGGAATGCTGATGATCTCCATTTTCATATAAATGAAGAGAATGGAATGTATGCTCAAGTGTATATCTGTTGGTTGGAAAATACTTCTTTTGATGACCTTGAAAAACAAGATGGCTAATAGTTAATGTGCACTGTTCACTTCAATGGAGACAATTCCGCATCGCATTGAAAAAGAATATTATTTTTGTAATTGTGCTCTCAAGGATCTTGCCTTGTAACCCTATGGCCATGCAATTTTCCCACTTTCTTATAATTTGATGGCTCATTCATTGAAGATGCAGTTGCTTTTTGAAACCAAAATGTAGTGAGTTTCAAATGGAATTTTACTCCTGATGAAAGAGTGGCTTCCCTCTTGACCCAAAACGTTCTGGTTAAATCTAATAGGGGAGCTTCGATCGGAGCTCACGTCCTTTCATGAAAATAAACACAAACGTATGATGGAGCAGGCCATTGTTGATGTGACTTGCCCTCTGGGAGATGTTACAATTACACAAGAAAAGCACCGATACGACCTTTGGCCTTTGGAGTGTGTGTCTGAATGCTGCCCTGTCCTTTTCTGGAGATGCTTGAACTCCACTGGGACCGCGTGTGAAATGTCTCCCGGTCCCCGTTCAGCCTTCTGGAGCACCCTACAGGCTAATAACTCTTTTCCTCAAGATTAGAGGAGATGTAGCTGTTATTATTGTGAAATATCTGACCTTCCACTTTGATTCATGACATAAATGAGCTTTTTGTCAGGTCAGGCGGCGAGACAGATGAAAGCAGTGACAATCAAGCAAAATGAATTTGTTTCATGGATCAAAGAGCGCGCACAAGTAAGTCAATTTTATTGTAAATACATTTGTATGTGATTTACCTTTATTGGTGTTTCCCAAAGCCTGAATAAACTATTATACCTTGAAAGACTAATTTACCACTCCACTCACTGATTCTACAGTACTTCTGATTCATACAGAACCAATCCAGGAGCCCATTCCATCCCTCCTCTAAGGAAGCAGTGACTCGTTCAGGGTGACATTGGAGAGGAACTGTTTTCCTCATGCATCACTCTCTCATCAAGAGTAGCAGTGGCTGTAGCTTAATGAGCCTGGGAACTGATAATGCCGGGCTGTACATCATGTCTGTCTGCCTGCTGCTTGTTCTGTCAATACCCCACCCTTCCAAGTCTGCCTTTAGCCTTGTGCTAGACCAAAAGCAGTGGACCTCAACCGCTGATGTGCCTCATTCATTTAGGTTCATGTACTGAAGAGCTCCAGAACTGTCGTAGATGCTGAATGTGAGTAAGGCAGTTATGAAGGTGATTATTTATTTATTTATTTATTAATGAGAATCAGTCTATAGACAAACTTTATTATGGCATTTTACAATTTAAAATTGGTCTCAAGTTACCTATTGATAATAATAATCATGTCCTCTGACTTTTAATAGTTACTTTTTGAAGGAAGAACATTTAGAGCATAATTTTATCCTGTGCATCATTTAATCATTATTGGATATCTTCGGAAAAAAAAATTGTTTAAACATTTGGATTACACAGCAGCAGCAAAAGTTAAATGTGCATATTTATGGACATCTGAAACATTAAGTATTGCTTAATCTCTTTTAGTGCATAATTCATTGCTCATATTTGCACTTCATGTTCATTTTAACACTTTTCTTTTCTTGTATTGCAGAAAAGACCCTCTTTGCATGTTGTGCGGCCAGCCAATTATAATGGAGTGAGAAACAGGTGAAAAATGAAGAGAGGCGTCATGCAATGAGCCACTTCCTACTGAGCTTCAGCACACCTGGGGTTTAGCTTCAAAAAGACCCAAGAAAAGGGGACCTTTTTTTTCTTTTGTTTTGTTTGTGTTTTTTTTTTTTTTTTTTCACACATTGGTGTTTTGCTACGGTGCCGCCCTGAAGCTTGCATTTTTATCTCATCTATCAGTACGTACACAGGTGTCATAAATCTACCAGCTTGTTTGCCATTCTGCCCAGCCGTGAGCCCTGGGGTGATCTGAGCCTCTCGTAGGCGTCAGTGAGAACAACCGATCAGTGTCTGCCTGTAGCTTTAGGAGGCCCAGGGAATGCACAGCAGAATTTATGACATGATATTTATGCGGTTTGTTTAGTCCGGACTCTGGGTTATTCTGCTTGAAAAGGCTGAGCACGTCACCAGTCACCAGGGTTCCTTTCCAGGCCCAGTTTTGGAAAATTTGATACTCACACTGTGTATACCTACATATAGCCATATATATGTAAATATATTGCTTATTACATGGCAACCCAATTACAGGGCGCAGTGCACTGTTTAGCAGTGCAGTCCTGCTAAACAACCTGAGCAAATAAAAACTAATAGCCTCAGACCGACGCATACTATTGGCTACTTTGGAATGGGGGCAGTTGTATCGTGCGGTTGATCAGATTAAAATGCAATTGTATTGGGTGCATCTGCTCCAGCGCTCAGTCCATCTATGCTCATGGGAGCAATGTGTCTCGAAAGTTAGAGATTAAGTTCAATTTACCGCTCTCCTAGTTCAGTGGCCAGCTGTAGCCTCTGAACAAAAAACTCGCTGATTTTTACACAGAACCTGAGTAGTTCTGCCATGCATCAGCCACCGCCATTGATGTACAATGGTGAGCTTTCATTTTGAAAAGCTAAAGCACTAATTAAATGAACTGAAACAACTAAAATGGGTCTTTTTACAGCCCCATTACAAACTGCTGTGTTGTGCTAGCTGTGTGGATAAATTGCCTTGCTCTTATATTGAGTGTGCATGGTCGTTCATGAGTTTGTGTGTGTCTGTCTGTCTGTTTGTCCCACTTTGGATACAACTGCAAACTGCATAAATATAAATGCATATTCATTTCTAGATGCATTTTAGAAAAAAGTAGTTTTCCATACAGGTCATGCTCTGGTCCATCTTTAGTGGTGCAGTCTAGGAAAAATGGCCCTGCTGACCTTTGTCTGTATGGTAGCTGGTAAATCTAATACAAATGGAGCCATCTGTATTGTGAATCTGCTATGCTCTCCGTAGGTCCAATGAATGGGTGTCTCTGTCTTAATGGGTTTCTTGTTTTCTCTGTGGCAGTACAATCAATGACTAAACAGTCCACTGAAATGAATTAGTCGGCCGCCTCTATCTGATACGTTTAACAAGCCCCCTACACCACCCACGGCATGAATATTTTGCCTGTTTGACAGCAAAACAGCAGCAAAATCACTTTTTACGCTTTGCATATGTTTGGACACAAAACCACGGCTGGGCCTGAGGCACAGTTTAAAAAAACATAGCAATTATTCTCTGTGCCATAGTCGATAGGGAGCCAGCTCTTCTGCTCATATCGGTAAACATCATGAGATAATTGCTGGGTATGTGGGATTGGTGAAACCTTCCCTAACTTCCACTCTCATTTGGTTTCTCACTCTCTCTATATGCTCATAATAGCACGTTCAAACCATTTAGCCAGCAGGTTGTTGCAGACATGTTAACAGGTCACATCACAACATGGAGTTTTTATATTTATGCTGCCTATTTGATTGTATATTATATTAAGAAAAAAAAAAAAAAAGACTACATAGCAGTCCATTCAAAGCACTTTGAGGAACAATTATATGTCTGACCAGCAGGGGGAGCTTTTACACTTGAAATAGCCTTAGATGTTTACACAGCGCCACCCCATCATCATACCATTCTGGCCGTCTGTCACACACACTCCTCGCCTCCATCTTTCCTTTCATTCCCCCCTTTCCTTTTTTTGTCTCATGTTTCCTCATCTGTCCTTCGTAATCTGTCAATTTCCTCCCTTCACTCTCCGCAATTATTTTTTATGTGGATTTAACACTCACTCTCACAGCATGCTGAAGTGAATGAGATTTGGAAAAGGGCTTTGTATCATCCTAATGACCACAACAAGGTAATCCAGAAGCATTATTAAAAAAAAAAAAAAAAATCCCTAATCATTGTTCGTCTGAATTGGTCACGTCATTCAACATGTTGTCATCTGAACATCTGTGCCACTCAGCGTCCTTTCATCCTTTCCTTCACACTCCTCTATCTCACCCTCACTTCTTCAGTTAGTCACATCGTATCCCACTATCATTCATCCAGACTCTTGCCTTTCTCTCGTTCCTCCTGTTTCTTCCACTTCCTCTGTACTCTGTCAGTCCCTCCCGGGGGTGAGGAGCTGACTCCTATAATTACCCAAGTGTCTGTGAAATGAATCATTGGGTGGGTGATTGAGCTGCATGATGGGTAACATCCATCCTGAGCTGAGTGAATGAGTGAGCTGTTCCTTCACCACACCTCTCCCTCTGCTTCAATCTTTCTCATTCTCTCTCTTTTCCTAATTTCTCCCTCCATCTCTTTGGCTCTTTCTACCACTGCAACCGCTGGCACATTACAGGGTGTGGCAAAGCGCAGACCATTTGCTCCCAAACTTCCATTAAATTTCACTTTCACGTGCCTAAAGCGGACCTTTTGCTGGGGCTTGTTTTTTTTTTTTCCATCAGACCGGCCATCCAAATCTGTTGTCGGATGCTTGGTGAGATGGCATGTAAAACATACATCTGTCACAGTGTGCTGTTGACAAATGCTTCTGGATATCGTGCACTCGGCTAAGCATGTGAGCTAAGCATTTCCTGCTAAGGGACAGGAAAGCCTGGCTGACAATGACTGATACTCGGCCTCTGGTCCTCGAGGATGGTGTTTTCATCCATAGCATGATTTTTGGTGTATTCAAGACTAACAGATCAATTGACACAAATTGAAATTCTTTGTAGGACTCTGAGTGATGGTCATTTTCACATGCTGTTAGACCATAACCTCGCCCTCAAGACATTGCTACTTGCTTTGTACTAAGCAAAACTACTCTGTTGTTTAATATGTTTGCATTTTTGCTGTCTGTATTTGTCTGTTATAGGCACTGTGGCTGGTTAGGATGGTCATCTGATGCAATGTGCATTGGTTTTGTGCAATAACATGCTTCACATTTGTTGAAGAGCTGTTGTTTTTATTATAAGTTTTAACATCTTTGTCAAGTCACAGATCGATGAAAGCATTATAATTGTGTCAATTAATGATTTCTTAATCATCCAAGAACGTTCATCCAATCATCCAAAATTCTGTAGTAACTACTATATACACAAAATTTAAAATGAAGACAAAAAGGTGAGTCATTTTCAATTTTGTGATTGGAAATGTTTTCTTATTTTCTCTGTTGTTGTACAGTACATTGAACACGAGTCTGCACAGCAACACCACACCAAAATAAAGAAAACCATTTTCCATCTCAGAGTAAAAAAAAAAAAAAAAGTAATTGTGAGAAAGTTTCAAATAAGAAATAAAATCACTTATTGAGGTATAAAGATGCACTTGTGATTGTAATTTCAGAGTGGAGGAATATAAAGTCACAATTGTAAGAGAGAAGACCTTGGGCTTTAAGAAAAGGTGCTATTAAAAAAAAAATAATTATAAATTATATTTTTCAAGTTTTGAATTGGGCTCCCGTACAAAAACATTTTTCATCATTTCTTGATGGTTTCGGTAGAATTCTAAACATACAGTAAGTGTTTTTGTAGACTTGCTCAAGCTTTAATAATAAATAAGTAAATAATAAACAATTAGTCATAGTTATTTCCCATATGTTATGGATGTGTTTCCCTCTGTTATGGATGTGCTTAAAGTTAAACCTGTGATAACCTGTGATAAGTCATAGACAGACCATTCAAAGTTGTGCCCAGTAACTGCCTACACAGCATCCATTTCAATTTTACAGTCGACACATTTTCATCTACTTTTAACACGTCTTTGTCTTTGAGGCTGCATTTCACAATCCACAGCCCCCCATCAGAGCTGATGTGTCTGTGAAGCCAAACGGCAAATTACTGTGAAGCTGGCTCTCTTAGTCGAACACTCTCAAGGCTTCCTGCTTTGATGTCTGCTGCTTTTTCTTCTTTTGTGGAGATGGGCAGAGGGAAGGAGCAGGGGTTTATGGGTAAAGCCTCTCTCTGAATCCGGAGCCTGGAGAGTTGCTTTGTGGTGGAGACCAAGATGACTGGTGTGACAAAGTCAGCAGGACAGCAGACACGGGGCTCAAAGGGACAACCGTATTATGATTGTTTAATTAGCTTATCTTTAGCGCTGGACCAAAACACTGCTCAGCACACTTTGTTATGAGTGAACATTCACAAAGACACACACAGTCTTGCTGGCTATGTTCAGAGAAGAGCACTAGCTGGCTTTTTAATGAATACTGTGCAGTATACATTGCATACTGTGTCCTATTCATTAAAAATAGTAAGTGAAGTAAGCATTAAGCAAGTGAAGTTTGTTTTTTGGATGTCTTTACCTGCATTTGGTCATTTTCAATGCAGACATTCTAGAAGAATTTGATGATATTTTTGTCCATACTCGGTAATGACTATCATTTTATTGGATCCATGATAAAACACTTGACTATAGATGATGTTAAAACTACAAATGCATTTGATTCTTTAGATTTGCAGGTCTTAAACATGAACAGAACAACTGAACATAATTCATTACAGTGTAGTCACTCCCGGAAACTCTATCATGGGATATCACTTTTGATTACCAGACACACCACCAGCTTGACGTTTGAAAGCCACTGGACTTTTTTCAACTGACTCTGTTGAGTTTAATTCACCTCCAGCGGCTGATTTATAGTTGATTGGAGAGCCGTTCTCACCTGTCGACTGTGTGGAGAAAATTGAGAATGGAGGTGCGCTGTGACATCTTTGTTGCATGACCGCGAACTAAGTGTCAGCGCGAGCTGAGCCTTGATGGCTGTGTTGCCTTCATGACCCTTTGAAAAGGTCTGGGTGAAATAGCCTTTAGCTTGATTTACTCTGTTGCTCTCTGGGCTTCACACATAAACTCTCCTTCGCACACTTGCACAGAAGCATACTGAGGTTTTCATGCTGGAAGAGCGTTGCATGCTGTTATACACATTCGTTGTTGTGATGCTTGCAAAGGTGAAATGCTTTTGCCTTTTGCCAGTACTTAGGATTATAGTTGATCAAAACCAAGACCATAAATATTAAACTTTAGTGCATAATGTCTTGTTGATAAGCTATTTTGACTTACGACTATAGAAATGCCTTAGCAACCACATATCCAGCTAACAAAATATGTTCTAAGAACGTTTGCTAACACCTGTCCTTTTTGTATTCACTCTTCCATCTGTACTTTTAGCCAGACATAATTTTTGTTTTTTTAAATGGATGCCCTAAACCATTGCAAATATTATAAAAAAGCATACACATTGGACAAAGGTGCTTTTGCACCATATTATTCAGAGAACCTTCAAAACATGAAAAGCAGTGACAGAAGGAAATGAACCGGGCCATTTATTTTTCGTAAGTGCATCATTTATGAAACTGTGATTGCAAATATTGTCAGCTGTCCATTTATTATTCTTTCCAGTTGT
Organism: Cyprinus carpio; assembly: GCF_018340385.1. Lineage (NCBI taxonomy): Eukaryota > Metazoa > Chordata > Actinopteri > Cypriniformes > Cyprinidae > Cyprinus > Cyprinus carpio. Next base: position 27,303,919 of record NC_056586.1, on the reverse strand, counting down.
ATATTAAACCAACCATTTTATGAGCTTTATGCAGGCCAGACCCAGAGGAAAACAAGTGCAGTATTCTAGATCAGGGTTTGTGTCACCTGTTCTTGTGGTCGCATTGCCGTCCTCTCAGGATTGGGTTTTTTGCCTAAGAGTGGACTTTAGCCATAGGCAAGTTAAGAGACTGTAGAGGTATTGTGGAAAGCTTGTTGAGGATTTATTAAATTTGGAACAGGAAGGAAAAATTCTCACCTCATAACTAGCCGCCACAGGTTATTTTTTGAAGGGGCAGCATTCAGTCATGCCAAGATTGGAGTTGTGGGTTGGGGATGCGTAGGTTTGCTCTGTGACTCTGACTGCGGGCGGTAATTATGGGACGTGCCACATGCTGTCACACTGTCGCCAAATGATGGTGGTCAGGATCGGTCAGCAGCTCTGTAAATCTGCCTGTCAAATGAGCTATGCTTGATTCAGGAGCTGCACTTCTGTTTCAGCAACTTTTTTTCTTCTTCATTAGAGTAAGAAGAGTACATGAGGGATATGTAATTTCAGCCTATTCATAATAAAAACGTACGAAAACAAAAATCACCATTTGGTAAAATAGGACGTTCACTGCATGAACAAAAAACACTGAACCCCAAGGACGTTCACTGCATGAACAAAAAACACTGAGACATTTTTCAAAATATCTAATTTTGTGTTCCACAGAAGAAAGAAATGCATAAAGTTTCTGATGACAGAATCAAACCACCATTGTCATGTTGACAAGTATTTGATTGTGTTTTGGTATCTTTTGTGAGGCCAAAGACATTCCTTTCCTTACTCTTGTCAGAGCTAAACAGTATCTTATAAATGATAACAGTCAGATCTTTTCCAGAGCACTTCCTGTCTCTACTTCTATCATCTGTTCCCATTCAGCACCATAAGTGTAATTGGCAGAAATTGATATTTGAAATGCCAAACCCTGCGCTTCATTACAACAATGTCTCCACTAGTAATAAATAGGCTAAAAAGGGCGGGGAGCAGGATTCAAGCTCAAAGAAAAAGGCCCTTCTTGTTAAATAATGACTTTAATCTAATTCCAGGGATCATGTGCCCCCTTTGAAAGTCATTATGAGGCAGTGAGTGGCATGGTGGCAAATGAGCGGCGGCTCTGTATTTTTCTTAAGTGCAATATGAAAGCATTCATTTCCGAGAGCCGGACTGACAGAACAGGGTGATAGGGGGATGGGGGGCACGTTGATACAAAATGACCACATTTTCACTTGTAGTCAATATCACCAGATGCCAGTCGTACAAGAGCTAGAATGATGTGTGGCCTCCCCCGCTTGGCGAAGGGTCCCTCAGAGCGACCCGCAGATGGAAATAGCATTTTTTGCGAGCTATTGATTGGGGCAGGTTGTGCAGAAAGAAAGAGATGACTGACTTTAATATGTTATGGAAACAGCAGACAGAACATGTCTTGTCACACATCCTGGAGCTTCAGTAAGCAACAAAGCAAAAGCAGGGGACAAACAACTCTGCTGTTTACGAAACTTGACTGCTTGTCAAACTCTCACAGCTAAAGTGAGATCAAACCTTTCCCAGCTTTGAATTCCAGGTTCAGAGTGCATAGTCAACTTCATCTCAGTCAGTGTGGAGTGTGTTGTTGATCTATGAAGAAAGTGGAAATAGTTGCATGGCTAGATATGATGTAATGAGGCTTTCCCTATTCTTATTTTGGAAGCAATGGTACAGCTCCAGAATTCTGCAGGATATAAGAAAAATAACTGTGTGTGTGTGTGTGTGTGTGTGTGTGTGTGTGTGTGTGTGTGTGTGTGTGTGTGTGTGCACATACAGTATTCTGCATGTGTGTGTGTGTGTGTACTGTAAAAACAATAGTAAGTTGTAAATAACTTTTGAATCTTTCTACTTAAAATTTCACATTTAATACAATGTGCTACTTGCCATTTTCAATTTGTTTCAATGCCATTTTTTTCTGCTTATTGATATTTCATGTTACTTGCATTAACTAATGTTGGCATTTAAACCAGATTGTGTTACTGAAACAGAAACATAGGGATTAAAAAATAATAATTTCATAATGTATGTTTTTAATAATAATTTTACCAGCACAAACTGAATTTGCAGAATGTTTGTATGTCTCTCTCTCTCTCTCTCTCTCTCTCTCTCTCTCTCTCTCTCTCTCTCTATATATATATATCAATTCTATTTGATGCCACTAGTGGCACAAAAAAATAAAATGCTCTTCCTTGTTGTCAGTAATTTCAAATTGGGCTTGACAAATATGAAGGCATCACATGGGTTTTTATGGACTATTTTTATGGTACTTGTATTGTGATTTTTTTTATCCTTTTTTTATCCTTCCATGAAGTTGGAGAAGTGTTGGATGTTTATTGAACTGTTTTTATTTTTATCCTTTTTTTATCCTTCCATGAAGTTGGAGAAGCGTTGGATGTTTATGGAACTGTTTTTATGTATGCAGATGTAACCATTTCAAATGTACTGCGCTGTCAAGAAGAGGTTGCCCCTGGCAACAACAGACAATACACACATAAGTCTTTTTGAAAAGTGTCAGAAACAACATGGATCATACACATGCTCACACACACACCCTCAGCTGTCTTTGTGAACCCAGAGCATGGGGAACAAGAGGTTAACCAATACAGGTCATGTGGAGGGGAAGGTGTCAGCTTCACACTACTGTCTCTCCTAACTGACATGCAATGATCCTCGCTTGTGCTGCACACGATAGAGATGAGGGGTGCATGGGAGGGATCTTTTCTGTCATTTACAGATGAGAGGAGGGGGAGACTAGTGAAGGAAGGGCAAGAGTGGGCAAAATAAAAGAAAAGGAAGGAAAACAACATCAAGAATAACAGAGCTGTCTAGTTTGAGGTAGCAGGCCACAAAGAAGTGAGTGAGAGAGAGAGAGAGAGAGAGAGTAGCTGGGAAAAAAAAAAATGAAAGACTTTTTTTCTACTTGGAAACTGTGCATTTTATCTCCAGACTTCAACATCTGACAGATGATTTGTCCTTTTAGATGAGATAATTTTATATTTTTCTATTCCATTTTTATGTTACTGAGAAAAAATGTGATTCCGTCTTAAAGAGATGGTGCACCCCAAAATGAAAATTCTGTCATCATTTTCATTCCAAACCCATTTATTGTAATTACATTAATTGAACAAACTGTGAGATAATACAGCATGGTTTTTCACACTTTTACATGCTAAAATATGCACACAAATTAATATTTCATATTTAAATAGATACACATATAATTTCTGCATTTTAAATGGATTTGTCATGCTACCTGTATGGTGTTAAAACATTTGCGATACTGCTATATCTTATTTTGTGATGGAATCTGCATGCATTAAGGTTTACTTGATGAATAGATTCCTTTCCTCTGCTTGGTACTGTCAATGAAAATAACTCAGATTTTCCCAGTCACAATTACACATTATAAAAGAAAAAATATGCGAGCAGAAGGTTTATCAGAAATATGGAGGTGTTTTCCAACAATTGAGATATCAAGCTGGTGTAGAGCCATGTGTTGACCAGATGATTAGATGCCAGGTGTAGAGCAGATGAATGCGTGGTGTTGTCAGGGTAGTTATTTTCTTATTAGTCATCATTTGTGCTACATTTGTGATTGTTATTGTGCTGAAATATCTGTGGATGCCTCATGACAGTATTTCTATATTTTCACAAGGCTTTACAAACTGTTGCGAATGTTGTCACTCATAGTTTGACGGCTATAGAGCAGGGGTTTTCAACCTGTGGGGTGCCAGCACCTGTTATGGGGGCCACGAACACCTGTTAATTCATATTGAATTGTTGGGGTGATAGAATCTATAAATTCAATTCAAGGCATACACTCAAATAATTATGAATGGATATTTGTGTACATTTACTTCATACTGTAGTACAGTATTTTTAAAAGTTTGAAAACCCCTGCTATATAGTGCTGCAGGGATATGATATTTTTGTAGGCTAAAACTTGGAAAAAAGTTCACATTTTAGCGATTCTGGTTCCATCATCAGTATTTTTATTTAATTTTTATTTTGTCTTTTTTTTTTTTTTTTTTATTAGGATAGAACAGTATTTCAGAGAGGAAGCAAAGTGGGGGGTCGGGACTGGGAAAGCTGTGCAAGCCGGGACTTGAACTCGGGACGCCCGAAGCGCAACGGCACTATATGTCGAGCCCAGAAGGCTAATAGTGTCGATTTCAGTTGGTTTTTGAATGGGTCTTCTTCGGATAAATCTAAAATATCTGTCTATCTTAGTAGTTTATTATATTCATATTTTTACTTCAGGTGATTGCATTTAGGTTTCAGAATTAATTTGTGAAGTTTATCATGATGAACAAAACATGTAAGAATCATAAACTTACAGTAGCTTATTTTCTGCAGTTATCGCAAAACCTGTGGGTTTTTGTCAAGAGAACCTGGTGATACTAACTTCTTGATTGGGCTAAAATACGTCATAACTGGATAGCTATATTGAATATATAAAAGAGAACTTCTACCTGTTACTGCTAAAATTGCCAAAACAGTAGTTTTACAGGAGTTTTTGAGGAACATTTCCTCTTATCTCTCCAAAAAAGTACAAGCATTATGGGATGGCACAAGCTCATCTCGGATACCGTAATGCCATTCAGAGCGGTATGTGTACATGTTTACTGTTGGCATAATTTTGTTTACCTTGACATTCCCTCAGACAGCTTGGAAGACAGGCTTCATTTGAGAGGAAGGAGATGGAGGACAGGAGAGATTGAAGGAGGAAGTGAAGCTTCTCTAATGGACCGCACATCTGTTGAGAGCTGTCCTTCCATGCTCACTGCAAAAAATATTAAAAAGACCCACATCGCCCCCATAGGTCATTAGATCTGGAGTCGAACCCCCACCCCCCCAATACGTGCAGCCTGTCGTGCCCACCTGAGCCCATAATTGACTGATGCGCACCCTCATCAGTGGCCTGTAATGAGTGTGTGCCCTCACCTTAATTATTGTCACAGTCGGGAAAGCTGTATCGATAGGTAAAATCGCAGTCACGTATTTGGTTATGGATACAAATGTTTATAATGCATGTTTGTTTGCAGAAGGCCGTAAACAGACAAATTAGCCTATTAGCGTGCGTGGAGGTTTTGATAAAGTATCATCATTTTCTTTTTGGGGAAAGGAAGGTGGTGATGAAGTATCTGGCAGAATAATGAAGTCGAGGTGGGGATGAGATATCAGAAACCACCTTCTTTTCAGTCTCAACTCCAATGTCAGAATCGAACATTAGTTACTAAAATGGACTTTCGGCCTTGTAATCTCTCCAACCTGAAACAAAAACGGCTCTGCTGCGAGATATTGGGTTATATCAGCACTCTTTAAAGTTAAAGTACATAACTTCTGCCACTACCAGGCAGCAATAAACATCGGCAAACTGTTAGCACCATCCCATATATTTTAATGACAGACCATATGTTTTTAAGCACACAGCTTTGTTGTTTGCCACATAGCTAATTCCAGGGATTTAAGTGATGCTGTTTCATCAGTTATAAAGGTAGTCTTTAAATAATTTTCTCTTTTATTTACCGTTTCCAAAAGGTTTTTGGGTTGTTGTAGGGACATACCAGCAAAGCAATTGTTTTTAATAATAATAATTATATATATATATATATATATATATATATATATATATATATATATATATATATATATGTATATGTGTGTGTGTGTGTGTGTGTGTGTGTGTGTGTGTGTGTGTGTGTGTGTGTTTGTGTATTGTTTACACTACTCCGGCGTTAAAAGTTAAACCCCATAACAGAGACAGAAGCAACGATTTACACATACAAACTCAGCACTCATAAAATTGTTTAATCAGCAATTACTTCAGTCTTCAGTATCACAGAAATCATTATACTGTACAGTATATGCTGATTTGCAGATCACCCGAACATTTGCTATTGTTATGAATATTGAAAACAGTTGAGATATTACATATCAAGTCATATCTATCTATCTATATTGTTTCTTTGTTCATTCGTTTATCAGTCGTTCTATTTATCATTTAGTTTTTCCATCCATCTACTTTTTTTTTCTCATTCCACCCATCACATTAAAAGCTACAGCATTTTTTATATATGTATTTTTTGTCCGTACTGAGAATTGTATGTGTTATCTGAATGGAGCTCAACAGCAGAAGATCTGTTGAGTGTGCCCTCGATGTAACTGTGACCACAGAGAGTTCTGGTGTTGTTGTTGCGACAGCAGATTGCTCTGTCCTTCATCTCTGAGAACTGCTGCGTGTGGAGCCCAGACATGTTCTCTGCCTTTTTTAATTGGCCTGTACTAGAGCTTGGACATTTCACAGGGCCGTACGCAGTGGAGCAAATGTGCTGACAGTAAGCGTGTGTGTATCTGGTGAAGCCAGCCTGTTTTTTGTTGGACATGGTTTGTGGTGGAGGGATTGGCCTTCTCTCCACTGTCCCTCTGTAACAGCCTGATACAAGTGATCTGGCTGTGGGTTTAAGGACAGAATTTCAACAACATGGACACATTCACACATGACAGTAAACTATTACAGACACACACGTCTGCACAAACACTTTGGGGAGACCATCATAATAACAGGCCTCCATATGCTGTGAAGCTGTGTTTCAGCAAGGAGCTGCAGTGTGGTGATAAAGGCCTGTAAGAGGTTTGGGATTTGCTAAAACTATAACAATCACACAGCGCTTCATTACTTTCCTTCTTTCTGAGGCCGACGTTATGCTATCCACATTCTGGTGAAATTACCCAGAGGTGCTGTGAAAGTTACTTCACTAAAGTTTTTCCTCAGGTGTCTTGACATTCCAGATATGCTTCGACTCTCGTGTGACCACAAGAGTAAAATAAATACATAAATAAAATAAGTAAAGAGTGTGTAATTTTCATTGTTCATTAGTTAGCTTATTATGACTCCCACTGTCCTTCTCCTCAGGGAGACGCTGTATTGACCAAGATGTCGTGTCTCCAGCTGCTGTTTGATAGCAAATATCAGTCTTTCTCCAAAATCTCATTAAAGTGGGCATATCTGTGTAACCATAGTTCACTTTCATTGCACATAACATTTCTTCTCGCTGTCTCTCTCATAGTGGTGGAAAAACTTGTTTTTTAAGCAGTAATATCAAGATGGACTGTCGGAAAACACACCAGGCATGACACAACAAGTTACCAGTGACAATTTTTCTGTGCTTATAGAAAACAAAAATGGTATCTTGAGGTGACAAAGCTTCAGCTGGTGCCTTGAGTCCAACTACAGCAAATATGTGATTCATTTATATGTATATACACAAATGCATACTTTTATCTGGGAAGGATGCATTAAATTGATCAAAAGTGACAGTAAAGACCTTTACATTGTTACAAAATATTTCAATAACAAATAAATGTTAAAAATAAATATAAATAAACAGGTTTCCACAAAAATATTAAGCAGCACAACAATTTTGATTAAATTGATAATAAATGTGTCAGCAAACAGAAGGAGACTAACACAGGTAGGTCATATAGAGCTTTATTAAAGGCTACAGGAGAGGAGCAAGCGATCATCACTGGTGAGACAATGGAGCTGATAACTTGAATAGTAACTGGTGGTTTTTCTGCAAGGTGAGGCTGAGTCAATGTGCTGGGAGGAAGACTGAAGATGATGGCAGACAACTGGGATGGATTCAACGAACAGGTAGGTAGAGCAGGTAAGTAGTCAGGTAAGTTGATGCATGCTAGTGAACAACAAGACCGGACATGGGGTGGTGATGGGTAGGGCGGCTTTATACTTAATAAGTATGTGTATATATATATATATATATATATATATATATATATATATATACATATATATATATATATATATATATATATATACATATACATATATATATATATATATATATATATATATATATATATATATATATATATATATATATATATATATATATATATATATATATATATATATATATATATACATATATATATATATATATATATATATATATATATATACACTGATATTTTAAATAGTAATTATATTTCACATCATTACTGTTTTTACTGTATTTTATGTTATGAAATATATTTAAAAACATTTAAAAATATATCTGATGTGTAAAATTAGTGTAATAATAAATATGTTTAGGCCATTGCTATTTTTAATGTTTTTGAAAGAAGTCTCTTCTGCTCATCAAGCCTGCATTTATTTAATCAAAAATACAGAAAAAACAGTGATATTGTGAAATATTATTACAACTTAAAATAATATTTTTGTATTTGAATATACTTAAAAAAAAAATTTATTCGTGTGATGCAAAGCTGAATTTTCAGCATCATTACTCCAGCCTTCAGTGTCACATGTAACATCCAGTCTATCACATGATCATTTAGAAATCATTCTAATATTCTGATTTATTATGAGTGTTGGAAACAGTTCTGCTGTCTAATATATTTGATGAATAAAAGGTTAAAAAGGACTGCATTTATTAAAAAAAAAAAAAAATCTAATAATATATATTCTATTAATATATTTTCTTTACTGTCACTTTTTTACCAATTTAACACATCATTGCTGAATAAAAGTATTGATTTTATTTAAAACAAAGAAAGAAAAAAAAATGAACCCAAATACTGACCCCAAATTACTGACCAGTAGTGTATATTGTTATTACAAAATATTTATATTTTAAAACATAGCTTCTTTTTTTTTTTTTTTTACTTTTTATTCATCAAAGTATCCTAAAAAAGTATCACATGTTCTGAAAAAATATTAAGCAGCAGAACTGTTTCCAACTTTGATAATGAATCATCATATTAGAATGATTTCTAAAGGATCATGTGATAATGATCCTAAAAATGTAGCTTTGCATCACAGAAATAAATGATAATTTAAAGTATAATAATTTTAAAAACAATTATTTTAAATGGTAATAATATATCACAATATTAAAAAAAAAAATTCTGTATTTTTGATCAAATAAATGCAGGCTTGATAAGCAGAAGAAACTTCTTTCAAAAAAACATTAAAAATAGTAATGTTTCCAAACTTTTGACCTGTACTGTATATATATATATATATATATATATATATAATATATATATATATATATATATATATATATATATATATATATATATATAGCTCAGGAGTTTTCAGTATCTCTTTCTCAGCAGACAAGCATAAAAACACAGATAAATAATAAACTCAGCTGATGGGTGACGAGATGAACTTATTAACAGAACTGTGGAGCAGCACAGTATCGATGTTACCATTAGCATATTAATCATCCATTCATTCTCAGAAAACAGCCAGTTCAGGACCTGCTTAAGCCAATACACTTAACAGCAAGATTGTAATTGTAATTATTAAGCTCAATGCTTGGCCAGTATCCCTTACCAAGCAAATCCAGCTTTGAAACCAAATCAATCTTTCCTCATAAAAGCAACCAACAGCTTACTAACAGAGTTAATCTTGGCTAAGCGACCCTACTTTCACTGGATTAGCCTAAAATGGCATAATGTCAGATATGTTCTCTCAGAAGGATTTCACAATCTGGGTTTAAAAGAAATCTTTATTTGTGAACAATTTTATTAGTGATAATAAACGATGGTTAATTCTACCAGCTAATGAGCTCCATTCCAGTTCATGGATCAAAATTAGATGGGCACTGAAAGAACATAAATTATAATAAATTATTAGTTATTTATATTTATAATGTATTGTATTATACTGAACTACTACTACTACAACTACTACTGCTACTACTACCAGTAAAAACTTTGGAATAATTAAGATGTTTTTTTTCCTGCAGCTTAATATTTTTGTGGAAACTGTGATACTTTCTTCTTCTGAATTGTTTTTTTTTCCTGTCTTTTTTAAGGATTCTTTGATTAACAAAATTAATCATTTAACAAAATAAATCAAATTAAAACTTTGATTCTTTGCAACAAAAAGGATTTTACTGTCACTCTTGATCAATTTAATGTGTCCTTGTTGAATAAAAATATTAATTCTCATTTTATATATATTTTATATATATATACACTACCGTTCGAAAGTTTGGGGTTAGTAAGACTTGTTTTTTATTTTTTAGTATATTGTGTTTTTTGGTCATGAGTTTTTTTTTTATTTGATAAAGAATAAAGAAAAAAAAAAAACAGCAATCTGCCAAAATGTTATTACAATATGAAATAATGTTTTCCATTTTTATATCCTTTAAAATATAATTTATTTCTGTGATGCAAAGCTGAATTAAAATCAGCCATTACTCCAGTATAAAGTGTCACATGATCCTTCAGAAATCATTCCAAAATGCTGATTTATTATTAGAATTATCAATGTTGGCAACAGTTGTACAGTTTTTTTGGAAATATCTTGCACTATTAAAAGATCTGAAAAAAATGGGTGCAATGTACTGTATCAATATGAAGAAATTTTTCCTAAAGAGTTTAACCTGTGAATTTTGCACTTCATTTGTTTAAGGGCTAACTGAACTGTCTGTAAAATTATTGCAAAATACCAGATATATATATTTTTTTTTTCTCAGTGTACTTACCCCAAAGTTTTGAATGGTAGTTTCCACAAGATTATTAAGCAGCACAACTATTTTCAAAATTGATAATATTAAGAAATGTTTCTTGAACAACAAATCAGCATATTAGAATGATTTCTGAAGGATCATGTAACACTGAAGACTGGAGTAATGATGCTGAAAATGTAGCTTTGCCAGCAGAAAAAGTCAGAATAGGCTATTATAATTGTTGTCTGTCTCAAAATGTTTCTCTGCTTTGTCAGTGGTGTGCTGAATGAGATTATTTCATGTAATGAAACTCTGTACTTGTGGTTTTGTGAGTATTGCAACTAGGAATGAGACAGACAGCAAGTGACACAGAAACTAGAAAGTAACATCAAACCAGTCTCGGTCACATGTTTGATGTTATGAATGTGTGTAATTGTGGTTTCGGGCGGGTCGCGTGTCGGGGCGGTTGTCGGCGGCCTTCGGGGGTCTGCGGTTGTGGGGCCTCGGGCCTCTGCGTGGGCTGTCTCTTCTGGCGGGTCTGTCTGGGGCCTGGCGGGCTGCCGGGTTTGTGGGCGGGCCCCCTGTAAACAGCAAGTGACGTGGAATTTTGAAGGTGAGATATTGAGAGTATATTTCTTATGAACCTGGCATGCTCCTTCCTGCGTAAAGCTTTAATTTAGTCTCTCTCATCTACCGTGCGGCAGGCCGGGGGCTGGTGGCGGTTGTTGTCTTCCCGTGTGCGCGTCTGCCGGGGCTCTGTTCGTGCGCGGCGTCGTTTCGTCCTGTCTCCGTGGGTGCGGTGTTCTTTCGTGCGGCGTCTGCCCTGGCTGGGTCCTCGTTGCGTCGCTGCGTGCCTCGTCGTTCCGCTTGGGCGGTCGGGCGCTGGTGGCGTCGTCTTTCGGTCTGGCGCTGGCGCTTTAATTTAGTCTCTCTCATCTACCGTGTGGCCCCCTGGTGGGTCACCACTACAGCAAAATACAGAGACAGAGATATTAACGGATGAGAAAAAGCACAGTCATCATTATCTATTGGGTTATGTTTGATTTTATTACACACCCCTCTTTGTGGAGTTACATGACACCATCTTATGGTGCTATCATCATTTAAAGGGGAAGTCTGTAATTTCTGAGTCACCAAATAGAATAAAAAAAGGGTTTCCTCATCAGACATTGTTTGGACCAGTTTAGTCCCACCCCAAAAATGCAATTGGAGTCAGTGTTAATGTGTTGCTCTAATCATTATGTTTGCCAGCAATGCTTTTCTCGGGAAATCAGTCTACAAATGGTTTACCTATGGTTGCCTATGCATAACACATTAAAGTGTTCTATTTTTTCACCATTAAGTTCTTAATATTGATGTCAAAGAAAATAGGGTCTGAACTCATCTGGTTATTAGAGGAAAGCACCTTCATCAACAGCAATCATCATTAATGAAACTGGCTTTTTTGGAAGTGATTTACAATGAACTTATATGCCTACAGTCACTGCAGTTTTTGGCTTCCACAGTAGAGTAATACAGAGTAAAACTAAAGATTTTATCATTTCTAAACACAAGAAAAACTAACAATATGAGTAAAATGGAGAAAAACAAACAAACAAACAAAAAAACTGTTCCTGGCTGTGGTGGGAAATGGTCATTTCATTTAATTATTTTTGAATTTTTCTTTCTTATTTTGGAAAAACAAACATTACTAGCATTATGAGTAGACCTCAATATAAATAAAATAAAACTAAATGTTTATGAAAAACTAACAATTTTCACAATATAAGAATAAATTAAAAATAGTTTATGGAAAAATTAACAATCTTAACAATATGAGCAGAACTCAAGGAAAGTAAAATAAAATATGACATCCAGAACATACTTTTTAGAAGTGTTTTATAGTAAAAACTAATATTGCATGTAGACTTCAAGGGGAAAATAAAATAATAAACATCAAGAAGCAGTTTTTTATAATTATTATTATTTATTATTACTTTTTTAAGTTCTCTTATCCACATTTCTATTCTTGCTCTTCTGTATGACACGATCATCAATCTTAAATTCAATAATTAAATTAGAACTAGTTAATCCTTATGGAATCTTCATTATGGAATATCCATTTGTTATGCAGTCACTGGAGGAATATTTGTCCATTCTCATTTTGCAAAAAGATGTTCTCAAGCTCACTCACACAGAGGATTTCATCCAGTATCTGGACTCTGCATTCCAAGTGTCCTGGCCTTCCATAATCAAGTCTGTTTGCTTTTCACTGCCAGATAGTTCACCTGACGCCCCATAGATCCACCTTAAACTAACTCACCAGGCTTAGCAACAAATCAATACCTACCACGATCAATAGAAAAAAGAGGCAAACGGCTTTTTTGTGCCAGCTGACTTCTTCGGGGACAAAGAATATCCATCTTCTCTCCTCTCTTTTATAAGCACTTAATTATATTTTGTGAAATAATACTGACCCACTTTCCCCAGATGCCCTGTGGTCACGCAGACTGTTTTCTTGCTGTGTTATCTTGTAGGTTATGGAGAATAGAGAAATAGTTGTTGTCATTTGTGTGGCTCTGAGGAAGCTGGCATGCTTGATTAATTGCAGCAGCCACTAGAGGGCATCGCCTGAACCTCAGGGGCACGAATGGCAACCCTTTAATGTTAATGGATGATCTCTATCAAAAGCAATATGATGTACCACATGTGTAATTATTATCATAGCTGAATGAGTTTGCATTAAAGTCAATAAACTGACATTCAAGCATGAGAATGGTTAGATGATTATGAGATGAGTTTTTTATGCATGCATTTAAGAAACATCCACAGTTTCATAGTGAATGACTTCCAGCAATGGTGTCATTTTTTACTTTCCTTTCTCTCAGTCTTCCTCAGCACAGAATCCATACCTGCCTTCATGACAGATAGAGTAGGCCTGGAGAGAGCCTGGTGTGACAGTATATCCACCAGAAACGCAAATCATTTATCACATCTCATTAGCTTTTTATTTTCATTAAAGAGAGAGAGGAGAGTAAAGCCTTGTTTATGCATTTTGTCTGCCGTGAAGCTCTGTAGGCCGTGAACGCTCCCTTCATGCTGCTTTTTTTGGTTTTTGTTTAAGGTTGTACTCAGCAATTTTTTTTAATGATTTAAAATAAATAAATATTACTATATTAGTCAAAATTCTAATAATAATAATTTACATAACATATAAAGGTTTATGATTTATTTATATAAAATAAAATAATAAAATAAAACAATTTTGATAGGAAATTAAGTTTTTTCAATTTAAATTGAATTATGACTTGAATTACTTTACTTATTAAATTACTTTAATAATTTACTTATTACTTTAATTATTACCAAATATATATATATATATATATATATATATATATATATATATATATATATATATATATATATATATATATATTTCCATTGATAGCCATTCAAAAATAGCTGTGTATTCAGACGGAATTAATTTTTTGCAAGCAACAAATAAATTATTTTATATCAGTAAAAAATATGTAGTAGTAATCATTTGAATGACATATAATGGGGTATGAGTTATTGTTATTTTATTATTTATTTTTATATTATTATTATTAAATATTATATGATTTATTTTTATTATATTATTATAGCATATATATTTTTATATTATTATATAATCTTTTTTACTTATATAGTAGATGTTTTACCAGTGCCAAGTTTATTTGGAAGATCCTAAAACCATTAAATACTAATTTGGGAAAACTGCACCTGCTCAGCCAGTTGCATCTTGATTCATCCAATGGAATTGGAGCATCATGCACGGTTTTACAAAGTGAGGCATTGCACACTGCCATGTCACTTTTGGCGTGCGCAGGCTTAAATGAACAAATCAGTGAAACAGAAGGAGAGTAACCAGAGGTGAGACAGAGAGAGACGTTGAGCGAGAGAGAGTGAGAGAGACACAGCTGTACAAGCTTGCACATATGTATCTTTCCTCCTCTCAGTCTGACTGTTTGACATGTGGTTTGACTTGGCTTGTGCCAGATGAGCTCTTCCTCTGACAGCTGGATCCAGGCCGATCAATTCTCCTGGGTCCACCTGTCAGTCTACATTTCCTAACGCTGTCTAAAGCGGCACTGGCAGCCCTTCTCTGTCCTTCTCTCCTGTCATTCTCTCTCCTCTCTGCTATCTCTTTCTCTTTATAATTCAGAGTTAATTTAGGAAGCGTTATGCACTCGCCTGCTGTAATGTACCATATCTCTTCGGTTTGTGCAGGGTTAATGTGGTCGAGTATCATAAGGACCCCCGGTGATGCGATATGTACCTCAAGACTACATTTATATTTTCTGGCTGATAAATTCACTGGTATTTGCTAAAATGAATTGTTTTTGTTATGCGTCTTAAGGTGGTTGCTAAGGTGTTCTGAGTGGTTGCTAGGGTGTTTCTTGATGACAAAAGCCCTGTTTTTTTTTTCATGTTTTTTTTTTAACCATACGAACACAAGGGTTGCCAGATCTGTGTCACAAAACTAGCCCAATGACCATATCATAAATATTAAAGCTTACAATACGCAATTCCCAAACTTAAAATATATATTTTACAGTCACTGTTATGTAAACTGAAAACAATTATATCATAGTGATCATCAGCACACCTAGAGGTGGTCCTTTATAAAACATAACATCTAATGCAGTTTTATCATTGATAGAATATAAAATATTTCAATACAAGCATTTTAGTCAAACATAATTCATGAAATATATCAAAAATGTTAAACCCTCAGGAGAAAAAAACAACCCACTGCAACAGTTTAAAAGTAGCCCAATTCCGTGGGAAAACAGCGGAGCTGGCAACCCTGGTGTGCACCGAAAGTATACATCATTTGATAGCGTGCACATACACAGGCTCTCAACATATTGGTGCTTTCCATTTGAACTCGGAAGTGGGAAATTCGGAGTTCCCAGTAGGAACTTTTAACTGGAACACCCTCCCAAGTCGGACTTCTGATTCGGAATCTTGGAGAAATTGTAACAATTCTAACTTCACAATCCAATATGGCTGCTCAGTGCATCAACAGAAGAGAAACAGTATTAATTTATTGTTTATTAGCACTAATGTTTATCTGTGTCTCAGTAAGGCAAGGCAAGGCAAGGCAAGTTTATTTATATAGCACATTTCATACACAGTGGTAATTCAAAGTGCTTTACATAAAATTAAGTAAAATAATCATAAAAATAATCAACAATAAAACAAGGAATTTAAAAACGTTTAAAATGATTTAAAATAGTTCAAAATAGGAAATTATTATATATAAAATACAGTGCAATCAATTCGGACATAGCAAAGTGCTCATTTAATAAATGCACAGCTAAACAGATGAGTTTTGAGTCTAGATTTAAATGTGGCTTATATTTTAGCACGTCTGATCTCTTCTGGAAGCTGATTCCAAATGTGGGCGGCATAATAGCTAAAAGCGGATTCCCCTTGTTTTGTATGAACCCTTAGAACCAGACTAGATCCTAATGGTCTGAGTGGTCTGTTAGGTTTATATTCAGTGAGAATATCTGCAATGTATTTAGGTCCTAGGCCACTGAGTGATTTATAAACGAGTAAAAGTACTTTAAAATCAATCCTAAATATTACTGGAAGCCAGTGTGAGGACCTGAGGACTGGTGTGATATGATAAGATTTTCTGGTTCTTGTCAGAATCCTGGCAGCAGCATTCTGTAAGAGCTGCAGCGGTCCAATAGTCTTCTTGGGAAGGTTGGTGAGGGGACCATTACAATAGTCCACCCTGCTGGTGATAAAGTCATGAACAAGTTTCTCCAAGTCTTGACTGGAAACAAAACATCTAATTTTGCAATGTTTTTGAGATGATAGTATGCTGATTTAGTTACTGCTTTGACATGACTACTGAAACTAATGTCTGTCTCCAGAATCACACCAAGATTCTTGACTTGATTTTTAGTTGTTTGAACCCTAGAGTCAAGGTATGCATTCACCTTGAGAACTTCATCTTTGTTTCCAAATGCAAACTCTTCAGTTTTCTCCTTGTTTAACTAAAGAAAGTTTTGGCACATCCAACTGTTAATTTCACCAATGCATTGTCAGAGGGAGTCAATGGGGCTGTAGTCAACAGCATACACCAGTTCCTCCATTTTCTGTGAGAAGCTTAGAAGTGGAGATGCTGAAGAGAGGGATAATGTGTCTGTGATATGTTGTCCTGGCTGTGATGAGCTCTGTGGGCTCTGTGGGGATGTCGTCCATGAGCAGTGCTTGTTGTGGCTGTGTGGGGTTATCAGTGTCTTTGTGGGATGTGTCAACCACATGATGACTCTGAAGCTGATATGAAGTCTTGTCGTCACTCATACTTTGTCCAGGTGTGTGTGTGCCATTCAGGTTGAGTGGATTGGCACACCCTGCTGAAGGATGATGGAGGGAGAAATAGATATTGTTCTTTAGCACTCTTGCGCCAAGTTTGTTTGCGTGGAGGCCATCCAGTTTAAACAGTTGTCTATGACCCCAGAAAAGATTGAAGTTGTCGATGAAGTTAACTTCTTTTATACTGCATGTTCTTTGTAGCCATGTATTCAGCCCAAGAAGCCTTGAAAACACGTTAGTTCCTTTTGCTGGGTCCACTGATGAATGACTGAACTTCAAGTGTTCGAAGTGTTTCAAAGAGTGCACTGAAATCCTTCTTAAGGAGTTCTGACTGCTCTTTCCGAAAATCATTCTTCCCCACATGGATGATGATCCCATTTGCAGTCTTGTGCTTCATTAGAATGTTCCGAAGTTTCTTGTTCATATCAGAGACGGTTACTTGAGGAAAGCAGCATGTAGTTGTAGTCCTGCTAGTGATGTTTTTGATAATAGAGTCACCCACTATCAGAGTCCTGGGCTCAGCTGCGCTCTGAGCTGAATGCCGCTATCTGCTCGACCTTGAGTGCCTGTTAGTAGTGATGTTAGCTGCTGGCTGATATGATCCATGCTCAATCACAATTGGGGATTCCTCACCCACATTCATTAATGCTTCAAATCTGTTCTCAATGTGTATAGGGGCTGGTAGAATACCAGCCTTTGCAAACCTTGTCATAGACGTATCTGGGGTAGAGGATGCTACGACAGCAATACAAGATACTTGTGACAATCTGATGTCTCGAGTGCCTTTGGGTCTCACTCCCTGTTTGTGCCATCGATTAGTATGTCGAAAAGTTTCGGCTTGTTCCTCTACACTTGGTATAAACTGTTGAGATTCACTAGATTCACAGGACTCACTGGCTGTATGCTGAGGGGGTCCGTGATGATGATCTGCTGTGTGTTCCACCTGTTTTGAAAGTCCAGCATGTAACTTAGTTTCAAGAACCACAATCCTTTGTAAAAGTCTGTGGCAGTTCATGCAGCAAGTAGATTCCACAAGAGGCATTTTCTTTCTTTTCTGTTTGAATGTAGGCAGCTGTGTTTTCCCGTCTCCGGAATGTAAGCTGCTGGCAGTGGGAGGCAAAGAGTCTTCTTTTTTGTAGTATTATTTCAGTCCTGAAAAAGTATTTGATTTAGTGTTTGTGTCAAAAAATATGTTGTCTGAGCACTGTGCTGATCTGCTGAAGTTAAAATCTTAGAAAAATCTGAGAAAAGTACATAAACAGGGAGCAAAGCACGGGGCAGTAAGCAAGAGCGTCCGAACAGTAGCGAAGACAGAAGCAGAAAAAACTCAGTGGTGCACACAGTACTATCCAACCTCTACTTATGGCATTATCTGTGTTTTTAATCGACTGGTATTGCTAACAATGGAGGCGTCCATCTTGGTTTTCTCACTTCTCTACTGGAACTCGAGGTGCATTCACGCTACATCGTAATTACTGTGATTACAAGATTCCAACTTGTAAAAAGCATTCACATCCTCGTAGAACTCGTAATTACAACTTGTGAACTGGGAGTTTTCTGAGAGCTATAACTTGTTCCACTACCACCTGACCACCTCAGGTTTAGGCACTGATAGTTCCGAGACCAAGGGTGTGAACAGCTCCAAGTAGAACATAATGTGTTATGTTAATGTGTCATCTCGAAATCACCATAATTACAATATGGCATGAATGCAGCATATGTCCACTTGGGTGTGATGTCATTCCCATCTCTGACATCCAACTTCTGAAGTAAATGTAACACAGCGTACAGTGAGTCCTCCTTGTCTAGTGTATGCGCTTTTCTCTCTAAAAGTTATGAGCCATAAAAATGCTGTTATACACATTGAAACTAGAGTTGTGTGTATCTTTTAATTCTTTCGTCAGCGCAGTCCAGGCCTGTTTTGCCACCTTGTGGACAAACTAATTAGTGCAAAAAAAATTCAAAGCACATGAGCAAGCTGCATGTACATTCTTCAGTAAATACATGCTGTGCTGATGATGAAATGCCTGTCACGTGGACTGTACACACACTTTGACAGACACTTTTATCCAAATAAACTTTTATTATTTTATTAATTCCCTATGGGAATCAGTTTATTTATTCCTTTTTGGGGATCAATCCCATAAACTTGCTCCATGCTTTACTCATTTTTGGGTTAAAAATATAATAATAAATATAAGCAACAGTAATACTGTTGCTTAAGCACCACTGATAAAGTCCAGAGAGTGCCTGTTTCATCCAAGTGTCTGATTTGAAATTCTAGACTTCAACGGACATGCTCTGTGATCTTTAATTGATCAGAGTGTGCTATCAACGACTGGACTTAATACTCTCATTTCCATTTGTCTAATAAAATGAAACACTAAATTAAGTTAAAAGCTATGTTATGAATGTGGTTTGAGAAAGACATTTTCAAATTAATATGTCAAACTGAAGCTGTCATTAGGTATTAACAAGATTCTTTTCATTTCACAGCTTGACATATTGAGGACAATCCATTACTTTCTTGATCTGTGGTTATACGGTGTAAAATCTGCAGTGTTAAAGAAGTCTTATCATATATTTTTCCTTGAGGTCCACTCTTGATTTCTTGAACTTTTTGAGGCAGCTGTTCGTATTTCTCCATTTAGATAATTTTGGAAATGCATTTCTCCCTGAATTCTGAAATAAACTACAAGAGCACAAGGCTTTTATGTTCACTTTATTAAGATTTAATGTTTTGTTCAAGCACTCAAAATGTATGTTTATATAAAATGGAAATTTTGAAAAACTCTATAAATTAAACAAGTAATTATATTTGTGTGTAGAATATTTCACCCCTTGCTTTTGGTGTTTTTTTTTTTTTTTTTTTTTTTTTTTTTTTACACTTGTTTCCTCGCGGAAAGAAAAATCAGGCTGCACGCAAACAGTTCACAGACACATCATGCACACTGTCTGCAAGATTAAGTGCAATGCGGACAAGTGAATTGTAGGCTATTTTGGTCTTTAAAGTTTACTTATTAGTTTGGCCTCTTTCCACAGGCATGTTGTTAGCGTTTTTAATACCTTTGCCCCTATTTGTTTTAATTTTATTCTGTGACCGCATGTCGCAGTAATTTATCAAAGCTGCCTGCGTGTGAACTTCTGTTGTGATTAATAGTTGTGTTTTGGGGTGATATGTGAACACCAAATATATGGCCTTGTCATTTATCATGAGAATTCACCACAGGGACACAAAGTTCACACAGCACTGGAAATATTAATGATCCCCGAAAAAACATTATTAATCAGTCACACTGTTTGAGCAGTAAATGCTAATGTGCTAATGTATTCACTTTCTCACCAACGCTCTCTGTCTCTGGCTACCTTATTTAACCCCTCTCTCCCAGGTCCTCACCACCACACCTCGCTCTAATTCCAAGTTGGTCTCTGGCATGGGAGGCTGATGCGCTAACAAGGAGGCTAAAGCCTCTAGTGTCGGTCGCTAGCGTGTCTCTTGAGATCAGGGGAGTAAGGTTTACCTGCACAGCCCCTACCCGCTGGCCTCCGTTACACACCCCCCCCCAAACCTCACTCCCATCCGGGTCACGGCACCAATGTAACCCCTCTCTCCCAGGTCCTCACCGCCACACCTCGTTCTTGTTCTGAGTGTGTCTCAAACCCGTGTCTCCGGCATGGGAGGCAGACGCACTAACAAGGAGGCTTAATGATTGCAGCCTCTAGTGTCAGTCGCTAGAGGGTCTCTTGAGATCAGGGGAGTGAGGTTTACCTGCACACCACTTACTCACCGGTTTGGGAGTTAGTTTTACCTGTGAAGCTTTTTCCAGTTGGTGTGGAAGCACCAATGTAACCCCTCTCTCCCGGGTCCTCACTGCCACACCTCTATCTATGTATTAACAGCATTATGGCCATACTGTGAGTACATAAAACATTTATTAGCTTTCACGCAATGCTTGCAGCTACTGTGCTCATCACAGAAGTTAGCACTGAAGTCTTCCCAGAAAAAAAGGAAGAAAAACATATAAGATGATAAAATATCTGAAAGGTTACAACATTCCCAGACTCTCGCATATCAGATGTACAATTTCCTTTGCTTTCAGCATGATCTCGTTGCCCGTGTTCACGTCCTTCTTTGAAGACTGTCTTGAGTCTTGCCGTGGTAATCCTTTTTGTCTGTGTGTGTACAATTTGTTCCCCCCACTTTCACTGGGAGTGGCATGAAATAAAGCCTAGGGTACAACAAGAGCAATAATCTGTTGGCACATCGAAGTCTATAAAGAGTCAAGCCACGTCTTCAGCATTGGACAATGATCTATGGGGCATGATAGGGAATTGATTAGCCTCTGTTTGTGCTTAGCGGCTCATAGTTGTGAGGTACGGTACAAGCAAGCGAGGGACCTGTCATCGTACATTTATGCTGAAGGAATGAGTTTCCCTCCTAACTCGCTTTTGAAATCGAAGCATGCCCTTTCCAAACACGCTGGGAAATCCACATTTTCATATTCCCTTCCAATACTGGGCCAGCGAGAGCCTAAAGCACTTGACAAAAAAGCAATCCTTTAGCACGTCTGCCAACAGCAAAGAGGGGGATAAAAGAAAACAACAAACCACCATTAATCTTGTCCTTTAATTTATTCATCTGAGCCATATGATTCTGGCTGGGCGAAACCAGGAGTGATGCCGTTTTCGCAGCACGTTAATCTCACAGGAGCAGCTGTGTGTGGAGGATTAGGTTCTGATAGAGAGCCGCTCATGCCGATTGGATGATGGAGCTGCTCGCACATCAACACCAGTGACCGTCGGAGAGTGGTTAGAGGCCGAGTCGGCTCTAACATTAGCATCGCCCAGCAGCAGCGGTCAGCCTTCACACCACATTCACATCAACTCGCTGATGAGCTCTTAAATGAAGACACTAATTTGAGCTCTGCTGTTTCCCCTGCAGTGTCTTATACTTGTGCTGTCCTTCACCTCATTGTGGGAAACTCAACTTGAAAATTCTAATTTAATCCAAGTGAAACTTTGTGTGGTAAATTTGAGCTTGGATGCATATGAGCACCCTAGAAACCACTTGGCAACATGTTTAAAAACACTATGTAACCATATTTTCTTCAGAAAAAAACTGTTTCTCATTTAACAGTATGTTTCTGGTATTATTTTCACTTTACATTTTTGTTTTGCATCAAAAATTCCATCTTGTTCAGAAGAGAACATATAGAAATGCCCTAGCAACCACCCACAAAACCTAAGCATAATGGTGGGTGTGCTCACTCCACCATGGACAGAATATGTTTGGGATGTCTCTCTTCCCCCAATCTGAAGGGGGAGTTGTCTGTTTTCGGTCCATCTGACAGTAGCTGATTGGCGGGACTGTATAAAAACATCTCCTGCCAGTTGTTCAGGGGTTGCTCTGGGCTCCGCGTCTCTGCTTTGCTCTGGCCACCAGGCTGGTGGCAACACCAACCTACTCCTCTTTGCCTTTTTGCATTACACATAGTTTACACTTTACTGATCTGCACTACACTTTTGATTAGTTTTCTCTTGCTTCTCAATTACTGACTTAGTACATTTATTGATTCAAATTATGATTTAATTGTATAATTTAATGTTTAATAAATTATTTTGGATGGAACTTAACAAGCTGTGGGGTTTTACCTATGTCATTGCCACTGTGAGCCATATATATATTTGGCTAAAATTAATTTTTATTTATTTATTTTTTAATTAGAAATATATATATATATTCATTCATTTATTTATTGTACAAGGTGCAATATTGGAAATCACTAAAAACAACATATAACAAGTTATATAATATTATTATTAAAGATTTAATACGGAATCTACTGCAATTTTCATTTGGTGTCTTCTGTTGTGTACATCTTACTGTCCGGGATACAAGAGCAGAGCAAACTATTCCAATCTCTTGTTTTTCCCACCAATGAAAAGCCTTTTTAAGCATTCTATTCTGCACAGGCAATCTCTCTTGGACACATATACACTGCTCGGTAATCAATCTGCCTATCTGAGCTGAAATGTTAAATGTCCTTGTATGGTTCTGGCTAGACAAATCATTCGCTCTGAAGAAGACAAACTTGCGTGCCGTTCTTGGCATTGTGAGTAACACCTGTGTACATTGTGGTAACGTGACCTTTTAAGCTCTGACTGACGTGTCAGGGAGCTTGTGTGGGAATGACACTTTACTGATGTATTCAACGACACACCAATGTTAAGATTGTGCATGCGTGGGTGGAAAATAGGAGACATTATTATGTGATTGTGTCTATGTGCATATGTGATGTGTGAAGGCATTAATGTACTGTATGGATGCTGACACTAATGTATGAATTTGTGTGGGTTTTGCATGTGTGTGTGTGTGTGTTGTTTGTTTTTGTGTGTTTTAATTTTGCAGATACCAGCCTAGAACATGAAATGCACTGAAATTATATCTGCTCTTCTACCATATTAACATAGCATTTGTTTAGATTTGTTGTGAAGGCCTTGTAACAATACAAATATTCTGATTTACAGGCATGAAATAGTAAAACTGCCCATAACTTCAAGGGGGCTTATGCAAACTCATTCTTTTATTCATGACCACACAAATCACATGAAACAAGATCTGCCCCGCTTCAATTGCTCTTGTTCGTCAAACACAGCCTGCAAACTTGCTGCACCAAGTGGAAAATCCCAGAAACTTCTGAGCCACGACCGCAGAACCGTGACTGTTCAACTTTTAAACTCGCTCACTGGAGATGCTCCAAATTATTAATGGAAGTTCATTTTACTGCCCATGGTTGTCCGGTCATTAGTCCTGACACTTTTTCTGATTAACAAGGTGTTCGTATGTGATTAACGCCGATCTGATTGGGCTGTCGGTCTTCCAAATAGACACCTTACCGCCACTCAACCTGCGGCTGTTCCTCTCCAAATGGGTCAGTGTGGACGCCTCTCGCACTTATTCATCGTTACGATCCGAATAGACCTCAGTAAATTTCCCGCTGTCAGTATCGAGACGTGCACCCATGGGACGCAAGCCCACTGTACTTTTAAAGCTTATGACTGCATCTTTCTGGCCATCAGCAGCCAGAGGATACAGCAGGGTCAGTGGGGCTAGACTGGAGGTCAAAGTCTGTAATGTTCACCATATTTTATGATAGGCATCAGTTTGAGGAACTGTTCCGTCAGCAATAACAGGTTTTCTTCTACAGTGCTTGTCACGGTTTCCCGCAGGCAGCTCATTGAATGGTGTTCTGTTTTCCTTAGTGCCGTGTGTTAATATATGACATGGATCAGGGGTTTTCAAACTGGAGCTGCAAGGGACTACTAGGGGGTTTTTTATATGAATAAATAAATAATCAAAAATTAGACTAAAATATATAAAAATAAGATTAATTAGAAACTCTTTAAAAAATAAAATAGATTAAAATAAGTAAATAAATGAGTAAATAAAAATAAACAATAAATAATTTTTTTATTAAAAAAATATTTAAATAAATAAAAAGTACAATAAATATAGTACTATAACAACAAAAAATAAAAATAAAATTAAAACAAATAAACAAACAAAAACCACAAACAAACAAACAAATAAATAACATTAAATTATTAGAACATGTTAGATTAAAATAAAATAAATCATTAAATAAATGTGTTTAGAGAAAAAGTTTACAGAAGTAAAAACCTTTTTAAAAAGATATAAATAAATAAATAAATAAATAAATAAATAAATAAATAAATAATAATAATTAATAATAATTAAAACAATAAATTATGTAAAATACATAAATACAGTGCCATAACAGTATAATAAGCTATAATGAGTAAAAGACATAAAATCAATGTAACTTAACAGAATCTAAATGTTTCCAAATAATATTTTAGACATATTTATAATGTAAAAAATTCACAGTATAAATAGCGTCTTAACACAAAACTATAGAGGTGCCTTTTAAATTTTAGAATGGGAATGCTCATGTTTGGGGGTCCATGGCATCTAAAAGACTGAAAATCTGAAAGCTTAAAACTCCTGGTGTGGATAATCACATTCTGAGAACAATTACTATGTTATTATTTTACATGATGCATCTTATGTCATGCATAGGAAGCCATAAATCAATTTATTTTAATCTAATACATGTCTGCATACATTAAAATATCATTCAGCAATACATAACACATCCAATTTCACATCTTTCTCCTCCCTTGAAGTTCACATGGTATCGATCCATCTCCATCTCTGTTAGCGCTCGGGTTTGCGCATGCAAGCATCATTAGAAGCTACTTTATCGAAATGATCCTTTAACCCTGGTGGAGTCTGACCCATGTCCACCGTTTTGCAGTCATTATCCAAACAGACCTGACCCTGTGACCTCTGGGGAAAAAGTGTAGCGAGGTTTGCTATCATCTCATCTGCTTTTCAGTCTCGTCTCGGTGCCTTGCTGATAAGATATGTTTCCTTGTTACTTGCTGCTATAGTTCAATTGTCTCTGTTAATAAATGGATCTCTGTATCAAGACTGCTCACTACAACTCAAGAACATAAATTCTTAATGCAAAATTGATCCATGTCAGATTCCCTTCGGACAATCAATCACAGGCGATCGATGCAACGCAATATGCCACTGCTTCACTGGTTTAGATGTGTATTTTATCAAACATGTGAACTTTCCTTTCCTTTGAAGCCAGGGTTTTAATGCACTGAAAAAGTGGGGAGGAATACAGCCCAACAGGAGTTGATTATTGACCGTGGTACGATGTTAACAGGAGTGAGCAATGCAGCAGGACTTATCAGAAAATGAACATAGATCATTCATCCGCACGCAAGAAGGCGCCTCACCTTGGCTGCTGGTGGTGTATGACAGATCGTTTGTTATCTCCAACGGATTCATTTTCAGCCAAACGCAGGAGACCGGTGACAAATACTGTCCATGGCATGTTTTAGCATGGTTCTTCACCTCACCCGTAAATACAGGCTTTCTGAGCATCCCCAAAACCCCTTAGCTTTCATCACACCTCGGTTAGGTCTGAAATAAATTGAGCTCTACTGTGAATTTATTTTAGCTTTTGCCATATTTATTAACTTGGGAGATTCCCTATTTTCAGGGGCAGAGCAGTTCATTAATTCAGAAAAACTCCACCACCCTTAAATCAGGCGGATGTCAATTGCTGTTTCTCTAGAATTTCTCCCTGCCCTTGTGATGGAAGCCTTTCACCCCTGTTAGCCTGCACCGAGAGGTTTGATAAAGTTGTTATCCAGCGGATTTCAAAAGGTGTTCTCTGCTCTTGTACCATTGACTTGGACTCAAGTATTTTTTTTTTCCCTGATGGATTTATATGCCACATAAATTCAGCACGTTACTCTCTGCCTGTGGCAAGTGTTCCCAACATTGCTGGGATGCCTCTTTTTTTTTATTTTATATAAAAAATATCTTTTTTTGATGTAATATTATTGTTGTTTCTTGGAACTAAATGCTAGCTCGGCAGTTGTAAAAACAGATGGATTTTGAATTAGTTTGAGGTATTGTCATATTTGCACTTTTGAAAAAGTATTATAGAATCTATACATACAGAAAAAAAAAGTAATGTCCCATCCATTTTCTGTTTGCTAAAATGTAATTTTTCCGTAAGACACTTTTATTTACATTTCTTTCCAAAAAAGAAAGAAACGAAAAAGAAGAAGAGAATCAACATGTATATATTTTTAATGTGCTGAATATTTAAAGCAAAATGAAGACTTGTTTGTATTATTATACAGTAGGCCAAAATTAGCTTCTTTATACTTGAGGTATAAAAAAAAAGAAAAAATGACTTATTGAGTCAAGCCAGCAGAAGCATCCAGAGGCATTTCACTGCCTAACATGAAAAGCGATCCTATTTTCTGAGAGCGAGGCAGAGAGAAAGAGGAGAAATATTTCATTAAGAAGCATCTGACTCCAGTCTAAGTGCCGCCTCTCTGCTGCTTATCCCTGAGAAGCCATATTTCCAGCCAGTTATGGGACCATAAATTACCTATTGACTACCTTATTATGCTTATTCGATTTGCTGTGATCAAGAGGATTATTGAGGTGTCAGGCCCGAGTGCCAGGGTTGATAGAGCCTGTCTGGATGCCAGACGCTGCCAGGGAAAGTGTAGAAGCCCAGGTGGTACCTGAGTGAATCTGAGACCTTGTGTAATCGAGGAAGTTGATAGTATAAATGAACGGAGTGGGAGTTTTGTTGAATGCCAAACTGGCACTCATCTGCAGATACACTCTGATGGAGATGTATCAAAGACAGATACATTTAAAGATAGTCTTCTGGTCTAGACTGCATGGGCACATTGGCTGTGGTTGGCATAACTGGGTTAGTAAAGATGCTTCTGCATGTTAGATTAAGAATGGCACCAGTGTATGACGCTGTCTGGTGTTGTGGATTAAGTCAATGGCTATGCTGAAAATTAAACTTGACGGAAACGATGAAAATTCTGTCATCATTTACTCAAGTTGTTACAAACCTGTATGAGTTTCTTTCTTCTGTTGAACACAAACAAAGATATTTTAAAGAATGTGGGTAACCAAACAGTTTCTGGTCCCCATTATGGAAGTTAGTGGGGACCAGCAACTGTTTGAACTATCCATTTAAGTTGGACAGTACAAGATATTTGGACTGTACTGGTTTTATTAATTTATTTAAAATGTATTAATTAAAAGCTGTCAGAGTTGTGTTAATGTAGAATAATTATATATATTTAAGATTATTCAGTATTTGATTTATTACAATATGTTTTAACACTGAGTTTGATATTATTACTGTCCGAAATAATGAGTTTAATCATGAATATTTTTAATTTTTTTTAAATGTTTTTCTCCAAGTTTATATATCTGATAGATCTTTGCTTAAGTAATGTAAAAGCCAATTTGTGTAATATAATACTATGCCTATATTTATGTCACACAGTAAATTAGCCTCTATACAGTACATGGTAATATATAATTGCATTTATGTTTCAGGAACGGGGTCTCTGACAAAGATGTCTTTAAAAACTAAGTTTTATTTATTTATTTATTTAAATTTTGCAAAGCAAATTTTACTTCATATAAAAAAAGGTATGAAGTTTCACTATTGCCACCAATGCTTTCAACACACCAAAAAAAAAAAGTCTTCACTTTCAAAAATAATAAAAAAATAAAAAAAATAGCTTGCAGTTTTATGCTTCGGACATAGATGGCGATAGAGAATCCAAAGGAATAGTCCATCCAAAATCCACACCGATGCTGCATCCCAATGTGCCTACTTATACTATGCCCTTAAAGTATGTTCTTTTTTGTTGAAGAAAAAGTACACACTTTTAAGTGTGTAGTAGAAGAGTAGTCAAGCTTTGGGACATACTATCACATCATACAGTTGCGTCTTTAACGGAGCACTCTGTCGCACAGTTACACGCACCCCGTCACTGTGAACTGGCCTGTCAATCATCTTGTCACAGTTAACATCCTCCACATTCCATTTCATTTAACTTCCTACCATATCCGAGAGAAAAGAGCTAGCACGTTGATCTTCGAGCCGAGAGGGACTTCATGCAGAGAACTCTGCTCATATTTTCTGCATAATGATGCATTTAAAAGTTAACGAACAAACGGATGTTTAAAAAAGTTTACATTGCTGTTGCAGATGAAATATAACACAGATAACATAAAAAAATATTTTTACCAGGTTAAATGTTGATTATTAGTAACTCAAACCCCTTTATCTAAACCTCTCTACTTAACCGTCTGTCGCACATAATGCTTTTTATTCGTGTCTGTAGTTCTCAACCGAATTATTCATCAAAGTGCAATGGATTGTGGGTAAGATTAGCCATTAGACTGTGCATGAATCCACACTTCAAAAATCGACCTGAAATAGTAGACCATCCGGGGACTTTTGGCATACACTTTTTGAACATACTATGCTTTGGGACACACTACAGTAATTCATATCTCACATACTATTTAGGATGGATAGTATGAACATTGGGACGCAGGGCTTTCTTTCTTCTCTGGAACACAAAAGAAGAATGTTGGCAATCAGGGTTTTTTTTTTTTTTTGTGGTCCATAAAATTAAAGTCAATGGGAAGCGAAACTGTTTGGTGACCAATATTCTTTAAAATATCTTCTTTTATGTTCAACAGAAGATAGAAAGTCATAAAACTTCTGGCTGGACTATTCCTTTAAAACTGAGTCCTGAGAATGCACTTTAGAAATTTAGCAATTTTTAATTTAGGCAAAAGGTTTGCTGCAATCTCTTATGCTTAATGATCTTTTAAAGGATCTTAATCAGCTCATGTAAGTCATGAGATATGCATTTCTCTAAATCAAGATCATTCATTAAACCAGGACTCTTACTGTTGTGTTTAGCCATTTGAAAGAAACATGAAGAGGCTAAATGAGAAAACAACATGTTCACCTCATTTCATCTCTTCATTTTTAAATTAATATGGCATCAAGCTCGCTTACGGTGTCTTAAATTCAGGTTTCATTACCCTGGAACCATGTGGTTCCTCTCGCAGCAACCAGTGACTGCAAAACTTCATTACCAATACAGTATGCTCCACAAATATGCTTTCTTCATTGTTTAGAAATGAGTGAGCTTGGTCATTTAGCAGACCGACGTATATTGTAATGGAGTTTTCTGAGAGAGAGAGAAGGGTAGAAAGTGGAAAAGAGAAAAAATACATGAGAGGTACAGACAGGGAGTGTTGAGGAGGGACCACAGGAGGAAGTCGTTAGACAGGCCCGTTAATTGAGTCAGTGAGATGGAGCGTGGAGTGTGTTTGTCTGAGGACCAGACGACCTTCAGCACAGACATGGGCATTAATTAGTGCTCTGTGCACAGGTGAGTTCCTCTAAGCCAGATGAGGAGGAGAGCCCCGTCTTTGGATTTAATGCAGTTCCCAGCAATAATCAAATCTTCAACATCCTCACCTTGCAAAGTCTTTCATTTATGGATAAAGTTGTGACTGAATAAAAACACAGAACCCCTTTAACTTTCTCTTATCTTGTACTTTAACTGTTTCTCTCTGTATCTCATTAACAGCATTGATTCGAACCTTCTGGGTCTCGGTTCGGCTGTGATAACATTGATGTGTCTGTCCTCTGCCTTATCCCAGATTTTCTCAGATGTAAATTATGATTTTTCTGTGAATTTTCTCTCTCACACAGTAATAGTGCAGCAAAACAGAGCGAGTGTTTAGATCTGTGTTTGCATTTTTTATCATCACCTTTCTGATTCCCTTTGAGCGCCAATGACAAATCCATGGCTCTCTATTCAGCCTCAACTGACTGTTTATTTATTTATTTATTCCAGGAAAAGCTTCAAAAGCAACATTGTGAACAGACTTAACTAAAAAAAAAAAAAAAAAAAAAAAACACAAAGCCACTGATCTGACAGCAATCAAAAAAATAAACGTTTTTAGTAGCACCGTTGAACAAAATTGGGAGTTAAAAAATGGAATCTGCGAGCTGGTAAATTAAAAGATCCGAAGTAGAAGAGAATTAGAGATGACAAAGATAACTTATTTTTAAGTATATGACGTAGGTGACATTATAGCCATGAGATGTATATTCAACTATTAAAGCCAATTCATAGTTAAACCTTTTAATATTTTTACCCAGAATCCATTTATGGTCATATACTGTATGCATAGGAAAAAACAGGGACACAAAACTCATTTTGGTCATAACAAGGTTCTGACCTTTAAAAACAATGAAGTGGCTGCAGGGTTCAGTCGACACTTGACACTCCACAAAAAGAGGTCAAAGGGCCTTAAGGTTACTCAAATGGCAGAGGTTTGATTTGTTGAATCTGTACCGTTTGGATGAGCTGCAATTTAACAGAGAAGAAAACATGCCTGAATGTCATTTGTGTGAACACGGTGTGTGGCATGGCAGTATTTACAGCGGGGAGCCTTGCAGATAAAGTTCAATATGCAGGGAGGCTGTTCCGGTCCAGTGTGTTAAATTTTAGGTGTTTCTGATTGCTGTCAGATTGTGTGGTTCAGGCATGCCAATTCATAAACACATAGCAAGGAAGATCCGGGTGGAAAATTTAGCTGTCATATACATACACAGCTATCCAGTCAATGAGAGATGGATTCATTTATTTACAATGAAGCCTTTTTAAGTGTTCATATACATGGTAATATCCTTATTTTTTAACAGAGATTAAGTAGTTAACAGTTAAAGTAATGTATGACCTAATTGTCCTCAGAGACTATGACCACATCTCAAAGTACTGAAATCTGAGATTCTCTTGCTCTTTACTCTCTTTATATCCTGGTGTCTCTCTCACTGACTCTGTCTTTTTAAGACCCCATGAAATATATATGAAATATATATGAAATATATATGAAATATATATATATATATATATATATATATATATATATATATATATATATATATATATATATATATATATATATATATATATATATATATATATATATATATATGGACGAGATAATGAAGGTTAACTTGTTCAAATCGCTAACCATTCCTTCATGAGTTTCAAACTTTGACATGTGTCTTCCCACCTCTCTCATCCAGGCCACAGCAGCTTCATCTTGGCTCTAACTCAGAATCTGAGCTCTTAAATCAAAAGCATAACTCAGAGAGAGGGAGCACACACAGGGGCCAGAGAGGCTGAAATAAATACTTTATAATTCAAAGATATTTGCTGCCATTATCTGAAGGTGCGACTGAGGTGTTAATAACTCTTCACAGTGGGTGTTGCGATCCTGAGAGGAAGGAGTGTTTGAAGGGTGTGAAGGTGGAGGGGATGGGCAACACACCCACATACACACACATACAGGGACATTAATGATGGCACAGACACAAACGCCCATATGTATGTGCTCCACATATGGTGGAGAAAATGGTTGACCATTACCGCCCACCTTTCTGACTAATTTTCCATGCTCATCTTGAGTTACCCAAATTTGTGGTTGGATATGATATCAATCTGCATTATTTGAATGTAGTGTGGAGGGTATTGGCATGCCCTTGGCAAAAAAAAAGGGGCTGGTCGTTGCGGTCCAAGTGTAGGCATAAATCGCACAAGCGGCAGTTTTACTGCCGGTTGTAAATAGACCGTCCTGCCATTTTTTACGACAGCTATCACTAACTCATTCTGATTCTTATTGCCTCTCGAACGCCACCAGTGGTCCGCCTGCCACTGCCAGCTCCCGGCTCTTCTGCGCTGCCCAAACTTCTGAAGGCTGTGGGATTTATCACTGTGGTGTAAGCATTTAATTGAATCGCTTGTTTTCTTGTTCATAATCACACATATGGATCCAAAGGGAAAGTTGTGCTGAACCTAAGTGGGCTTGGGAGTCTTTTTAAAAAGAGGATGTTTGGAAGATGATCAAGGAACGTGATGTTTTATGTGGTTGGCGGATTATGTGGCAGATGAAAATAACATTTGTTGCCAGTGCTGTTTCCTCAAATTTCACAGTATTGACAAATTTTAACTCTTAAAATGTTGTTGCAAGTCATTGATCTCACAATGAGAGGGATCTCATTCACAGAAACTGTGGTGTACAAATATTATTTTCATTATAATTATGTTTTTTAGGTTGTCATGGTCATCAAAAACCAGGAAAAAAGGACTTTATTGTGATTTCCATGCATTGAAAATTTAAAGATATTTAAAATGATCTCTAAAGCCGTTTAAAAGGAATGACTAGTGACTATACATATTCTGTAGTACATTTTTCTGATTGTATGCCACAATAAAATAATATAAACAACTATTAGGTTGCTTATGTTAACATTTGTTAGCAGTAATTAATATGAACTAAAAATTAAACTAAAAAAACTAAAAAAAAACTTTCTAACCATACAAATATTATAAGTATTATATTATCATATTCAAAATATTACTGCTCATTATTAGTTTGTTAATGGCAGCTTATAGAATCATATTGTAAAATATAACTCAAAATAGTAATATTCACATGTTACTATATACATATTTATTGACAATTTTAATGGAATAATAATAATAATAATAATAATAATAATAATAATAATAATAATAATAATAATCACCTTTAATCATCTGACTGGTCACATGACTGCCAACCTGACTAGGCCTGTTTTCATCTGAGAATGGATAACCATTAGTTAGATATATCCTGATTTGCATGAAATATAACATTCAGTTGCAATGAAACTCATGATTTAATTGCTAACAGACAACTTTGTTTAGTACTAGCTGAATCAAACACTGATTTTTTTTTTGTTCCTTCTAGGCTTGTGTAGGCTTAGAGAAGAATCTGATTGGGTCATGTGACCAGTCAGGTGGTTGAAGTGCTACATAAAGTAGGAAGTTTGAATGTTTGGTACTGCAAACATCCAGTCCTCCAACCGGAAAGGCCAACACCAACTGAGTTGGAATATCTTTGTTGTTTTTTTTTTTTTTTTGAGGATGTTTTTGTGACACCTCTTACCCAAATTAAACCTCAAAAGAGCATAATCACAAGGATAAAAGCAACATCACAACCATGAATCAACAACCGTGACTCCAAAAAAATCCAAGCATATTTTCTGTCCCTTTCTTTTGCAGGCCCATCGATCAGCAAATAATTTTGTACTTTTTTATTGTGGCCTTATTTTCTTGTTTATTTCCACGGCTGGATCAAGTTGAATGTTATGTCATGTACTGTACTGTAGTGACCCTGAAATGTATTTGGACAGTTGGGGCATTCAATTCACAATTTTATGACAGCCATAAAGTGTTCAAATGCTGCAAACATTATATCTACTGTTTTATCATTTGAAACCTAACAAACTTTGATTTAAATGTGTGTTTGTGTTTTGATATTTCGATAAATAATGAATTCTAAAGAATGACTTAAAGTGTCCAAATACTTTTTTGGGGCCACTATATTATTTTTCAGGTTCACGGAAAAGACAAACGGGATGAATTTAATGGCCTAAAACATGGTCTTATTGTTTTTTTTCAATATGTCCAGGTGATATATGCTGCGTACTGTGTACATATATTATATTGCAGTTTTGTAAACAATGTGGCAGCATCTTGATTTCTCTTCCAGGTATGCCATTCAGGGATTTAGAGATATAGTCTGTCTTTTATCATGGATTTGATGTCTTATTCATGTAGTCTGGTTGGTGAAGCCATGCAGTGCTAGCTTTTTCAATACAATCCTCTTCCAGGTGTTCAGCATTTTTTTTTCCTCCTGTAAGATGACACGTACTGAGGATATTGTTTTTGTGATGATACCAGGTGTCACAGTGAGCTCTGTTGACAAAGATTTGTGTGTTTATGGCATTAGGGTGTCAGGTGGTGGGGAATATCACCGCACGTTGTGTCTCACACACACATTGTGTCTCACACACACACACACACACACACACTTTTGCCAGTGCTACCTGTCGGACAGTGAAGAGATGGATTATAATTATGCCTGTCAATTTAATGCATTAAATTAGTGTGATTCATATATAAAAAAGATGGAATTAATCAAGCGCCTTGATCTACATATTAATTATCCTATTATATATATAAAAAAAAATAATCTAGAAATCTTCACCTTCATGTTTTCAACTGAAATTGATCATTAGAATAGTGACAGTGATCTGTTTAATGACATGCAATTAAAACAAATAATTTATTAGCTTCAAAAAGTGCTTATTGCAATACTATTCAATGATTTTGACTGCCAAATTAATTTTAACATTTCAAATTATCTTAATTTGCAGGCTTTTCTTAACAGATTTCATTTGGTTGATTAATTGGCAGATCATATATCATTTTGATCTTTTTTTTTTATTATTATTGATTGACATTCCTAATTGTAATTTGTTCAGTTAGATTATTCACTTTCAAAAGTTACATCCGATGTGAATTTTTATCACATAAGATGTAATCAATTGCTCTACCTCACAACAAAAAGCAACACTGACCAAAGCTCTTATTATGAGAGTATATGAAAGCCATTGTGTATATTGATTTACAAAATCCATTAAGACTGAACGAATCAGTGAGCCATGAGCAGTATTTTTCCCATCTGGGGACGAGTCATAGTTTAAATTTCAGTTTGGCCACATGCAACTTTTCAATAAGCCCTTGGCTACTTTGAAAATCCAAGCACTTTATTTCCAATACTCAGTTTGCCAGTTTTATAGTGATGTATGTGGACAGTTCATTCGTAGAATTAAAATTCATAAGCTGGGATACTCAGGGCTAATAATAGCTGTTGTCACAGCAGTTATTTCCTGCGTTGGAAGTTGCACTCTGATTGCAGCTAATTCTAATTGGAATGTTAATTGTGAGCCAGATGGTAGCAATGCTAGATAATTATAAGTATTATTATTATTATTTCAGGGCTGCATAACAGTCGTAAATTCAAAGACAAACAACCAAATTAGGTCCGGATTTGCAAACTATGCTGTACGAGAA
The DNA here is from genome assembly GCF_018340385.1 of Cyprinus carpio. Taxonomy (NCBI): domain Eukaryota; kingdom Metazoa; phylum Chordata; class Actinopteri; order Cypriniformes; family Cyprinidae; genus Cyprinus; species Cyprinus carpio. The sequence continues at coordinate 27,268,580 of NC_056586.1, read as the reverse complement.
ATAGGTGCAGGGTTTGGATTGAGACAGAGAAGAAAATTGATTATCCAGTGTCTTCTGAAGCAGTTGCCCAAGCTGAGAAACTAGTTACAAAAGAGCCAGATTGCCATCGGATGATACATTTTGACTGTTCTCCATGCTACTTCCAGAGCCTGAAGCACATTTCATGGTGAGCCGTCAAGAGTCAGGCCTTGCTGCAACTAGACTCTCCATTTAGTTTGTTGTCTGGCTGTCTTTAATGTTTCAGCATTTTGCTGTAACGAACGCCGCTGCTACACGCATGCGCTTTTGATAACCTACATTGGTTGAATGTCTATGTGCAAATTTTTTAAGAGGTTTAGCCATGTGGTGCTGGTGAGGCATTCCTGGCACTGCTGGCACTGTTGGCACTCTCTTCCCGAGGCGTATTCACTTCATTCAGACACTACCTTCTCTATATCTTTCCCTCTCGCTGTCATTCCTTGCATGTTTTGCCTTACCGAACTTCCTTCCTTATCACAGCGCTGCACCCCACTCCTGTTCGGACCGTGTTTATCCAGGAGGTTCTTGTCTGGGGGCGATAAGCTGTCAGGCTCACCCCTACATGGATCCAAGGGCCCCGTCTCTCTTTTTTCCCCCTGATTTTCTAACACTACGCTTTCCACTGCCCCTCAGTCTATCTATCATTCTCGAAATGGCTCATCTCCTTCTCTTTTGTTCTCGAATGCAGAAATAAAGAGGTATTTGTGTAACAAACCCATCTACAGACAGTTTAAGCAAATAGGCTCCCAGGGAAGATTGACACAGACAACACTAGCACTAACTGGTGTTCTGCCTCAAGATTTACACTGTTCTTTGAGTTAATGTTACACCAGAGCTTATGCATGTAATATTAGCATCATAAGAGCTCTTAGGTATTGTAGCGCCGAGAGTTTTATTTATAATGTTTCTGTTTCCCCATCCGAAGATTGTAATTTTCCATCTTGGGCTTTGGTAAGGCAATAATTAGCAGCTTATGCAAATATGCCTTAAATTATCGGACAATCGCTGTTCTTTAAATTACAGAGCATGCTGAGAAAGACTCTGCCGTTTTTCATTGGCTGTGGCATTGACTCTGTCCTCGCATCACAAGGCCTTGGCTTTTTACGTCATTAGTTTTATCGGCATGCACATTATGCTTAGGAAAACAATAGCTTGAGGTTTGATTGTAAAAAATGACAAAAAGCTGTTTAGTACGCTAAGGCATTCCTGAGGTGAGAATTAAATATGATGATGTAAACAAATGCACCTTATGTATTCGTTCCAGTGTTTAGCGTGTTGCTAAGGCTCACAGTGCTGTACAGGTGCCGAGAAACCCTATTACAGCTGTCCAGTGGCCTTCAGCTTTGCAGTAGTAACACAAAAGCACATGCCACACATGTACCAAACCTTATACCAATGTTTTAAATTAATTTAATGATGATTGGTTCATAGTGGACCACTTGAAAGGGCGTTTTGGTGTCGCAGGCAGTCACTGGCTCAGGTGTTGCTGTGGAGGCTGCTGAACTTGTGCCGAGTTGCCACAAAAGTTTGACTACAGCCCCAGTTTGTCTTGATTAAGGTGGTTTTCGTGTCTCTCTCAGGATCAGATTTATCTGTCTCCATTTCAGGTTTACAGCATTTTTACATTAGGAACAGATGCTCTTTTTCTTTCAGCGAGGCTGTTATTAGTCCACCATGTTGCTTCAGTTTTGCAAGAGGTGACGATCCAAAAAAGAAACGTATGCTTTTGTGTGAATTGAGGTGTGATTGTGTGTTTGAACATTGGATGCGATTGCACATTTAAAGGTTCAGCTACTGTTCAAGGTCTGTGTAATTTCAGAGTATCAATTAGCCATGTCCAATTAAAAATATTGAATAAATTAAGGCATTATGGTGTGAATTAGAGATAAGAGTGTGGAGTTTAATGATTCTGGTTACGGTTCCAATTAACAGTTATGGTTCCTTAATGATTCAGTTAATGATTCTTTTAGTACTTTTGAGGAACCAACCAATATACTGTTATGTACTAAAGGTAAGCACTATAAGTAGTATTTCTGAAAACAATTTTTAATAGCAAAAATCTGTAATAATAAATTAAATATTGTTTTAAATATATTGTATTTTGTTGAGTAATATACAAAAAAAAAAAAAAAAAAAAACAGCAACAAAATAGGGCCCAATGTACTGTTAATATGAAGGAATTTTCTGTAGTAGTTATCCACGTGTTTCACCTGCATTTTGAATCATTCGCATCTGGGTGTTTTAGGGTTAAAGCAAATGTCTGTAAATGTTTTAGATGTCCTGGCATAAAATTACTTGGTTTTCTAGTATTGCAGTGTAATATTGGCCTTAAACAAACTCCATGTGAAACCGAGATCTTGACTGACGTCTTTTTTGACACATCATGATGCTGGCATTATGATGTGCAGAACACAGTTACTCTCAAATTGATTTTATATAATGCAAGCACATTTGTGGCCTTCAGTTTATTGAATGAAAAGCTGGTTATTCTCTCACTGTCTGTATAATGCATGGAGTCACCAAGTGCATTTGTGTTATTAATCAGCCAGTACCCAAGAGGGATATCTTGGAAGCAAGATAAAAAATGTAATGCAAATATACAGTGTGGTATTTGAATTATGTGATTTATATTTGCACAATTTGGAAAAGCAAGCGAGAACTAAATTTGAAGTCGTGTTTGAATTTTGATTGCAATATTCTAATTAGGGCTGCACGATAAATTGCATGCGTTTATCATGCGCATCTCGTCAGTAAAGCCAGTTCTGTGATTAGTAGTAAAAAGGGTTGCAAAGGGGTGGAAACTTTCCATGGGAACTTTGTCTGTGAAATTTTGGAAATATTCCAAATTTGAAACTTACCAGGAATTTATGGGAATTTACGGGAATTTTGGGGAATTCATGTTAATTAATTATAAGTTTGGGGAAATTTATAAAAGTATTATATACAAAAATAAATATAAACATTTTGTTTGATCATAAGCTCACGTGCATGCAAACTAATACAAATGTTAAAAATGAACTTTTTTTTTTTTTTTTTTTTTTTGGCGGGGGGGGTCGTGATGATTTTATCAGTATTTATTGTTGGATAAAAACTTGTGAACAGTGTTTATTCAAAACATAAATCTTTTCTAACAATATAAGTTTTTACTATTACTTTTTATTAATTTAACACATCCTCGTTGAATTAAAGTATTACTTTATTTCAATAAAAGATACTGACCCCAAACTTTTGAATGGCAGTGTATTGATAAATAATTATTTCTATTTTAAAGGGGTCATATGATGCGATTTAAATTTTTCCTTTCTCTTAGTAGTGTTACAAGCTCTTGGTGCATAAAGAAGATCTGTAAAGTTGCAAAGACTGAAGTCTCAAATCCAAAAAGATATTCTTTATAAAAGTTAAGAGTCAGCCACACACTCCTAAAATGGCTTGTTTAAACACGCCCCCACATGTCTATGTCACAATGTGGGAAGATTTGCATAACACAGCCCAAATGTTCACACAAACAAAGGTGTAACTTTTCTTATCACTGTAGTATTGTTGTTGCCACGCTGCCATGTTGTGGAGACGCTGTGTGTTTCGCTGTGAAAGTGAAACTACTTTGTTTGTCCTTCCAAAAGAGGACACAGACGGTGTTTGTTTGTTTGGTTGTGTTTAAGTAACTGTTTTGGAATAGCTTAAGAGGAAATATTCAGATGTGTGCAGAGCATTTTATGGTGGATGAGTTTCCTGAGAGAGTTGTAGGCTACAATGCCGGTGTCTGTTTCTATAAAGTGGGGCAATAACAACTTTGCAAGGACAGTCTAGCACTTCTGACTCACAGCTTGTAAGTTTTCATATTTAAAGAATTTGCCACTGACTATTTAAATGTTTTTTTTAAGCAGTGCAGAGTAGTGCTTGTTGTTTGTTTCTCCGATCACAAATGCAGACATGGTTTTATGTTTATGCAGCACAATACGCATTATAATTAGTAATTATGTCCCCACTGGATGCAGCAAATGCCTCGTTTATAATGGGTCTTTACTGGTTTTGTCTTGTCACCTGGGGGGGGCGGGGGGTTGGGGGGGTTTGACAAGACAAAGACCAGTAAGACCCTTACATTTCTATCTTAAACATCTCTGTAACAGCTAATGCAGCCATATGCATATAATTCACATATTATGCCGCACACAGGCTCTCAAAAAAATTACAGCTGATCAACAATTTTAACAGTAGTCTAGATTCGGGTGGGTTAAATGCAGAGTAAATTTCCCTATACGGATCAGTAAAAGTAATCCACCAATACACAGGTCACTATGAACATTCATCACTCTAAAATGACAACGCACCCACAGCAGCAAAACTGTACAAATGCTGGATATCGTCACACCACGCCATAGTATTATCAACCACCATGATCTCTTGTAGGCGCTGGCAACTGCAGCTGTTATTTGCTTGTCGTTTAATTTCACTTTCATACCTTGGAAATTCCCAACTAAACGCTGGGGGCAGTAGCCCAAATTGGGCTACTTTAACACTGCTGCTGCGGGTTGTTTTTCATGTCTGCTGGTTGAAGTGTCCTCAGTAACGTGATATTTAGATTGGAATGTGAATTTTACCAGGGGATCCCGGGCAAAAACGTGTATTTTACTCCTGGAACGTGATTTTAAACGGGGGACCCCCTCGAAACGCGGTTGGCCGGGTTTTGTCGAGAAAACCTGGCAACCCTGGCTGGGGGTAGCACTGGGCATGTCGTTTGACCCAGAGGGCGTGCTGTCATTGAACGTCAAAATTTGATTGGCTGATTCTGTCACTAATGCTCGTTACAAATAAACAAAACGGAAGCACTATCTGTAGTGCTGGCTGCAGACTTTTTTTTTTTTATGTAGGATATTCCAGTTCAACCTCAACAAACTAATCATAGGCCTTTTTGTGGACATTACACAAATGAAAATGATACCTAAACAACAACAACAACAATAATAATAATAATAATAATAATAATAATAATAATAATAAAAAAAAATCACACAATTTTATTTTTATAGGGCCAGCAGACAAGGCCCTGCTGACCCTGATGGCCCACTTCTGGGTATAGCCTAATTTAGTTGCACAGTATATTACACACAGCACAAGGAAGGTTTAAACACTTTTTTTTTTTTTTTTTTTTTTTGTAATATTCATGTAATTTACATGAATACTTGCCAAGATGGACATTTTGATATTTTGTGTGCAGGATTTAAGAAATGATCTGTTCCTGTTATGGAGGAAAGCACAGTGCATGTAGGGGGTGTGGTCTCGATAGCCCTGCAGTAAGCAATGTGCTGTGTGCATGCGATTGAGCGATATGTAGGGTAGAAATTAAACTGAAATTGCATTAAATCAGGTTGTTTTAGCCAAGATTATGCTGCAAGATTTTTTTCTTTTTTTTTCTCAACTACATTTAAGTCCCCAGTTCCTGCAATTTTGCAAATTTCCAGTTTTATTCCCATTGATTCCCATATATTCCTGTTAATTCCCATGTAAAGTTTCCAGTCTTGAAAATTCCCGGAATTTTCCAACCCTAGTAGTAAATCTCCAGCATGTGCTTTCAGATGGAGTGGCATTTACTACACAGAGCTGTAGTTCACTGTCAAGCTACGCAATATTGTGTTCATTATCAGCAATATATTGCATGTGATAATGAAAGCTGTTTGCATAGCTTGTCAGTGAACTACGGCTCTGTGTAGTAAATGCAGCTCCATTTGAAAGCATGTGCTGGAGATTTACTACTAATCAAATAACCAGCTTTACTGACAAGATGCACATGATAAATGCATGGAATTTATCGTGCAGCCCTAATTTTGGTGCATCCCTGATAACTCATAAGTTTGTGACTCATTTGTAATTTTGACTTATTAAATAATAATAATAATAAAAATCAGGTCACAGTCATTCATTTGTAATTGGACTGCACAGATTGTGCTATGTGTTTGTTGCTTGCAATAAGCAAGAATGGTATAATAGAAAGAGACAATGTTGTTTGCTTATTGTCTTTATATTATTTTATGGTGCACAGGCTTTCTCTCTCTCATCACATTGAATTGCTCACAACTCTGCTAAAACAATTTATTTTGCCGTGGCACTGTAGATTCAGTAGCCGCACAGCGACTCTGCTGAATTGAAGTGTAGAAAGCACTGTCAGTTTTTATCAGTTCTGTCATTGTATCTGCATTGGCAACAAATGCAGATTTCCATGATTGTTTAACAGAGCGAATGTCTTAAATCATTTTTTAAATGGAAATGTTTTGAATAAGAACTGATTCCCAACCCCAGTGTGTAGATTTCTGTAACTGCAATGACAATCAGTAAATGAATGTTCATGTCTATTTGTACAACCTTACAATTGTGTCCCTTAAACACTTGAATGGGTAATGCCTGGTCACTGACATTTAAAAGAAGCAGCACTAGAGAAACTTCTTTTGCCTCTCAGGGAATTATTTAGCCGTCAAGTTTCTTCACTTGAATAGACATGAGAAATGTTCTTCAGAATGAAGAAAGTGAGAGCTAAGCAGTAAGATTCAGTGCCATATTTATTCTTTATGTAAGATTTGACTGTGATGGAAGGGTACCATTAGAATATGCCTTTTTCTATTCATATAGCAAAGAACCTAGCATTGTACTTGGAATGTAATTCAAGACATTTTGATTGACACCAAATGATTTATAGATGCACTGCAGTGGTTGAAAGAGGAAGGTCATCTAGTGCTCATCATAAATCGAGACTTAATCATGTAGGTGACAGGAAATGTTTTCATATGTCATTGTTTGCTGTAACTGTCAACCGAGTCGTCACTAATGGCACTACTGCTGCTACAGACATTAGTTATGCGCTCTGTATGAATCCAAATGATGATAAATCTTACGCATGTCTAACACACCCTAAAACCCCAAGCCCAGTGAGCGTTCGCCCTCTGACAGCAGTTTGGCAAAAATAACAGTCTTTAGCGTAAGCATTTTGCAAGTGTGTTCGAGAGTTTCAGGCAATGTTCATTTGCATGAGCCCCCTGAGGACGTTTAATGCTACTAACTTTCCCCAAGCCGAGAACCAGCATGTTTAAGCAAACCTGCTGACTATCGCAATGTCCAATATCACTCCTTCTCTTATCTCCAAGAGTGTCTCTCTCTCTCTCTCTCTCTCTCTCTCTCTCTCTCTCTCTCTCTCTCTCTCTCAGAGTTGAAGCTGAGAGTGTTATTAGTCTTTAAAGAGCCTCTCTGGCTTTCACTGGCTCAACGTCTGTTATGATCAGAGCTCCAGGATTAGTGCTGTCACCACACTGCATCTCTCTGCCATCCTGCCCTTGCTCTCTCCTGGCGCATCCCTTGTGACCCACGGTGCATGTTACGCTATTATTTCTTCCCCACCTCCTTAGCTTTGTGGAAACTCCTCCACATAGACGAACGCACGCTGTGGAGGTTTTTGGCACGCAAAACGGGAAAAGGAGATCGATCGTGTGGGAGATTTCTCACTGTGGACTGGGACAGATCCATTACTGCAGGGAAAACAGCAGCTTTGGACAGCGGTGACAGCAGCGAGAGGGAGCGTGTGTGTGCATGCATCCATGCGCGTGTTTCGAGGGAAGACTGAGCTGCGCTGTGCTTCTCAAATGCTCTTTCTCTCACTCTCGGATGATGAAGGCTCTCGATCGCTATGATGGAGCTTGACTGAGAAGGGGGTCTCTCTCTCACACGTGCGCTCTTAGGCAGGCAGAGCTCGGGAGCTCTCGGCAGCGTGGTGGAGGCACACGCACACTTCACACTTGCTTCTGGACTGTGACCGATGACTGGACATAAGAGCCAGGATCCGCGTGCCCCTCGTGCTCCAGTGAGCATAAATACGGACAGGTGAAGGAACTTCACCTTCGACCCCCGAGACCTCTGGAGATGTTCCTCCTCTCTCCTGTGAGACTCACTTTGTTTCTGCTGGTCTTCCTGGTTGTTCCCCATCCATCCCTTCAGGGCAGGAATAAGGGCAGATGGAACAAGGGGGGTAAGTTTCGGACAGGTTCTTTCACCTCAGGAAGTCAGTGCTTGTTGTAATCTGATATCTTTAATGTTTGTCCCGCTGGTTGGGGAATGGATCTGAGAGTGTCAGGCAGTGATTTGAGCATTAAAGGTCGGGAGATTCTTACGAATAATCCTTGTGTAGAAGTTAATTTTATTGTTCAAATTTATTATTAAATATCTTGAGATTATATAATTGGGCTTGTTGTAGTTGTCTTCCTTACAGGATGTAGTTGAGGTGCTCTGAAACTTGATGGTTGACATTGCTATCATGCATCACAATAAAGGTGTTTTTTTTGTCCTTTTTTTTTTTTTTCTCTTGTCCCCTCAGCACTATGTTCCATTGTATGTGCAAATGCTACTCAGCTAAAAGCTTTCCTGCCACACTGATAGAATTTCACTTCCTCTGCGCTTTTCTGTAGGAGGTTATTGGGCTCATAAGCTGTCGAAGAAGACACAGAGGGAAGGAAAACCCCTTGAGAATTTGGAGTCCTTGTGACTATGTGTGGGGGAACTCTGATTCCACGTGCATGGATATGTGGGTGACTGTGCTAAACCATAAACCTTGTTTCCAGTGCTGTGATTGTGTTATAAAGTCCTGTCTTACCAGGCTGTAGAGAAGTGTTAATAATTCAAAGCAGACCCCCATTCTATGGGAAAACTGCTCTCCCGCTCCTCAGGCAGGATCTAATCCCCTTTGTGGGATTAAAAGGAGAGTGGTAATCTTAGCGGCTGCTCCTGGCGAAGACTCGCTGATGCTCATCTGAAGCCCATGGGTGTCGCAAGCACTACAGACTCGTCTATAAAGAGTCGCCGGTCTTGCGAGTCTTCCATATAACTGCTCTGCGGTGACTGTTCCTCTCCATCTTCCCTGTTCAATTGCCATGCTTTACTTCAGTCTGCATTCCTATGCACGCCTGCCTTGCCCCCAGCCCCCCCCCCTCAGATTGTTTCGCACAGAGATGGAGCTGGTGGGTGTATTATTCTGGCACTTCTGATTTAGCAGGTGACAGATGAACTTCAAAGCTGACTCGCATCTTGTTGAGTGCTATCTGGTTGAAAGGTCGGAAATCTGATTCAGGGGTTATTCAGACAGATTTCTATTTACACTGTCATAGTTAGACAATGTTTAAAGAGAAGGTTCATCCAAAAATTGCAAAGTCTGTCGTCATTTACTCATCCTCACGTCCTTCCAAACCAATTTGACATTCTTTCTTCTTTGGAACACGACTGGAGGTATTTATCAGAATGTCCAGGCTTTTTTTTTTTTTTTGTTTTTTTTTTTTTTTGCAAATGACAGCCCATTGTTGCAAATGCATTTTATAATATGGAAATTAGCAGCTTGGACTTCATGATGGATAACTGTCTTGCAATTTTTTATTTTTTATTTTTTTTTTGGCAGAAGAAAAACCCTACATGTTTGGAGGGTGAAAATGCTAAAATTATGTTTTTGGGTTAACTAAAACCCTTAAATCCAAAACTGAATGCATATATCAGAAGCAGTGCCATTTCATTGCATTTTAATTAGTGGTAATACTTTAAGAGGCCGATGCTCAGTCTGTGTTTTGTAAATATCAGGGATGTTGTCCTTGAACAGCTTCCGCTGAGTGAAAAGAACATTGCCATCTGTAATCTAAACACTCTTCCCTATTTTTGGTCCACTTCTGTCCGAAATGGGAAAACAAGACACCGTATTGGCCTAAACTTTCTAAAAAGTATAATCTGTATTTCAGGGGGAAGTAAATAAATGTGACATCCCTATAGGATTTGGCCTCTGGTGAGATATAGGGCATTGGCTTCCCATGGAGCAGTTAGGGCATGGTCAGAACAGCTGTGTGAATCTGGCTCCAGCTTTCCTATTTGTGAAGATAACACCGCACGCCCAATTACCTCTTCATGACACACTTGAAAAGGTGTAATTTTACCTGTGGATATGATAAGATCATCCTAGCATAGGCGAGTATTTGTTGCTGTACTGTTATTATGAGTGTTTAGAACAATCCCTAGTGCTACTTTGCTCTGTGTGTAAGAGTATTTGCCAGGGAACAGTGGTTGCTGTCTTTTTTTTAATGATACTTGGATTAAAGATTAAATGTTTGATTAAAGTGATTAGCATAATTGTACCCCAGTGCTTTGGTAGGTTTATTTATATTTTTCATTTCACTTGTGCTTTGCATTTCTGATTTAAGTGTCACATAATTCCAAAAAACACCACTAGCAATGCAAATTCAGTTCAATTTCTCCTTGCCTTTTCAAAAATGCAATGGCATTTTTATATTAGCATACGTAATTATGCATCACATTTTGTGTGTGAGTACAGCACATTAAATATTTGTATTTTTTTTTTTGTTAGTGCTTTTGAAAGGGCTGAATGGGGAGAACCTTGTAGCCCTGGCCCCAGTTAGCACTCTTGCACTTAAAGTCTGTGCTTTTCTGTTCGGCTTCCGTGGTCTCCTAGGTTATCTAAAATGAAATTCAAGCATGTTGTCTCCCCATGTATTTAAAGGTGACTGTCACCATGGACTTCCTGATAGTGGGGAATTCTCAGGGGCCAAGTCAGACCTCATACGCTATCTCTCGTTCTCTCCCTGACATAAACACAGTCTTGCGAAGCTATGCCCTAACAAAATTTTAATGTGCCAGTCAATCTCTCTGTCCTAATAGAGGTTCATTCTCCTGGGCCACCTGAGGGACATGGCATTTAAGGGGCAGACCGAACCCACTCAATGTCACCCTCCATCTGTTTCACACCATAACCCAGCATTCCCTTCAAATTCAGCTTGGAAATATCCACCACTGCCTTCTCCACCAGATATTTTTTCCCTTTCCTATTGTTCAGGTCACCAAATACCTGAAATGCAGTCCCTCAATATGGCAAACACTGGACCACATGAGGACCTGTAGGCTGTGAGGAGACGTTGAGACACACTCTCAGAAATGTACCTGAATTCTAATGTACTTGGTTGTCTGGCTTTGTCATGAAACTAGTACATGAAAGTGGACATGAACCCTAAGCTCAGAAGTGTAATTCTTCCATCAGGCCCCCGTCTGGTTGTGACCAAGGTGCACCTTCACTGCAAGTCACTGCTGCTGCCTGAAGACTGAGTAAAAGCAGTATCTCGCTTATTGATCCCAATTCGCGACCCTTTCCGACTTGGGTGTCTTGAGGTCCTGGGTGGCCAGATTTTCAGAGCGACTAGAATCAGACAAGCAATTAACAATTCTCGCAACTTGCTGCTTGTGTGGAAATGGAATTTTCAGCCTCTCACATGGGCCTGTGCTTCACTGATGTCTCAGCGCTCACCATTATATGCCTGCGAGACAAGTGATACTAACTGTGCATGGGAGAATAATAATTTCTCTGTTCCTCTGAACAGTCTGTCGCACAGAGTGCTTGCAGAGTGCCATGCAACAATGGCACATTCAATTATTCTCTCCCCTCACTCTCAATGTCGCAACATCTCGACAGAGCGCCCCCAACCAGACCGCTGCTTTCATAACTGGTAATAATGTCTCTCCGGGGAGCTGATGTGTGGTGGTCTATGGTGGGCTGATATGCTCATACATTGCACAATGCAGACACACCTCAAAATAAGTTAAATTTATCACTAAAATGAACCGTGTTCTTTTTTTTAAGCTTAGGGTGACCGATTTGAGTGCAATTTTCAGCTCATCACAGTTTTGCAAAGTATTCAATCTTTTTATATTGGGGGCTTTTGCTTATTTTTTTTAATATTTTTTTTTATTAGATACAGTGGAAAATGCAGAAAGGACATTATTGTGATGAGAGTGGGGAGGGAATCAGGATGTGTTAGCCCTATTCAAACCTACATTACTAGTGTAAACACCTAGGCTCCAACTTATCTAGAGCATGTACACTGCACCACAGCAGAGTTATTTTGAAGCTGCAGTAGTTTGGCAAGGAGCAAAAATACTACTGTTTTTAAGGTAAACTACAGTAAAGATACTCTTTTGAAGCTAGTTGCTAAAACTAAACTGACACCATGTAACGAGGCATTGCGTTTTACCTGTTCTGTTTTAAGTTGTAAAACTACAATCTACTTTTTTTAAGCTAGTTGCTAACACATAGGATGACACTACGGATGCAATGTAGTTTTCATTTGAGAAGTGTTTATTTAAGATTAATAATTTTAATAACTTTTATTTAGAGGGGTTTTATTTGCTTATTGACTTTATTTGGCTGTAAATCTTTTTGAGCAACACAGTGACAATAAAAAATACATTATGTCATGTTACACAGCTTATTGTTGAAATATAGCTTGCTACTCAAAAAGCTGCAACTGCTATTGTCATGCTTCTGATAAATGTTGCACTACATTTAGTTGATTATTCTCCAACACTGACCAAGTATTGATGCCAAGTATTCAATGCAACATGAAGGAGATTTTCATAGTGTGTGTTCGTGAGAGATCTGCTGACTGAAGTTTAACTGGCACATATAGCTATTATTCATGCTGGACGTATTTCATCATTGAAAACACCATGTTATATTCTATTTCGGGTCTTGATGGACAGAAGGGAAGAAATATTTGTCCAGATTGGACTCTATGATCAGAGCACATCTGCCCTGCACTGCCCCTTCCTCTGAATGCTGCCATTTCCGTCACACTCTCTCTAATGAAGCTGCTGTCTAATTGCAGTGGGGAGCGTTCCCAACAGTAACAGTGTTTTATGGGGGATTTTATGCTTCAGAGATGACAGCGGAGGCTGATGGATGGGAGGACGTAGATTTTATGGCCTAAGATCCTCTCACCCCTGTCTTCTATTCATTTCTCTCGCTTTTATTTATTTATTTTATTTATTTATGAGTCAGACACGCTAGTCCAAAAGGGTTTATACCAATCAAAAGTTTGTACACTCATTTATTTATTTATTTATTTTTTTATTAGTGGTGCTTGCTAAGTCAAGTCAAAATAACTATTAAAATTTGGTGTGCAACTCATTATGCACAGTTGTGCTGTGGACATGAATGATATCTTAAATTGTGTGGCTTGCTGAGGAGAATTCATTCAAGTGTGTCAAACTGTTTGACTATCACTGAATATTTATATATTTAATTAAAAAAAAGTATATGCAAGTACATATTTAGTTATAAACAGTATCACAATAAACTCACTGGACTTTGCAATGTACTCACAGATGGCCATCTAATGAAGTGTGATTTCTCGCGGTATCGCAGAACTGAGATGCTGTTTTTGGTCACGAGTGCTTTAGATTATGTAGTGCATGTCAGCTGGCTTTAGATTTATTTAAAACCTTCCTCTGACCTCTTTAAATATATTTGCTTTATTTTTTGCTGCAAGTTATTTTTGAGCGCCTCTTGTTATTATAGTCAAGAGCAGTTAAAGTTTGGTAGACTTGTCATTATTTTGATGCATCTAAGACTTGGCTTCAGAACTTCATCGCTGCTCCATGATCCTGTTTAAAAAACCCCTACAGGATAAACAGTGTCTGATGACCCTCCTCCTTGTTCCTCAAATGATGTCGCAACCCAAATCATGTCATTAGACTTAAACGTCACCAGCTCTGCTTGGACCAAGACCAGCGAGAAGATCCCTCAAGGAATTATCTCACTTTTTCATCCAATGGGATTCTTCCGCTGGAGGCTGACGGTCTCTAGGCCAAAAACATCCTTCAGTTTGCATTAGAGCAAACATGTCACTTGCTCGGTTCCTCATGCTCTGTCTTTGCATCATGTGCCTGCCTCCCACTCTCTGAGTGCTCTGCGCTATAAAACTTTTAAGAGATGATAAGCTGTTTTTTTCTATTTCAGGGTCACCATTAGCTTGAATAATGCAAAGACTCGAGAAGGAGTGGCTGAAGGTCTACAGAGGGTCGGTACACAGTCTTGGATTAAATTATACATTATCACAGCTGCTGAGGCCTGTTCTTCCTCCAAATGTTTCGTGTCTCTGTCTCATCCAATAACATTTGGAAAGCAGTTGTGGAACATTGAACAGTCTTGGTCCAGAATAAAGGGAGATATTGGACCGGGAGAGATCAGTGCGCATCAAGCCGGGAATGTAGTGCGGACAGGACAGCTAAAGGACGATTCCCTGTGGTTTGCAGGAGTAGAGCACTCTTTGCTGAGCTTTCGGAAGTGGAAGTGACACTGAATTTGTACATTCTTCAGGAAAGAAAATTTTAAGTGGCTGAATGTATTACTGTGTCACTGAGATGCAGTCTTCCCTGTTGAAAAAAACCAAAACCAAAACAACAGCATATGCTGGTTAGGTATGTTTTGAAGCATGGTACCTGGTTTTGAGCTAGTTACTCAGGACCAGCTTACAACCAGCTCATGACCAACTAAGGACCAGCTTAAACCAGCTCAAACCAGTTACCATGCTTCAGACCATATCTAAACAGCATGTGCTGTTTTTTCACGAGTTCACGCTTACATATGATTAGCTGAGGTATGAAAATGCATATTTGGTGTGCTGTCCAGGGAAGGGCTCTGAGCTTGGGAATGGCCCGAACCTAGAGTAGCCCCCCTTCCCCGTATAGTTGTAAAATTAACTTAAAGTGAGGAGATGGGGTGGAGGAGGGAGGCTGATAAACCGTCAATGGATAGTGGTAAGTCAGCGGTATTTATACTGTGGTGTTGATTACTTGATTGTGCTCCACCGGTGTTGATTAGGCTAAGTATCTGATGCTCTCTTCCCAGACCTTGTTAATAAAACATTTTTTCCATTTGTTTTTTTTTTTTTTTTCTCAAAGGTGTTGTAAGATGTGAATCCAGTGTCACTGTTCTCGTGAACTGTCAGGAAAAAAAATAAGACAAGCTTGAATTTAAAAATATAGACAAAAAAGTACCTTTTGGGTTGCTTTTGTAACAAGGTCTAAAACTAACTTGTTGCCATTTTTACTATTGCATTCAAACTGTGTGTGTGTATATACAAAACTCACACACACACACACAAAATGCTACTTTTTAAAATGATTTAGCCTTTTTTCCCCCTAAATATTTGTGACACTAAAACTGTTACAAAAAACCTTAAGATGCATACTTGTTCCACATTTTCATTGCGTAATGTGTTAAAACATAGTTCTGTAGTTAAACAACAACAACAAACCTTACCTATTTTTTTATTCACTACATTTTTCATTGAGGTAAAAGTGGGATGCACTAGAGTCGCATTAGGTGTTTCTTTAGTAGGCAGTTTCTATGACTAATTTCAGCTGAGCACATCATTTGCATCGGAGAGACTATCATTGCAACTATTTCATATTTAATTAAATATTTTGTATATTATCCTGACTCTCATTTGGCACTTGGCAGGTGTTAATTTCAGACCCTTTTGTGTTAAGATCCCATTTTTGCACAAAATACAAAGATAAACCCAGTTTTATCTCAATGTCATGACCCAGGGTTCGTCCTGTGTGCTGTATGATATTTCTGCATTATTAACAAAACGTATTCACTCTTCATTAACCCTTAAGACCTTAATTTACGCACTAATAGACTATAATGATAAAATAACTTCAGGCTATCAGTGGTCACATTGATAGATGAAGATTACTTATTATCATTAATATTTAATAGTAGATTTATCATTTCTTCATACAGGAGTTTGGAAAGTTAGAAATAATTTCATGCAAAGCTGCAGCCTTGAATTAACTTAACTGATAAAAAAAAAAAATAATACATATATGAAGTCTCATTCCATTTGGGCAATTCGCATTGGCACGTTTCATAATTCATTGTTCTTGAATAAAAGACGGAGTTGAAGGGCATGAAACTTTTTTCCCACTAAAAGCAAGACAGTGAAAAGTCGCTTCTGGTTCTAAAGAGATTATTTTGGGCATTGTATAATCAAAATGTATTTTGCTGAAAGCTTTTGAGCGCTCTGGGGATCTGCTGCACCAGGCTAATGAATTTCACGTAAAAGAAAAAAAAAAATGCCCTAAGAAATTGTATAACCAGGATGTTGAATATTAAATGGAACCCACATGATACTTATATTCCAGGAAACTTTGCTGTTATAGTCAGTGCACATCTTGACAATCTTAAAAATATTCTCAGAAGTTTACGAATATGCTTGAAATACTTTGAGCACGAAATACCTGCTGAAGAGCCGTCAGGCGTTAAGGAAGTAAATGGCATTGATGTGGCACATCAAGGGCTGAATCCTTCAGAAAAATATTTTTTCTTGTGTTTGACAACTTTTTGTGTTCATCTATGGTCCATGTTTCTCATTATCTGCCTATAAAAATAGTTCAAAGCAGTGGTCTAAATATAGCTATTAGATCTAATTGTTGCTCATCCTATGATTTGACAGTTCAATACTGCCTGCAAATCAGTTCCTGCTACCAATTTCCTGTTCGTACTGCGCCCACTTAAAAAAACTAAACTCGGGACAAAAGACCAATTCTGTGGAATAAAAGCCTGGGCGTAATGGTGCTAACTGTGAGCTGTGCTAATCCTTTGCTGGCCCGCTTCAGGAGGCGTCCCTGCGTACACCAAGCTCATATTCACCAGCCCATTAGCCTCCTGCGCACGTCTGCCATATTAGATTAGAGCGTTTATTGTCCAATTTATCATGGGTGTTTTGTTTGGCCTGAAAAATATTTCCCAATTGCTGAATATTTAAGGCTCGGTGCTTTTGGATTTTGAACAAAAAGAATATTAAGTAAGAGACATTAACGTGTACCTTTAACTATATCACCAGACGCTGGTTGTGGAGAGTACAAGCTGGCTAAATGAAAAGAAAAAAAACAAGGGGACAATGAAGACGCTGAACTTGAAATGTCAATTTCATCACGTCAATTTGAATAAATGCTAATTCCAAGGGCTTGTTTTGAGTCTCAGAGCCCTAATCTGTTTGGGACGGAGTACAGTCTGACTACACAACGTTATTATGTCAAACACAGTTTAGCTTAGCCGCAAAGATGCCTCGACTCGCAGCTTCGCTCGTCTAGAGGGAGATGCTGTGGTTCTTATGTGACGGCTTTGTCAGTTTTGAGCGATGATGAGGAAGGTGTGCGTGGAGACTGGATTTGGTGTTTAATGACTGGTAAAATTGTAAGGCTGCATTCAAGGTGACCCCCCGCTGAGGTGACTAGAGGCTGGGTGACAGTAATCCTTCCTGCCTCTTCGCAGCCCTGCTGGCTGTCACAAGCGCCACACATTGTCACCAAAGCTGAGGGCATGTAATTATACTTTTATTGGCTTTCCAAAACCCTCTGTATCCATCCATCCACTCTGCAGACTTGGTTTAGGTGAATACTAATAGACAAATGATTATATTTTACTTGCTGAACTCAACCAAGTCTTTGTGTGAAGAAACTCACTATACTGTGAACAGTAAATATGCAACCAAGGCTCATTGGAAAAATGTGTCTCTAACTACATTTTTGTGAAACTCCAAGACTGTCACTTTGTATAAAAGGGTTTACTGAATGCATAAGTGTAAATTTGTAAATGTGTAAATATATCACATTCATGTTTCCAGATGAAATGACCACTACTGGCAGTAAAATGCACACAAATTTTTGGAGATTATTGATCAGTTAAGACTTATTTTTGTGCCGTTTCTTACACAATACCATTTTATTACCTCAAAACATTATTTTAGTTTTATTAAAGCGCATGATTTGCAATCTAATACATTATGATGTTTCCATGATATTACCAGCTCCTTATGAATGGCTTTTCTGACGTGGTAAACTTGCTTGGAAGCTCACCTGGTACAGCAAGTCCGGTGAAATGCGAGTCATGATAAAACCACTCAAAGACTTGACAAAACAAGTTACAATTGCGTGATTGTTGAAGCTAATCTGTTTTATCTCATATTTGCTTATATTAACACTACCAGTTAGGTTTATAGTCTAGTATAGGTGGTATGTTATCTTCGAACGCGATTAGCATTAATCTTTTGTTGACATTTAATTTCTGAACTGCTGAAATAGTTAGTAAAAATGACTTTAGAGAAGAGCATATCGCTAAAATCATATGTTGTTCAAAATATGCACAATATTAGAAATGCCTTGAATTTTAACAACTGATATTTCATATTTTATTAAACTTTTGAAAAAAATATCCTGCTTTTCCCTGAAAATTTATTAGAATCTTTAGAAATCATTTACTGAGAAACAAGTTTTTCTGACAGCCTCAACTTTTACTAAAATTGTAATTAAAAACCGTATAAAGGACCTGGAATTAATGAATTAATTTGTACTTAATGTACATGATTTTATCTTGCTTCTATTAGGGCTGTCATGATATTAGATTTTTCATATCACGGTTTTTGTGGCCATAAGAATTCACAATATCAGTATATCGTGATATCTATAGAAACCTTGGGGGAAAGCTATATCAGTCAAATTACTTTTTGTACAAGTGCATTTAATGTGGTCACTCAGTTTTTCAAGATCAGTTTTAATCGTGTAGCTGTTAATAGATTTGAACAAAGAAATAAAGTGTTAATACGCACAGGCCATATTGATTGCAAATACAAAAATAAGATGAGTAAAGAAAATGCGGTACTTATTAAAATGATCACCCTTTACTTAAATATATGAACACAGAAAACTGCTGTTAACAGGTTAATATAATGTTTCTCATTCTATGACTAGCAAAATAATGAAGAAAAAAAAAAAAACTTTGACAAACAGCTCTCTTTGGAGTAGCTGCAAGCACTGTGTCTTCTTGTTGTGTGACAGGTGTCAGCGTTAAGGCACAATACTGCCATCTGGGAGCTCAACAGGTTGGCTTCTGGTGATGGACGTGGTTTATTGCTTATATATATATATATATATATATATATATATATATATATATATATATGTGTATGTGTGTGTGTGTGTGTGTGTGTATGTATATATGTATAATGCGGTATATCGTCACACACTAAATTAACATGATATCGATAATTGTTGCTTTGAATATCGCAGTTATCGTCAATACCAGTATATCGCGACACCCCTAGCTTCTATAATGATTTGAAGTAGAAACACAATAGTTATACCATTAGAGAGACTTTTCTTGTTCGCTCAATGTGTTTTTGGGACAAGTAGCTCAAAATGATGGAACAGGTCACATATTGCACAAAGTTCACAGATTGTCATCATCAGACCGAGTTTGAGCTCAGCAAAATGATGAAAGACATCACTTTAGTATTATCTCGCTTTGAAGCTGTGAAGAAACAGCCTTCATAAACCCGTGAAGTGAAATGTCTGAATATTTAACGATTGAGAAAAAAAAAAAAAAACTCATAAAACAAAAAGCGTTGATGTAACATCAGTGTTTTTTGAAGTGCTTTAACTTGCTGTGCTCACAGCAGTGTCTTGTGGTTAGCCTCGTGTCTAAAAGCAGCCCGAGCGGATGAACAGACGCAGGGGAGAGTGCAGGTTTCCTGGCAGCCGGCCTTGACACTGTTAGCCTGGGTGACACATTAAGGTTCTCTTCAGTGTGCAATTTGTTTTGTCTGTCAAGGTGATGGATGTCTTGTTTGTTGGCACTTCCTTTTGTGCTTTGGACACATACAAATTACCAAAGAAGAAAAGAACAACTAAAAAAAAGTGGCCCCGGGATCTGTTTAAATGCACTTCAGAAGGTGAATGAGAGTACATTTGTTTTACGCTACTTGAAAACAGTATTTTTTTACTTATATATTTATTTACTTCCTGTTTTCTGTCAGTTAAATTGGGTAATTAAATGTGAAAGTGTAATTTTCGAGAGAGCATAGGGGGAGGGTGGTGTTCAGGGCAGATGGAGGCAAGGGGTTTTGGTGAAAGGTTTCCGTACGATTAGCGTGTGAGGCAGAGCTGCGGGCTGACCGTTGTATTTATCACCTGTCACTCATAGCGGGTGCCCACAGCAGCTCACCTTCACAGTACCTTAAATGTCACAGATCATACCCTCCTCATGCACTCTCTTTCTCCTTTCCTCACCCAGAGTAGTTTAACCCAGAATGAGTTTCTTGTTCGCAGGTGTCGGGGGGTTTTCACCTGTTGTGTGTCACTTGAAGCACTTGGGTATTTATTTATTTGTTCATTTTTTTTTAAAGAGAGGGAGTAAGAACTTTAAACACCATTATCTGTTTTGATGAAATTCAATTTTCCTGCTGGTAAGTTTTATTTTTTATTTAAAAAAAAAAAAAAAAAAAAAACTGAACATTAGTGTTTTAGTATTATTTAGATTATATTAGTTTTTTTCGTTTTTTAACATAATTATTGGTTATCCATATGTGCTCCCCCCCCATAAAAAAATAATTAATTAAATCTGCAGTATTTATTATTATTTATATACTATTATAGTTTTTATTGTTGTTTTGAATTGGCTTTAAGTTTTATATTTTTAGTTTTGTTTTAGCAATTTTTAAGTGCTTTTGTAATAGATACTGTTAAACAATATAATTGACTGTCATAACTGATTTCCTACACAGCTGTGATGGTTTCGTATCGTTGTTCTGTCGTCTCTTTCTACATAGCTTTTGCTTTGCATTGAGGTTCTGGTTGATGTCTGCTTTGTGATCACACATGGTCACCTGTGTATTATTGTGCATCATATAATATACTGAATACAGGAGAAGCATATGGCGGTGTTTACAGCATTGTTGTCAGTGGATGATGGGAGTATGATCGCATTGTGAGATTGCAGAATCATTATAGTAAGACATTGTGTCAAGCATTACACATGCTTGTCATAACACTGCCTCGTATGGTACTTGCGTATTAGTTCTGCCGTTTGTAACTTTGCTTGCTTGAATTAAAGAGAAAAAAATAAAAAATCAGAGAGTAATTAATAACATGGCTTCCAGTTATGTTTAGAATTCTCAGTTGTCATTGTTTCCTCAGCTCTGTAGTTATACCTTTTTAAGCGATAGCCGTATACTCCTGACACCTGCGTGTGGCGAGTTTTCAAACGGTGTGGATGAAATGAAGTGGTTTCCGTTTGAAGGAGGCATTGCATCTGACGTGCTCTTTGAATTAGCAGTGTCTGATGTCAGCAGCAGTTTCGGAGGCTCACAGACAGAGACAATTACAACACTCAAGTTCCCCCGAAACACCCCACCCAGTCTGCGGGACGCACATGTCTTCAGATAGCACTCAGAAAATATTCACACACATTAGCCTCATTAATTCAAGCGAGGCTGAGTTGCTGTTTTAGTGCTTTTCCGCTTAGAAGCATTTTTAAAAACAGCACAGGTTAGTTCACTCAAAGCTATTTCAGCGTGATATGCTTTCATGTGATCTGCATTTAAATGATTATTGAGCCACACTGCAAATGAGAGTGTGAAATTAAACCTAGCGTGTTTTCACAGGTCAGCTTTTCTCTGTGACACTGACATTATAAACGAAAACATTAAATACATTCAGACTGAGACTATATATATATATATATATATATATAGTTGGCTGTTCGTAGTAGGCTAATGTTTGTTGAATAAGATGCAGTTGTTTTCTTATTTGAAGCATGTAGAATCTCTGGTTATTGGAATCAGACAAGTTTCCTTCACTCTTCCTCCATCTATCATGCACCGGTCTGCACCGGTTGCATTGTCCTGTTTGAAAATGCATTTGTCTTTGTCATGTGCTTTGAGCTATGGAAAACAATTTTACTCCCTGATGATGTATAATGTATCAATGCAAAGGGTCAGCAAGTCATACATCATTTTTTTATTATTTATTTATTATTATTATTTTTTTCTCAGAGCGCTATGAGTGGAAATGAGTTAACATAGTTATTCATTATTTAGAGATGCAGTTGGATGCCGTCAGATCCAGATTATCTTTATTGTCACTTTTATATGTGTTCAGTGCAAAAATTTACTTTGTACAAATTACAAGCTGCACCTGATGCCTCATTAAAAAGGCATTCAAAACAGAAAACGAATAATACATTTCAACAAAACAACAAAATAGGGAAGTCTTTGATTTGTTGGTTCTTTTATTCAATGACTGTTGCAAGATCATTTCTAAGTAACTGGACAAATTAACATACAGTATACAACAAATAGTGCACAGCTACTGTAAATGTTCTTGTTACAGCATATGGCAGCGACGTGTTATGGTAACTGACTGCTTAAATTAGCATGCTGACATTGTGCCATGTTTAAGCTGTTAGCCCGTTTGCATTGTAAAAAAAGTCATTCTTTTTGGAAGTCTTGGAAAAAGTTGCAATTCACATTTAAGACTGGCCTTTCCTTCTTACACTTTCCCTCCCCCTTTTTTCTTTTTAGTTTAATTTCTTAAAGTATTTTTATGGTTTTATGCTTAAATTATAAATTGTAACTTTTCCAAATTTAAAATTAAGTTGCAAGACCAGGAAAATATTGTTGCCTTGCAGTGTTGCATATATTTAGGTTATGTCAGTAATGTTAAATCAGCATAAGTCTTATTTATTGCAGTGTAATTAACCGCTACAAATATTGAACTGATTTAGCATTTGTAAAAGAGCTGAATAGTCTTTGACTAGTTTATAAATTGTAGTAATAATTTACTTATTCAATAATGAGCACAGTTGCTACAGTCATGTGACGCAATGTTTATATGTATAAGAAAGATCAAAAAGTGCTGGAATATGTTTTCCTTTGAGCCTTTTCACATGCCCTTGTTGCCATTTATATACTTTATACACATACACACACACACACACACACACACACACACACACACACACACACACACACCAGTGGCAGCAATGTGAGATTACCACATCAAATTTGTATGGGCCTGGCTTCCATCTCAACTTCATAACTATGCTACAAAGATGAAATGTGACAGCAAGATCCTTTTGGGTCCCTAATCCATAGAGCTGAAGATGGAATCTTGTTTAAAGATCTGGAACGGTGGAGTTCTTGCTTCAATAAGAAAGCAGATTGGCAAGTTCTTCCTCAAGATGTTACAGCTGTGTACAACTGCAGGCAAAATAAATAAAAAACACCTCTTGGCAGGTTGACCACAGAGGAACAAAGCATCCTACATTTCAATTAAAGCTTCATATCAGAATCAGGTGGCCGCAGTGATGGTTTGTGTCATAATTTTCTGTCATTCAGTCTAGTAAAGCATGAAATGATGGCTTCAGAAAATAAGAATTTTGTTTGTGTTTTTTTTTTTTTTTTTTGGAAAACCATGTGCGAAGAAACCCAATTACCAGAAAATAGATAGAGAAATTACATTTTGCATGGCTAGAATTGCTTAAACATGTCCTGCAGAACAACTCTGTAATATTTAACTTTTTTTTTTGTTTGTACTCACATTCACACTGCTATGTCTTTGGTAGTCACTGTGTCACATCACTGCTCATTTGCATAAAGTTGAGCTCTGTTGCATCACCATTGGTCTCTGTCACACGTGTCATAAGAAATCTCTCACTGAAAAGGAGGATTTCAGATCGCTTTGTCGATGCAATTTACTGTCACTGTGAACACCCCTTTAATTTCACCTGTAAAAATGTTGATTCCTCAGGTAAAATAAGGCCTCATTAAATGGTACTCACAATTGTAATGATGCAATAAGATGCAACCTCACTGTCAGGTGATTTAATTATAATTGGTCAGTCAACATAGATGACCATTCATGTTCTCTAATTAACCTAGTTACTATCATTTTGGACCCTAATTACACCTGTATTTAGCACTGTGCACTTGTAATCAGATCACCTGAGACTTATGTTCTTTCTAAGCTGCACTTCTGATGTTGTTCCTGCGCAGAGTTAACGTTCTGCTGAAGGCAGACTAAAAAAAAAAAAAAATCTGTTTCTTGAATTAGAGCTAAATGAATGGACAGCATTCATCTGGAGTCTATCCACATGCCCATTGATTTTCAATATGCTGAAGCTATGAGAAATATTGCGCAGAAATATTTAGAGCTAATTAATACACAACACAAGGACGGTGTCATAGAACAAGTTTAAGTTAGTTTCCATACAAATATAAGCCCCCAGAGGTAATGCATTTTTATTTTTCTGTCTGGTTTTCATGATATCTGGACTTTATTTTCTTGTTAAAATTTAATTAAATAGTTCAGTGAACACTGCGTAGGTGTTGATTATGGGGAGTTTGTCCTTAGTTGGTCAATGGATCTGCCGGATAAAACAATGTTTTTCTTATCTAGAGCAACAATTGCAGACAAGAGTTAATACAGTACTAGGTGTAAACAGGGCCTGTTAATGCACACATTTGTCCTGCATTTCATTTTGCAGCAGTTGCAATCTTTCAAGCATTCGCTAAAGTTGGCTCATAGTAAATGCCTGCTGATGAGCGGGAAATTAAGAAGGGTTGCCTTCCTCTGCATGGTCTGTGCAAAATCACTGAACCTGGCTGCGCACACTTACACGGAAAATCAGGGTCTCTGAGGTGCCGTGAAAAGCCGGAGGAGCCTGTCAGTTCTTATAAAGCCCAGCTCTGGAGAGGTCTAACTTCACTCAGGAGCGCCTGGGCTGAAACGGACTCGCCACATTTTGATGGGCAGCCCGAGTCTCGATTGTGCACGACTAGCTGCTGACTGGGATTGTGCAAAGCAGAAAGCTCTTATGTGCCCATTTGCATGGCAATTACTAAGCAGGGTGTTTTGAGATGGGGCCAAGTTTCATCGCAGGGATCTGTAGTCTGAATAATGCACTGAACAACACTTCATTAATAGAGACAGAATCTTTCCCTTATCAAAGTGAATTTGTAACGAGGCAACAAGCAATTAGCGCATTTTGCGCAGCGTCCTGGGTAATGAATCTCAAGAAATATGGACCTATCAAAAGTGATGTCTTTGTCTAGTCTTGCCTCATTGACGACACCTTGTTATTGATGGTACACATCAACCAGCTTGGAATCGGGGGAACTTGGCGGTTAGAGCATCCGCTGATGAAAAAGTACGGCTTGCGGCCAGACCTTGTGCACTTAGTGAAGTGTGAAAGCAAATTGGTCAGCACGATCTTGTGTGTAATAGTTTGCGGTCTAGCGAGGCACCTTCTGTAATAAAATCTGTCTTCGTGATGTTCTTCAGATATAGAGCAGGCTAACCGATAAACCAGATAATCTCCTGCCAACCCGCCTTCTAATATCCCAGCGATACCCAGATATATAGCTTTTAATATGCCTCTCTCTGCAGGGTGGCTTGCAGGGTTTGCTACTTGAGCCCGAGAACGAACATTATACATTTGGATATTTGTATTTGGACAATCTCATTACTGTAGCGCCAGCGATATCCATTTGATTGCAGTGTAAAACCAGCCTTCAGTACCTGTGCCACTGATTTAGCCAAACAATGCAGTAGTCACATGTCAAAGGTTGAAGGGAGATGATTTCATCAAACAGCATGCAGTGTTAGGTGTATGATTAAAGTAGTAGTGTACATGGTGGGAGACATGTACTGAGCTGAGCTCAGTTCTAACAAGAAGAAGAGTGACACGTTTCTTTCTCTTCCCTACCCCCCTTTTCCAGAAAAAAGTGCATCATAAAAGCCCTGGCAGTAGCTCTGAGCTGTAGGAAAGGATACCTGGTGGTAAATAATTCAAAGTTATGCTGTGCATGTTTAAGTGTGCCAGAAAAAAAAGGAAGCAGCATGTATATTAGTCTGCACCGGGGGGCTATGTGAGACTGCTTCAATCAGAAAGAAAGTCCTTTTCTTTTTTTCTCCCACCCCCCACCTTCACATCCACCCTTACTGCCGCCTTCTCTCATGACAGCCTGCTTTTGCCCTTGGGGCAGAGGGTGAGGGGAGACGGGTGCGTTTGGTGGGGATGGCGTCCCTGTCCCTTCTGCTATCATATCTTGGGTATCACGGCTCTTGATCTTCATCTCACAGTCAGGTTTATCTAGCAAGTCCTTGAAAGCACAGGCTTCCTTTACGTCAGCTATGCACAAAGCTGGAACACAGAGACTACTGTTGCAGTGAAATTGGCTACAGAGGGCTCCAGAGAGGGGAAGAAAAAAAATAAATTCAGACCGTGTTGGTCAGGTGCACCAGTGAAAGTGCACTGTTTATCTCAAGTTGCCTTTCGGTATGAAAAAAGAAAGATCACAACTCCTTGGTCTCTCAGGGGTCAGCCTGGATCAGTTCCAATCGAGCGCTTGTTTTATTGAAGAACAAAATAGTTCTCTGAAGATCTTTTTTTGTGAGGTTTAAAGGTATCATCCTTCACGGAGTGTTGTGGTAAGGAAAGCTGGGAAAGGATTTAGACAGATCAATACGTCCCTGTTTGAGACGTGTGCCATGGACAGCGAATCCTCGCTTTTATTGAATTGTGTGGATGGTGGCAAACGTGTCAAAACCATCAGTGAAGTATGGCAAATGTAATTGAAAATGTGATTTTGAGGATTGACACAGATTTAATAGGTGTTTGACTGTGCAAATTTGCTGCTACAATGCTAGTATGCTTCTGCCTTGTCTCCAGGGCATTGATATACTTGTAAGTTGTTCTCCAAGGGTGTTGTCGGTGGTTGCTTACTTGCCTAATTAAAAAGGCCCCATTCCCAATTCACTTTTCCAAGATTCTGGTCTGTAGGTAGGTAGTCTTCTTAAGTGTGGGGTTGTTGGGCTTTTGAGCAAATTGCTTTGGAAAGCACTACTAAGTAACTAAATGCATTCATACGTTAAAAATATATACTGAACTAGCTGCTCAACTTGCTCAAACTTGAAATTCCCAAACAACCTAACAGTCTAGCCAAAGACCCATCTGTTGTTCAGCTTAGAATTTTTCATTTTTCTTTGACAGTTCTTAGCTTTTCCTGACTCTGAATTTCTTTCTGTCTAGGCTTGTTTCTAACCTTCACACGATGTCCCCCTCTTGGTTTTCGTTTCTTAAGATTTCCACATCTTCATCCTGCCTTGCCGTGTGATTGGCAGCTTGTATTATCTGTGGATCTTCACCTTGTGCTTTCTCTAGCTAGGCTCGGGGAAACTTCGAGAGCTTCTGCTATCTTCTCGAGCCTGCGGCCCGCATCGGGGCAGAAGAGCTACAGCTGACACTGGGGCTAGGGTCTCTTATCTCCCTCATTTTCTACAAGAATTAAGAATCCTCCCCCATCACCGAGTTAATTACTAGTGGACAGAAGAATTGCAGAGACCCAATTTCCATTTAGCCCTTCACACTAAGAAAAAAAAATCAGTTTAAGCATCTTATTGTTATTAATATTTGTGCCACAAGCGACACATGTTGTCACGCATGTAGAAATATATATGCAACCTGCATTCTGCAGCATGCATGATGACCCAAGAGTGGTTTGTGGATGTCACTGTGGTTGCGTGTAACTTCGGGAAACAGAGAGGCCGTACCAGACATCCTCTATGGAGGCTTGAAAGTTCTCGATCTATAGACAGGATGCTTGAGAGTTTACCATGTTCACTGTCTTGATTAGAAGTGCAACTCTTATGGTTGCAGATGTGTGGTGCAATCCTAATTTTCACATCAGAGATTAATACGTTCTTCATGAAGCGTGCCTCCTCTTTGCATGATGATTGGTTTTAAATGTAAAAAAGTAGGATGTAGAGACATGTTAGCTGATGGGATTAATAGTATAGCATGAGATTTTCATGGACGTGGGAGTATGTGGGAAAGCCTGTGACATCCAACAGTGATAATTAGTGGAGAAAGTCTCAGTGTGCATAATGCTGACCTTAATTACATGTTAGCCTTACATAAGTTGCCTTAAGGAAAGCCTCATTCGAATCAAGTAGGTCCCTACATAGAATATTGTTATTGTGTTATGATTGACACTGCAAAACTATCTAACAGGAAGTAGGCCAAATAAGAGTTTTATGAGTGTTCACAAGCTTATACTGTATCTTGTCCCGATAATCATGTTTAAGATTCATTTGATTCTTTTGATGTCAGCGTGACAGTCATCTCCACTTTGACAGGGTTCATTATTGTTATTAACAGTATTAGACGAAACATCTGATTGAATCTATCTTCTAGGCTGATTGAAGATTTGTAGACTGGAAAACATCCTAATCTTTAAGATATTTTAAATCCTTATTAAAGATCTATTGTGAGTTTTAAGTTATTTACTTTCAGGGTGAGCTTCTATGTGCTTTCATTCTCTCAGTATCTCAGTTTCTCATTTCTCTCCTTTGGGTTCTAATTATTGTTGGACAAAATCCTTTTTCTTATGCCACAATGGCAACACTGTGTCTGTGTTTCTTCTCCCAGGGTAGAGGAATCGCAAGACACATTCATTCCCAATCCAGACATAGTGTCTGCATCCCAAGGTATTCCAGTTCTCCAATTTGGGAGTTCAGAGTGTACTTGTTTTTTTTTTGGTGGGTTATTTATTTGAATTGATTGAAGAGAAAGACGGAAGATGAATAAATTTTGCAAACAGATCCAAAAACACCCATGTGGTTGCACAGCTCAAATGCATCTCTTCTACAATGCCTGTTTTGTTCAATTGGGCTTTTGAACAGTTGAATTCATTATTATTATTTTAGTGGTTCTTGCTTTGTGTAAACCTTTAACCCAAGTATTAAACTTCAGAATGTAACTTGCTTTCAAATTGTACGGCTTATTGGGTGTTTTGCACAGACGTGTGGTTATTTTTCAGCTGGCAGACAATAAAATTGTGAGCAGACAGATTTGTGTGGAATTTTGCACAGGAAGCACCACTCAGATTTTATTTTATTGTTAAAATGTATATATTTTGTTTGATTTATTTTATGTATGTAGAGAGGGAAGAATGATTTGTGAAACCGACAGGAGAGTGATTGCTTAACAAAATTAGTTGTTTTGTACCCTGCTAGTGAATCTAAACTCATCTTCTGTTAAAGACTGTGGCTTCAAATAAGCAATTTTTTTTTCCTGCTTATCTTTGCTTCCTCCTGTAAAATGTAGCAGTGTCTTGTTTTATGTTTTCATGTACATGTAGTAATTTACAGACACTTTTATCCAAAGTGACTTACAGTGGATTCAAGATATGCATTTTCAAAGTACATTGATGTTAGCTGTATTGTAGCTGTATCAGGGTTAAGGAGTGTTTTACACTTTTTGAACACTCCTATATTCTGGTCTTCATGAAAAAAACTTTTACAAAATCATCTGTAACAGATTTGTTTAATCAGATTATGAAAACACGGATCTAAATGGTAACTGGTGTTATATAAAGCTACTTAGCAATTCAGTCCCTGTGTGAGGGGTTTGTGTGTGTGTGTGTGTGTGTGTGCTGAAGTAGATGGGGAGGGCGACCGAGCTCCAGGTTCCTGAATTAACATTAGACTTGTTCTGACCTGCACCCTACAGACAAATGTAATGTAATTTGTCCTTTGTAGGATATTCTGCATTTAGGCATTCTTTGGAAAGGCTCTTCCTCATACTGGCTGTTTACAAATAATAGTGCCCATGAATTATGCCACATTAATGTTGGAGTATAAATTCTGTAACCCTGAGGATGGAAATGTTTTTTTGCTTATGAACTCAATTTTGAAATGCAGCGTCCTTTTGTTATGTGTGAATTACTCATGTTAATAGGTTTTTTTGAATTACTCATGTTAATAGGTTTTTTTGATAGGCGCTGTGTTTTGAGGGTTTTATTTTGCATCATAGCTTTAGAATTTTCTACTGTAGCAGTTGAGAGACAAGTGTGTCTTGCATTTGGATCTGAAAAGCAGTTCAAGGAGACATAATTCTGAGTGTAGTCGGGTTTGCTTTGCTGAGACGACTGTTAAAAATGTTTTACCACAACTTAGCTTTTCGGGTAAGCAAGTAAACCTCAAACAAACTGCAACCGGTAGAAAGATGTGCAAAGAGTTTCTCATGCAGGAGTATATTCAAAGATTGATTTAGAGAGTGAAACGGGAGGTGTTTTTTATTCATCAGATGTCCTTTAAAAGTCAACGGAAAATACAAAGTGACCCTTTTGTACTGTTTTATTAAACATTTGTGGTCTTATAATGCATTATTCCCTAGTGCATGTTATCCCAAGAAGAAGAAGATTTGTCAGCTTAATGTTAATCAAAATACAAAATATTGCTTCATCTTTAAAAGTTTTGATCTTTTAAGACTAAAATTAATAATGTCAACTTGTAGCCAAAAAGCTATTTAAGCATTGTTTTAGCAAATTTACATTGAAGTCTCTGTCTGTTCTGACAGAAAGCCCACTTTTTACAACCAAATTAATTCTACATGAAAAAAAATCAAGTCCATTTTGTTTCTTGTTTATCCCATTTCACTTGAAAATATGTCATGTAACATAAGTAAATGAATTATGAATGAATGATTTTTAAAGATAAAGTGTACTTTGTTCCTCATCTAGCATCACAAAACTGATGATGTTGATGTTTGTCAAATTCTCAAACAAGCAGAATAATGTTCTGAAAAGCCACATAGTACATGTAAATGCAGGAATCAGCCTACACATGGTTTATTTATGGTTGTCTTTTTGAATATTGAACTGTTAGAAGTATTTTAACATCCAAAACTTCACAATTCTCCTTACTCACTTAAAAATAATGTTTCCTTATAGGCATTGATGGTTCCAATGCATGAAAGGTTTTATAGTGAAAAAAAAGGTTCTTTAGATTAATAAAATGTTCTTCACGCTAAGAAAAATGGTTCTTTTAAAGAAATATTCACTGTAAGGTTCTTTGGTGAACCCAAACAGATTCTTCTATTGCATCACTCCGAAAAAAGCCCATTTGGAACCTTTATTTATTTGTTTATTATTTTAAAATATAATAACGTATGCTTCACTTTTGCTAGTGTGCTGTTATAAATTCAGCAGGCTGTTACTTTAGAGTTGTGTGCGAAACACATTGTGCTTCAGTCTTGTTAGATTTTTAGATTTTGTTTGTTTTTCTTAAATTACCCTCATACACTGCTCACACATACAATCCTTCTTTTCAAATACACTTGAGATGATTTGTTTTAGCCCACTTGACAACTCCCTTCTCAGATCATTCCATTGCTCAGATGAAAGGCCCCTGTCTGTTCTGATTATCTTTAAGCCTGCAAAAAGGGGGTGTGGGGCTTAAAAGAGGAAAAGGATGGAAAGAGAGGGAGAATGAAAGTGAAAAGAATGAGTAATGCTTTGGAAAGCCTGGAATTAAACTGCTTAATTATGCATCCTTCATACATTAATCTTTCATGATTTGGGAACTAACATTGTCAATTATACAGCGCTTCCAAACATTGGAAAAACTGGAATATAAGAGACGTCTGGAAAAAGATATGAAAGGCAAAGAGACAGAATACACATCCTGAGTAAGACGATAAGGAATTTCATATTCTTCTGTATCTTCATTGTTATTGCTCTTATTGTTGTCAAACTACTTCCTTCCTCTGACGTTCTCATTCTGTCGCTCTCTCTCCACATTGTCATTAACAGTGTAATGGCACATGATATTTTGGGCTGTTTGCTGGCTATAATTACTTGATGAAATGTTAATGTGCAGTGGCAGAAGGCGTAGCAGGGAATAGAGTAAACTAAATGGGCTAAAGAGATCTGTGAGCATGATCTACTGAAGTGCAACAGTGGGAAACAGGTACATTTGGGTGTGATTGTGTGTGTTTGCTGCTCATTGGGTTTGGTTGCCTAGATCTTTACTTTGACCACCCTGCTAGCCAAGCACAGCCTGCTCAGCATGAGATGCC